>NC_090198.1:600000-1200000 GCF_033026475.1 Channa argus
CTTTTGATACAGTTGACCATAATCCTTGTATTAAGGAGTGGTCAGGCTGTCACATTTAGGTTAAGGGAGGACCCAAGTGAAGAGACTGTAAGAGGGATTGCAAATAACGAGGGGCTTTATTGATAGATGTAAATAGTTTACAGAAGTCGCTCCTAACAGGAGGATACTAGGAACCGGCTACAGAACAAAGAAAACTCAGACTAACCAAAGGGACCAGAACATGAGGGGTATTAACTTAACAGATAGTAAAATGATAACTTAGGACAACATAACTTAGGACAACAGGCTCAGGAAACAAATAAGACTCGGATAAACATAAAATCTAATAACAGGTAAGTACACGTAGGGGGACTAAGGAAAACTGATAAACAGAGGAAAACCAGATAAATAAGGCACAGACAAACAAAAATCACTACACAGGAAAACAACGAGGAAGTCTAAGGAAACTAACAAACAGATAAACTAAATTAACAAGACAGAAAAATAAAACAGCAAGCAGGCACATCACCAAAACTCAGACCAAAGGGGAAAGCTGCACAGGGTCCCAAAAACAAAAGTCCAGGAGATACAAGAGTCCCGAATGCAAGAGTCCATGAAATACACTAACAGCTTTTACATAGAGTCCAGAGCCTGAGGGGTTGGTGAGGGTAATAATGATGACAATGACAGAGGTGACCACGACAAAGACAGTAATTACGATGGCAGAGACCACATTAACAATGATGAGGATCTGGCAGGGGAGTGAAGGGAAGACTGAACTTAAATAGAGGGTGGAACAGGTGCAAACAATGAGGGACAACGAGGGCAAAGCTGGGGAAAAGAACCAAGGACAGGAAGTAAGGAGAAGGGGCCACAAAAATAAAAGTCCAGGGACAGGAAGTGCAACAAGACCCTGACAGAGCCCCCCCCTCAAGGGCTGGATTCCAGACAGCCCCTTTAGGGCTGTCTATGACAGGAGTCCCAGCAGGGAGCCGAGCAGGGAGCCGAGCAGGTGGCCGGCAGCGACGGCAGAAGCCCTCCGGGGGCCGGACAGGGGGCCGGCGGCGACGGCAGAAGCCCTCCGGGGGCCAGACAGGGGGCCGGCGGCAATGGCCGAAGCCCTCCGGCGGCCGGACAGGGGGCCGGCGGCCACGGCAGAAGCCCTCCGCGGGCCGGACAGGAGGCCCAGCAGGGAGTAGTAGTGTTGGCTGGCCCAGAACCAGGAACAGAAGCAGGGTCAGGAGTGGGCCGGACGCTTATTAAGTCATTTACTAACAGAGATTTAGAAAAGAGAGATCTGATCTGATTTAATAATCCACATTTAATAGTTTTGGGGTTTTGTTTGGTAAGAGGAGTAGTCTTAACTTTTATTAGGTTATTATGATTAACTCCTCTTGTTGTCATATTTACTTTATGTAATTTAGGTCGGGGAACAGACACAGTCTCTATAGGTATGTGGGAGTTGTGGGGGGGGTGACGGTTGTAAGGATACTGCGTGTAGGACTGGATCTCTGCATCCTAGGCTCAACTCTGGATTGTCATACTTTTGGTTGTCTAATAAAACCAGCCATATTTCTGGATAAGAAAGCTGCACCATCTAAAGTAGGATGGATGCCATCTCTCCTAATCAGCCTAGGTTTTCCCCAAAAACGTTTCCATTTGACTATGTAGCCCACATCATTTGCTGGACACCACCTAGACAGCCAGCGGTTGAGTGACGTCATGCGGGTGCACATGTCGTCACTGGTCAGATTTTGCAGGGGACCAGAGAAAATTACGGAGTCCAACATTGTTTTTGCAAAGTTACACACCGATTCAACATTCATTTTAGTGACCTCCGATTTGCGTAATCGGGCGTCATTAACTCCCACGTGAATAATAATATTACTGTATTTACGTTTATCTTTAGCCAGGAGTTTCAAATATGATTCAACGTTGCCCGCTCTGGCCCCAGGAAGACATTTGACTACGGCCGCTCGAGTCTCTAACTTCACGTTTCTGACTATGGAGCTGTCAATTGCCAGAGTTGGTTTCTCAGCGGGTGTGTCGCTGAGTTGGGAAAATCGATTATTTCTCTTATTTGTTCTTATTTGTTTGCTCTTATTTTTTTACTTTTTTATTTTATTTGTATTTTATTTTATTTCTATTTTTTGTAAATTCTCATCTTACTTACTGTGTGACATTCAGAGTGGAAGGCAAAGTAAGAATTTCATTGTACAGGGAAACATGCGTTCTATCTGTGCATATGACAATAAACACTTTGAATCTTGAATCTTGAATCTTGATTAGAAACGTGAACCGACTGGTGGTGAACCTCGGGCGTCTGTTTAGCATTAGATCTCTTACGAACCGTCACCCAGCCGGACTGGCTTCCCGGCTGCTCGGGAACTGCCGGGGGACAGCTAGCAGGGGCTACGCTAGGTCGGCCCAGACCAGCTACTGGGGCCTGACTAGCTGAGTTGTTTTCCATGGTGCGGAGCCGTGCTTCTAATTCCGTGAGCCTCGCCTCCAAAGCTGCAAAGACCTTACACATATTACATATACCATTATCACTAAAGGAGGCAGAGGAAAAACTGAACATGAGACACATCGAGCAAGTGAGAGAAGGAGCTACAGAGGGAGACAGAGAAGCTATCGCTAATGGATAACTGCTAAGCTAACGAAGCTAATATAAGTGAAATCTGTAATTTGTAAACTTTAGCTGGTTATGTTTTGCAAAAGCAGGTGCTTGTGTAACACAAGTGTATGATACGACTAAGTATTAATTCTTGTGTGAAGAAATCACTTATTTAAGTAAAAATAACAGCTACAATTAATCAGTAAAACGTCCTTCGGTAGAAACCCAAGAGTGTGCAAAAACAGGAAGTGACGCAATACGCTTACCGCACGAGGAGGAGCGTTGGAGTGCCTCTCCAACCTAACTCTAACTACTACTCTAAGAGGTCCAGGTTGTGGCCAGCTTTGTGGTTCGGGTGAGTGGAGACCAGTCTCAGGTTAAACATGTTTAGAAGAGCAAACACGTCAGCTGCCTGAGGTTTGTTCAGGTGGATGTTCAAGTTTCCCGAGATAATCCTAATGGCACGATATTCCAGAGATGCCAAATTGTTGAGGGGTGTCAGCGACGAGAAGTCCAGTCTTTTTTGGCTTGATCCAGGTTTCTATAAGTGCAAGCAGGTGACTGTTAATGGTGACTCCTTCATGCGCACAAAGGTTAGCGTTGGAGTTCCACAAGGCTCTGTGTTAGGACCAATAATTTTTACTTTATATATATGTTTCCTTTAGGCAACATTAGAAAACACTCCATAAATTTCCAGTGCCATGCTGATGATACCCAGCTATATTTATCTATGGAACCAGATGAAAAAAATCAGTTAATAAAGCTTCAAGCCTACAAGACATAAAGGCCTGGATGTCCCACAATTTTTTACTTCTAAACTCAGACAAAACTGAAGTCATAGTATTTTGGCCCACAAATCTTACAGACATGATGTCCAACCATATTGTTACTCTAGATGGCATAACTCTGGCCTCCAGTATTACTGGAAGGCACCTTGGATTTATTTTTGACCAGGATTTGTCCTTTACCTCACATATAAAACAAATCTCTAGAACAGCTTTCTTCCATCTACGGAACATTGCCAAAATTAAGAGCATCCTGTCTCAAAGTGATGCCGAAAAACTAGTCCATGCATTTGTTACCTCTAGGTTGGACTACTGTAATTCCCTACTTTCAGGATGCCCCAGTAACTCCCTAAAGAGCCTGCAATTACTCCAAAATGCTGCAGCAAGAGTGCTGACTGGAACTAGCAAGAGAGATGATATTTCACCTTCACTAGCTTCTCTCCATTGGCTTCCCATTAAATCTAGAGTAGAATTTAAAACCCTGCTTCTTACATATAAAGCTCTGGATGATCAGGCTCCATCATATATAGAAGACCTCATAGCACCATATCATCCCAGTAGACCACTTCAATCTCAGAATGCAGGCCTACTTGTGGTTCCCAGAATTTCCAAAGTTAAAATTGGAGGCAGAGCCTTTAGCTATCAAGCTCCTCTCCTGTTGAAGCAGCTCCCAAATCAGATTCAGGAAGCAGACACCCTCTCTACTTTTAGGTCTAGGCTCAAAACCTTCCTCTTTATATAATTATACTGTAGTTATGCTGCTATACGCTTAGACTGCTGGGGGACCCACCCCCCGATGCACTGAGCTCCTTTCGTCCTCTTGTCCCTCTCTCCTCTCCTCTCACCCCACAATTGTCACCACTATATGACATTAACTCTGTGTTGTCTTTCTCCTTCTCTGTCTCCCTCTCGCTGTCCCTTTTTGCAGGTGTCCCCGGCTTTTCCAGTGTGCAGCTGCTGGTCCTATCAAGCTGCCTGATGTTTTGTTATTGCTTTTATTGCTCTTTTTCTTTTCTCTCTTCACTTTTCATTCGCCTCAACTGGTCAAGGCAGATGGCTGCCCACCCTGAGCCTGGTTCTGCTGGAGGTTTCTTCCATCAAAGGGAGTTTTTCTTGCTCAAGGGGGAATTGTTGGGTTTTCTCTATACATCTTTATAGTCTTGACTTTATTCTGTAAAGTGCCTTGAGATGACTTTGTTGTGAATTGGCACTATATAAATAAAGTTGAATTGGATTGAATTAACCAGCCTTGTTCATTGCAGACTGGCAGTCCCAGACTGGCAGTCACAAAGGGAAAGAGAAAAAGAGGCTGCTGACAAAGTGGTCTGAGTGAGGGTGCACAGGTTGGAAACCTGTCATCTTCTAGTAGAGCGGCATGTCCTGCGACTGTGAAGGAGAACAGGGATCTGCTGAAAACACATGGTATAACAAAGAAAAAGGCTTTCCGGAGAACAAAAGGGTTAAATATGAAGAAACAGAAGAAATACAAGAAAATAGAAATAAAGTGTGTTTTGATGTCCTTGCTCTGTCTTCATATAAGGGCTGACACTTCCACTGACGGTCCGAGAGGTGCGTTATACAGTATATAATGATCGTGAGTGCGAATGGATGAATAAGTAGCAGTGTAACATTGCTCTTTTCAGCGCTTACTCTAACTAAACTTTACAATTCATATTAGATGAAAACATTTTGAGGATTTAGTTGAAAAGACAATGGAATACTTTGTTTTTCAAAGAAAAGAGAGGCTAGTACTAGTCCACGTCATTTACAGCACTACTGACATTCGGTTTCTTACGCACAGTACATGTGTACACAGCACATTATAGATCCAGAAAATGAGAATTATGAGAATTGTACTGCATTTTAAAATCTGATTGCTGTGAACAGCTGCTGAGGGAAGAATAGAATCAATTTAATTCTTGTTCCTTGGATTGTTGCCCATAAATCTCTTATATATCCATTCAGTTACAAGATCAACATAAAGCTTTGCATTTTGATACACTGCAGTATGCATGAGGTAAAATATTGCTTATCTTACACATACTTTAGTGGTGATACATAAGTTACATGTCTGTAAAGCACAGCAGTAACTAGTGATTGTTTCTACTCACTGTGTGTAAAATGACTCCTTCCTTTTTTTATACTCCATCTGGTTTTGATCTGGCTAGTGGGGGGAGACATGCTGCCCCTACAAACTGAGCCAAGAAATACTTTTACTATTCGCTTTACTTCCTTGGGCAAATATTAGGGACCTTTAAGGTGAGAGGAAATAGACGAAGAGCTCAGCAATGAAGGATGAAGTGAGGAGAGAGAGTAAGATAGCTGAGAAGAACCATATTGAAAATGATTTAGAAAGTTGTCTTTTACTGTCCTTAATATATTCAAAGTGCCAACAGGGCAAGTTTGAAAAGACATTGAACTTTTGAAGATTTTAGCCGTTAAAATTATGAATTAAAGAGACTTCTTTAATAGGAAAACATCGTGGGAAACATGTTTCAGCTGTGAGCTGAATTCTGCTAACTTCTTTAGGAGAAAGGTGATAATAGCAGAGGACAAGAACTAAAAAAAAGATGGGTGGGGGGGGGGGTGGAAGTGAAGAACGCATCTGGTTATGATTTTCATGGGGAGGTATCTCCTCTGCTTCTATCCCAAATTATTGTGCTTTTCCATGACAGACTGACAGAGCTGCAGGAGGTGAGCACTGCCAGGAAAAATAAAAGTACAGGCAGCGCATTTGGGACTGGAGGCTCAGAAGGAGGAGGAGGAGATGAGAGGGGTTAGGGTTGGGGGGGATGGTGGTGGTGGTGGTGGGTTACTGTGAACAAAGGTAGTCAGTCAGGCCAGCTGCAGAGGACTAGAGTAACATATAGGGTGAACAGGCCTTATAATAAACAGGGGAATTAAAGATGAATGTCTGGCTGGCGTGTACTCTGGGACCTACATGTGGAGGTCTAACGTGTTTCTATCATGAGACATCATTACTGATGCTCCTCCTTGTGCTCTGCACCTTGAAAACTCCACTGTCAGGGTCAAACAGAAACATGAAATTGAGTCTCTCTTTGTGTTTCAGGCTGTTACTTTCTGATGATGTGTTCTGCTTCTTAGTTACATGTTTTAGCCCTGCTCATTAGTCAGAGAGAAGCCCTAACATTTGGAACTAAATCCAGGTGCTGTTTCCTACTCAGGCCAATTTGTATTCTGTGTCAGCCTGTCCCTATTAAATCTATAGTTCACCGCAAATGTATTGGAATGGTCAGTTCAGTTTGAACACTGTACATATTACCAAGAGCAGCACCGCAAACAGTTAGCTGGCGGGAAGGTGGAAGTGGAAGTTGGAAATACTTGCATTACTTAAATTTGTTTGGGGACAATAGGTGATAAGAACATTACTGTAACATGTAAATTTTGTGCAGGTAGTGGTAGGATTCTTTTCACTGTGAAAAACATGACCTCAGACCTCTTAAAAACTTGTTAAGACACACAACAATGTGAAACTTATGGAGATACACCCCAACAAATATGAGCCCTCTGTGGGTGCCAAGAATGGCTGTTGCCCTTCAATTGCTAAACAACTAAAACTCAATTTTAATCATCTACAGTCACTACAACAAAGAAATAATGAAGCTTGTGGCTGTAGATGTGATGGATGAAATGTTGTTTCTCCATCTTTCAGACCTGAGCCCCTTAGAAAAGTAATACAATGAGTAATGCATCATGTTACTTTTGACAGGGACGAATAAGTAAAGTAATATTATGAGCAGAGTAATAACTAATGTGTAATATATTACCCAACACTGCCCAGCAGTAATGATGTGTTAAAGTTTTGAGAGTAATCTAAACTGCACCTTGCTGTCATGTTTGCTCTCTGCTTCTTCTTTTTTCCATGCCTCCCTTGTGTAACTTTTCTCAGCAACTCTTTCTTTCCTAGATTTCATTGGCAAAGTATTTTTTCCTCCAATATATCTGTTCTTCAGTTTTTGTGGCTATGGTGATAATAAACTTGGTTCAGACTTTTGTTAAGGTTAGAGAAAGATTATGGTCTGTGGGGTGATGTCTACCTATGTCTATGTCTACCATCCACCTCAATTCAATTCAACTTTATTTATATAGCGCCAATTCACAACAAAGTCATCTTAAGGCACTTTACAGAATAAAGGCAAGACTGTAAAGATGTATAGAGGAAACCCAACAATTCCCCCTTGAGCAAGTCCTAGGCAACAGTGGAGAGGAAAAACTCCCTTTAATTGAAGAAATCTCCAGCAGAACCAGGCTCAGGGTGGACGACCATCTGCCTTGACTGGTTGGGGTGAGTAGAAAGTGAAGAGAAAAAAGAAAAGAGCAACAACAAAGATCGGGCAGGTTGGTAGGACCAGTAGCTGCACACTGGAAAACACACAGCTTCAAAGCCTGCACCTACAGAGAGGGACAGTGGGAGACAGAGAAGGAGAAAGTCAACTATGGGAGAAAACACATAGTTAATGTCATACAGTGGTGACAATTGTGGAGTGAGAGGAGAGGAGAGAGGGTCAAGAGGAGGAAAGGAGCTCAGTCCATCGGGGGGTGGGTCTCCCAGCAGTCTAAGCCTATAGCAGCATGATTAGAACTAACTATAAGCTTTATCAAAGAGGAAGGTTTTAAGCCTAGACTTAAAAGTACAGAGGGTGTCTTTAGTCTTTAGTCTAAAGACTACATTTTTGCCCTTGCCCTTACATACGGCATTAAAATTAATAATTTACCAATATGCAGAGCTTTAAGCAGGCATCCCAAAAGTTAGAAAGGAAGTGGTGTTCCACTAATTTAGAAGAATCACATTTAGCTTGGAAAAGTAGTTCAATAATTTAATGATGTGGTCTGTGGACCCTGTGGTCAGTGGTTCGATCCCAGATCCCGGTAAATGTTGAAGTGTCCCTGGGCAAGACATTGAACCACAAGTCGCTCCAGGTGGGTTCTGGTGTACCTAACACATGAATGGCTTACATCTCATTTGAAAAAGTCTGTTAGTTTGTTAATGCCAAAGAAAAAAGTCATTTTGGAGTCACTTCAGGAAATAGAGATGACATTTGGGCCACATCTAACCGTAGACACCTCATTCAGTGCTTTGTGTATGCACGAATCATGGGGTACGTGTAGGTAAGCAGCACTTAGACTCTCAAATGACACTTTCTGTGTTCTATTTGAACAAACTGCGTTACATGCACATAGTATGGAGGAGCCCACATGAACACCGTGGACACCAGGAACATCTACACACATACAGCATGAGTGACATGAGAGCTGACGTGGGAAACTTTGACAGACTGATCAAAATGGGAACATTTTTGTTGCATGACAAAATGTTGAGTTATAACTCTAATAAATACTCTGCAAGTGTGCTATGATAATTTTATCTTATAATAAATCAGAAAACCAATGTTTGTTAAATAAAAGCAGGAAAACACTCGAGCACAATCACTGTTCCCTACAGTTTGTTGACTCTATGCTACACAGACACACACACACACACACACAGACACACACACACACACACACACTACTTTTTTTCTTGGCATCAGCCTTCCATACAACCTCCATCCTTAATGTCAGACAGACAGCTTGTCTGTCTCACCATCAATTGCTTTAAAGGTAAAAGGATGTTTTATGCAGACACGCTCCCTGCAGACATAGATTAGCTTTGTCTCATGGTATCTTTTATATAACTACAGTCAAAGAAAAATCCTCTCTCTCTCTTTCTCTCTCTCCTGCTGACATAAACAGTGGCTTCTACAATCTACAGAGGACATAGTCGACTGCTGTTGAAAGCAGTCAGCTAAAGCTGGCATATTGCTACATTCTGCCTTCCAGTTGTTTGAGTTAATTTACTCACCATATGTTCAGAGTTCATTTTGAAGTTTGATCAGTTCATTTGAACTGTAGCCTAAACCACATAAACCTGTGGTGATTTCAAACACACATTTTAAGATTTGTGCACGGAAATATATACACACAGTACCAGACGATTTATGGTACCTGACAACTGCATGCTGGAGATGTTCACAGTATTAAAGAACCAGCAAATAGCAATGGAAAGTCCTCCTGAGGGTTCTTAGAGAGGTGGGGGGCTTTTTTTGTAAATGTAGCAGAGACTTCAGTCATAATAGTGGATTTATCCTGTTAGCTCCATGTGGGCAATTCAAAGATGAGCTGCAGCATAAAAAAGAACAAAAACATGGCTTCCATATGGTAATCCTTCCTGAGCTGGCTTGTTCGGCAAATATGAATAATGTAAATAGCTGTGTTTAAAGCGGAAGTGATTAATTGTCCATAAAGTGTGAAGATGTTGAATAGAAAAGGGGATAAATTGTTTGCTTTGTAGCAGAAAATGTAGAGAAATATTTATTTATTTATATTGTTTGTTTTTGTCCTTTCAGTTTATCCCGTGAGTTCGGGGTTGCCACAGCAGATCATTGTCCGCATGTTGATTTGGCACAGTTTTTACGCCGGATGCCCTTCCTGATGCAACCCTCCCCAATTTCTCCCGGGCTTGAACCGGCACAAATTTCTTGTATGTTTGAACATGTGTGTTATTCTATTCCTTCCACTCATGCTTATTGTATGTTCTTGTCTTATAAAATAGTTTAAATGCTGTCCTTTTTGAAAAGGCTTCTTCAGATTCATCATGGCCATTTTTTCTAGGACCAGGAAGGCTCCAATTGGTGGATTCTTCACAGTCCAACCTATTGCAAGTCTTTGCACATCAGTGATAAAAAGGAAAATATAGCAAACACAACACAACATAAATGAATGGGGCTTAAGTCCTCAAGTTTTTATACAACATATTAGGTGATAGGACGTTAACGATATTGGATAGTTTAGCCACTCACCTGTCATTCAACCAGGAACAACTGGTAATGCAAACAGTGAATAATCTGTAAACTAAAACACCTGTAGAAAGTTTTTAGATAGTTTGGTGGCTGTAGATTTAACGTGTGTGGGGCAGCTGACCACTAATCATAAATAGACTGTGGTGTGTGTGTGTGTGTGTGTGTGTGTGTGTGTGTGTGTGTGTGTGTGTGTGTGTGTGTGTGTGTGTGTGTGTGTGTGTGTGTGTGTGTGTGTGAATGGATGGATGACTGAGAACAAACATTCTAAGGTCATTTGGCTACTGGAATGGCAGAAAATGCCACATACAGTGTGTGCAGACCATTTTCTTAAAATAAATATACATTTAGGATTATTTCTCTTTGAGGACAACATTTGGTTTAACACATTTTAATTTTATGAAATAGGTCATAATTTGTGATATGGTAAAAATTTTAGTCAGTGCCTTTTTTGATAATTAGGAAAAACTATTATACTACGACTAAAAACATGCGCAGCCAGAAATTTACACAGGTTATAATCAAAGCAACTGAATTAAATGTCAAGCAAAATTATGAATTAAATAAATATTTAACCTATTAATTATAAAAACTATTGTAAAACTGAAAAGCTAAAGTTTAGGTATAGATGCCTCGATGCACAATAAAATTGTGTGGACACAACTAGGGTATGTATGGTACTTTAAAAAACTCACTATTGCTATTTAAAATTATAGCATATTAAAAACTAAAATATGGAACTTTAGATAGAGGCAACATGAAACTTGAAATCAGTCCACTCTGCTCCACTGGCTAGAAAGGCGAGCCTTGCTCCAAAATCCTAAAACCTGAAAATTCCCTCCTGCCAGTGCTGTTTAAGAAGTCTAGATGACAGAAGGCATAAGATTTGGAACATATTCTTCTTTTCCTTTGGGCTGTTCGCTTTCAATCATGTGCCTCCATCTAACTCTGTCCTCTGCATCCTCTTCTCTCACACCAACTAACTTCATGTCCTCCCTCACTACATCCATAAATCTCCTCTTTGATCTTCCTTTAGACCTCCTGCCTGGGAGCTCCAACCTCAGAATCCCTTTACCGATATATTCAGTTTCTCCTCTGAACATGTCCAAACCACCTCAATCTGTCCTCTCTGACTTTATCTCCAGCACATCTAACATGAGCTGTCCCTCTGATGTACTCATTCCTGATCCTGACCATCCTCGTCACTCCCAAAGAGAACCTCAACATCTTAAGCTCTGCTACCTCCAGCTCTGCCTCCTGTCTTTTTTTCAGTTCCACCGTCCAAACAACATCTCTGGTCTCACCACCGTCTTGAACATCTTTCCTTTCATTCTCACTGATACTCTTTTATCACACAACACACCTGACACTTTTCTCCACCCGTTTCAACCTGCTTGCACTCGCCTCTTCACCTCTTTTCCACACTCTCCGTTGCTCTGAACCGTTGAACCTAAGTACTTAAAGTCCTGCACCCTCTTCACCTCTACTCCCTGTAACCTCACTGTTCCACCTGGGTCCCTCTCATTGACACACATGTATTCTGTCTTACTGCGGCTAAGCTTCATTCCTCTGTTTTCCAGAGCAGACCTCCATCTCTCTAGATTTTCCTCCACCTGCTCCCTGTTGTCACTACAAATCACAATGTCATCTGCAAACATCGTAGTCCACAGAGATTTTTCTCTAACCATATCTTTCAACCTGTCCATCACTAGAGCAAACAAGTAGGGGCTTAGAGCTGATCCTTGATGCAGACCCACCTCCAACTCCTCTGTCACACCTACAGCACACCTCATCATGGTCTTACAGCTCTCATACATGTCCTGCACCACCAGAGTTCATCATAGTACAGAAACAGCACTGGTAAAAGTCACCAACAATCTTCTCATGGCCTCAGATAATGGACTAATCTCTATACTTGTTCTGTTAGATCTTAGTGCTGCATTTGATACCATTGATCATAACATTTTATTACAGAGACTGGAACATGAAATTGGGATTAAAGGAACTGCACTAGGTTGGTTTAAATCTTATCTGTCTGATAGATTTCAATTTGTTCATGTTAATGATGAATCCTCCATGCACACAAAGGTTAGCTATGGAGTTCCACAAGGCTCTGTGTTAGGACCAATACTTTTTACTTTATATATGTCTCCTTTAGGCAACATAATTAGAAAACACTCCATAAATTTCCACTGCTATGCTGATGATACCCAGCTATATTTATCTATGCAACCAGAAGATGTTTTACTTCTAAACTCAGACAAAACTGAAGTCATAGTATTTGGGCCCAAAAATCTCAGAGACATGATGTCCAACCATATTGTTACTGTAGATGGCATAAATCTGGCCTCCAGTACGACTGCAAGGAACCTTGGAGTTATTTTTGACCAGGATTTGTCCTTTACCTCACATATAAAACAAATCTCTAGAACAGCCTTCTTCCACCTACGGAAAATTGGGAGCATCCTGTCTCTAAGTGATGCCGAAAAAATGGTCCATGCATTTGTTACCTCTAGGTTGGACTACTGTAATTCCCTACTTTCAGGATGCCCCAGTAACTAAAGAGCCTGCAATTAATCCAAAATGCTGCAGCAAGAGTGCTGACTGGAACTAGCAAGAGAGATCATATTTCACCTTCACTAGCTTCTCTCCACTGGCTTCCCATTAAATCTAGAATAGAATTTAAAACCCTGCTTCTTACATATAAAGCTCTGAATGGTCAGGCTCCATCATATATAGAAGACCTCATAGCACCATATCATCCCAGTAGACCAATTCAATCTCAGAATGCAGGCCTACTTGTGGTTCCCAGAATTTCCAAAAGTAGAATGGGAGGTAGAGCCTTTAGCTATCAAGCTCCTCCTCTGTGGAACCAGCTCCCAGTTCAGATTCGGGAAGCAGACACCCTCTCTACTTTTAAGTCTAGGCTTAAAACCTTCCTCTTTAATAAAGCATATAGTTAATTATAGTTATGCTGCCATAGGCTTAGACTGCTGGGGGACCCACCCCCCGATGCACTGAGCTCCTTTCCTCCTCTTGACCATCTCTCCTCTCCTCTCATCCCGCAATTGTCACCACTGTATGTCATTAACTCTGTGTGTTCTCTCCCGTAGTTGTCTTTGTCCTTCTCTGTCCCCCTCTCTCTGTCCCTTTCTGCAGGTGTCCCTGGCTTTGAAGCTGTGTGTCTTCCAGCATGCAGCTACTGGTCCTACCAATCTGCCCTATGTTTTGTTGTTGCTTTTTGTTGCTGCGTTCTTTCCTCTCTCTCCTCTTTCCACTCACCCCACCCGGTCTAGACAGATGGCCGTCCACCCTGAGCCTGGTTCTGCTGGAGGTTTCTTCCGTTAATGGAGAGGAAAAACTCCCTCTCCACTGTTGCCTATGGCTTGCTCCAGGGGGAATTGTTGGGTTCTCTTTATACATCTTTATACATCTTTATAAACTTAACTTTATTCCGTAAAGTGCCCTGAGATGACTTTGTTGTGAATTGCCGTTTTATAAATAAAGTTGAATTGAATTGAATTGAATAGCTTTAAGTTTAAATAATCAATAAATAATTATTTTGCTTCCAAATTAACTCTGCATTTCTGTAGTATTTTTGCTAATATGCATCACACACCAATACTAATTCATTCATAATTAGCTAATAACAGCCAATAGACGGGCAGAACATTGTTCCTACATCACATAGTGACTGAAGCTGTTTGAGCTGTCTCAGTTTGTGTCCTCTGTAAGTCTGTCAGTAGCCATTTCTATACAGTTCTCTGTACAGAGCCATTGTGACAACTTTTCTATGACATTGTGTCAACTTTTAAACTGCAATGACATGGCAAGCTAATCACTCCTCAAAATAGTTTATTTCAATGCACAACAACTCTCCAAACAGATGTAATGCAAGAACCAGGACAAAGACATGTCTGTCATGAGGCTAATAAGCTGCTTTGGATTTAATTGAGGGATAAGTGATTTTTAGATGGTAAGACAGCCCAGTTTGGCTGTGGGTTTGAGGTATTAGGGTTAGAGATATCAGGTATGTGGCCTATTTTAATGTAACATTAAACATAATTCTATACCAAACTTTTGCAATAAGCAGCCGTGCACAGAGACATATCCTACACAGAAAGAAACTAATTACTAGCTTTATCCAGAGTGGATTTTCTACTTTATAACACTATTTATGCCGTTTTGCTCAACACTGAAGACTGCTCATTTAATAGACTAGTTGTAAAGGTGGCAAGATGGTAATAGGTCAGAGTGAGTGGGGGGATCTCATGGGGATTGTGACAAAGTCCAAACTTCAACCACATTATGTTTCTTGTGAACATAATGAGAATATTGTGTGTTGACATGTAATAGACATTTGCAAATATGTTGATACTAAACATATTAATTAAATTTTATCATACAATTTTTTTTTTTGCCAAAACTATCCAGTTTTCTTTTCTGCTGTAATAGGCAATCCTGCAGTACAATGTCTGGTTTGTGTGACTACAGTGTTATTCAAGTATTTTCCGGTTATTTTTAAGCAGTTTTAGCAGCTGGTTAAGGTCAGAGGAAGATCAAGGACTGGTGTAATATAGGAAAATGTCATTTTACACAAAGCGTGTTTTATAGGTTTTGGACACATCCACAACGTTAACATCAGTGGTTTTCTTGCCTGAAACAAACCAGACACAGAACTCAAGAACTGAACTGGCTTGACAGTCCTATGATTTGTACTGCTACCACCCTTAGCACCCATCTCCAGGCAGTTTGCTTTTCCTTAATAAAGGCCAATCCAGGACAGTGAAATCTGACCTGTATTGAATTTATTGAAGTAATTTGTTTTTGGACACCAAACCAAGCACTGGAAGTGTCACCAAATTCAAGCTGCTGCTTCAACAGGAAAACCAATATTTCTGTCACGAATTGTGTATGTTAGTTTCAAGAACCCAAGTAAGGAGACGACAAAAGGGGGTACAAAGTAAAAGGGTATTTATCATAAAGAAGCGAGGTGGGGGAACCCAACTAAAAATCATTTCACAAGGAGGACCAGGAAATTACAGACGGAATAAGTGAACAAAAGCAACTAAACATCATAAGTCCAAACGTAAAGTTAAAGACTCAAAAGGGGAGTGACTGTGACAGGGGAGCAGGGAAATAGACTATATACATACATTTGGTAAAAACCAAGGGGGATAGAGCATTTTCCATCATGGCTCCAAAACTGTGGAATAACCCACCTGAGGAAATCAGACTGTCTGACTTGGTGTCATCTTTCAAGTCGCGTTTGAAAACGCATTTTTATAGATTTGCCACATACATACACACATACATACATACATACATACATGGAAAACACACAGAGACCTAACAGAATCATAACTAACAATAACACACACTAGTAAAAGGGTAAATTAACAGGGTGGATAAACTAAGGTAAACAACATAATAAAAGAATAACTAAACAACAGACCAAAACCAAACAGAGTACGAAAATGGAGTTCAGGTAAAGCAGAGAGATGAGAGTCCAAACCATGAAGATCCAGAAGCAGGCAACACAATGAGGCATGTGACAGAGGAACAGGGCAAAAAGAACACAGGACAAACTTGCATTGGGGGATTTAAAGGACAGGGGAGCAGGTGAAACAAATCAGTAGAAACGAGGTAGGTAAAGAAACCAAACAGACTCTTAACAGGAAGTGGCACAGGAGGGCAACAAAATAAAAAGCAACGGCAGGAAATGAAGCTGGTGGAAAACTGGACAAACTTAACACAGGAAATTTAAAAAATACGTTCAGGTGATTACACACTAATGAAAACACGAGAAATGTATTTCATTTCTGCTAGTAGAACCCTGTAAATCTCACACACTGCACCTGTAGGTTTGTCTAATCCTCTGACTCTAACTTTCTAGCTGTATTTTGCTATGTTCAATGTGCCATTTAACCTGCTGAGAACAATATTACTAAAACCAGAGAGTGATGGTCCACATGCACTTTTGCCGCTCTAGGTACAATGGTGGGTGTACAATCGTATATGTTGTGGTAATAAAAATTTTTAACTGCACCACAGGTATTAGATTTGATGTGATACTGAGGTTAATTACCATCAGGATGTTGTGGGGAAAGACCTGTTTACCACTCGGTGTTAGACACCGTTCTGCTGGCTTTGTGGTCATGTACTGTGGCCATATGTAAAAATTTGTATTTTCTGTGAATGTGCAGGAACAGAGCTCATTTTTTGTGTTGTCGAATCAATTTGAAAAGCCAGCAGCCAGACCACTGTTCATCGGATAAACTAAAGCGCAGCTTTAAGGAAAGTGAAAATTAGGTGTGTACTGTTGGTCCAAAAAGGATACGTGTGTCTTTTGAATCCAGGCCACTCACGTCCTGTTAAAATCATCCAGCAAACCAGCTGCTAAGGGGAAAATCAATCAAGAGACTACAGACAATAAATGAAGCTTTGCATTATTCAAAGCAGAACATACTGTATGTGTGATGGATGCTTCCACACCAACTGATGGTCAGATGAAAGGAACAAAAACCAATCAGGTTTGCCATTTCCAATATGGTGATCCATCTAGGCTTTCAGGTTCTTCTCCATCCTTTTGACTTCTACCAGCCACATGCAGTTCATGGCTGGTTCTGCTACTCATTGTCTGTTATCACATTCTTTTACTAGAGCTAAACAGCTTACACTGTCAAAGCTTTAGTATATCTGGTAAAAGGGATTTCTGCTTCTACTTTCTTTTGAATTTCTCTGTGAGCTACTTATTCCATCTTTCAAATATTGCACAGTGGTATGAAGTAAATACTTGATTGGTCCAGTATATTATATAGTATATAACATAGATGGCTACAGTATATAATAACCTTAATGCAAACATTTATTCTATTTACTTAATTTAGTAATGATAACACAAAGTCAATTTTACTTGTTTAGATACTAAAACTAGATTTGATAGAATTTATATTGATGTAAAATCTTAAATTTCTGTGTGATGCCAATTTACTAAATTAACTAAAAAGTAACATCTGTAAAATTATGGACTTGAGGGTTGGTGTCAACAGAATTGTAGGAATAATTAAAATGAAAGACTGCTGGATTTCTGTATGTATAGACATGCAAATGGTAGATGCGCTTTACACTGCTTCTTATTCACCCATTCACACTCACAATCACACACAGTCAAACACTGATGGGGGAGCTGCTATGTAGCTGGCCAACACTCACCAGGAGCAACTAAGTTGGGGTTCAGTGTCTTGCTCAAGGACACTTTGACATGTGACCAGAGGAGCCAACAACTGAACTAAACACTGCAAATTTGTGGACAACCGCTCTACGTTCCTGTGCCACAGTCGCCCCAAGCCTCTAATGATGAAGCTGTGTGCTTTTTTTAAACATAGTCAAACCTATGGCCCTTAAATGGACAGTTTTTAAAGCAGACAAGTTTTATTGTATGTCCACTTTAATGTGTAGCTATAAGTCAACATAGTTTTAACAGACCCTTTCGAGATACTTGCAGCATAAAACAGGTTTGACCTCTGAGTGCTGCTCTCTGGGTTGGTCACAAGCCTGTTATAGAAAGAATAAATAATGCTGTCCAAGGCTTGGTGACATAAAAAGAGTGGTGGCTCTGGCTTAAGCCAATAATGTTACAACAATAACTAAAAAACAGAGTGAAATGGACCATATAACATCATCTGTGCTCCTAATGATGTTGATATCATCTAGAGTTTTTTAGCTAGAAGCAGAAAAATGGTTTAAAAAAGGTAAGTTGAAGGTGAATTAAAATGTATTATTGTCCATTTAGACCCTAAACTAAAGCCATTGAAAGCAAGTTGGAAATTGGTGAACTGTTGAGGTTAAGAAATGAAAGTCCTCTGTCTTCAGGTTGATGGGATGAACTGCTGGCATTTAAATTGAAATTGCATTTGAAAATGCAATCAAAGAAGAAGAGACAAACAATACAAACACAACTATATAGCTGGAGTGAAAATTTGTTAAAACTTACTTTGTCTCCAAATTACAGTATTATTTTTCAATATGGTTTTCCCTCCTTTGTAAAAAATAAATATATAAAAAGAAATAAATGATGTGCTGTTATTATTTGGGGCACAAACTGAGAAGTGATAAAGTTTTCATTAATGTGTAAAAGTAAATAGGAAGGAGACCTTGGGGCCCTAGGTCTCCTAAAAATCACCTTTGTTAAGAAACTGTCTAATGTGATGAGTAGGGGAGCTACATGGATCACACAGACTTTGGTCTAAAATACCTTATTACAAACTGTTATATAGTGACCCATTATATATGCTCCATTATTTAAATTTAAACTGGAATAATTCTCCTACAAAAACCATTTAGAAATTAATAATAATAATTTGCCCTGAGATAAACTGGAGACCTGTCCAGGGTGGACCCCACCTCTTGCCCAATAACAACTGGGATAGACTCCAGCCCCAACGACTCTAAACAGGATAAACAGAATCCCACCCCATCAGGTGTGGCCCTGCCCAGCCACCTACCTTGGTGCCGGTCCTGAGCCCAGATAAAATTGGGAGGTTTGTGGCATGAAGGGGATCTGGCATAAAAACTCCTGCCAAATCAATGTGTGGAACACCTTGAAGGGACAAGCCAAAAGCTGTTGATCAGTTTTAATCTTACACTGCTTAAGACTCATTTTAGTTTTAGATTTGGACACACTTTTACACAGAATGAGGACTGGATTTTCCCTACCATTTAAAGGATAGTTAAGAAGAGATATCTTGAGATTCAGTAAGTGGTCTGCACTTATAAAGCGCTTTTCTACCTATTGGCACTCAAAGCGCTTTACACTGCTTCTTATTCAGCCATTCACACTCACAATCACACACTGATGGTGGAGCTGGCCAATGCTCAGTGGGAGCAATTAAGTTGGGGTTCAGTGTCTTGCTCAAGGACACTTCGACATGTAACCAGAGGAGCCAGGGACCAAACCAACAACTACAGGATTGGTGGACAACCGCTCTACCTTCCTGCACCACGAGTAACACAAGGAATGATATAGCAAGAAGAACCACTTATAGCAAGAAGACACGCTTGAAAAAACGAGAACCCACACTTTAAAATAAACAGCGCTGAGACCGGAACTGGACATCCTAAGAATCCTAGGAATCCAGAGTTTCTCAGAATCCCCCAGTGTTTTAATATATGTGTTGTGTCCTTTAAATGTCACGTACTGCATGTGAGTTTGTGCTACTTGGGCATGTGGTGTAAGTGCCATTTCTCCTTTCACAGACAGAACATTGGCTGCAGCCATGTCATGTAGACTGCATCTGAGACTACACTGATCATAGACAGGGAGGTCACTTATCACAGTCCTGCATCTCAGCTGGGACATTATTCACATGCAATTTTTTAATCAGGGCAAAGACAGGCGTTTGATTTCACCTCCTTTTATTATTTCTCCAAGAAAGAGTTCTTCTTCCTCTCCCTGGTGGGTTGAGGGTCACCTCTGCAGGTGAACTGAGAACACCACATTACTCTCAAGTTGGTGATTTGCCAGTCTCATTAACCACCAGACAAGACTGCAGCTCATGTAGAGGCATCAGTACTGCTATTTATTACAGCTTTGATTTCAGTAAAAAGGAGCAGACAGCAATGATACCGGAGTGCTGATCAAGTCATTCAAGTAGCATCAAGTCCTAAAACTGTATTTTGGATTAAATTAATGTTAGGTTTTAAGAGGAAATTACACCTTTTTCTAAATCATGGAATTTCATCAAAAGAGGTTGTCTATCTGTTATTGAAGCCTTCTCTATGGTCTATAATACAATAATACATGTATTCCACTCTATGCTTGGCTTGAAACAGAACCGGTTTTACGCTGCCAGTACTCTGAGAATAGTTTCTGTGTGTCAGCCAGATGGCCAATCAGATAGACAGTTTACAAAAGCATGTACATTCCTTTTTCTTGCACAGTGTTTAGCACAAAAAACCTAAAACAAAATAAACAATTCACCATAAAACCCAGAAACCACATACTTAAAAGATCAAACAGTGATGAGAGCCTAGAACACTGGATGTAATAAGTTACAATGTGTGCACTCTGTATCTGTTTGTGGCTATTGCCCCATGTTCAAACCCTCAACTGACAGTTCCTGTCTGCTTTTCTATGAGCAGCATTAACAGACACTGCCAGCTGCCATTTGAGGAAACATCTGGAGCAAAAAACTAAGGCCACCCAAACTCCTTCAACAATGCCAAAGAGTGAGGGTTTAAAACCATTACACTGATTTGATAAATTGCTGTTCTGCTGTCTGAAATGTACTTGATTAAAGAATCATGAACGACAGAAGCTGACCTCCTCCCTCTGCTTTCAGTGAATGTCAGTCAGGCCCTGGAGGCCTTTGGCAACAAGCAGGTAGACAGCTACTGCCTAGATTCAGTGCTTACCAGACCAGAAAATCTCTACAGTAATTCACTTAATTTACTCTTTCATTCTACTTGTACAGTGGTTCTATTCTATTCTATTTCATCAGAGCTTTTGGTGTTGTCAGGGTAATGAGCCTGTACCATGAGAGTCAAAGTGACCAGATTATTAAAAACCAGAACTTGTACCCTATATGACAACTGTGGTAGCGAACAATCCATTTAGAAGAACATGAACAAACCTTCTATTAACTTTGTTAATTTTTTACTTTTAAAGGCCTCAGAACCAAGAAAACCCCTAGTACTTTCAACCCAGTCTTCTCCCTCTGTCCACTAGAGACTGTCCACTGGCTGACCAATCAACTGTCTCGTTAATTAGGCTTCGATCTTTGTCAATCTTTGGTAAAAGGGCTTCATCTGCAAGGTTCAGCTGGGCAATCTGCTGTAAAGACTTACAGAATATTGAAATCATCTGTTTAAAAAGATCAAGTGAGAAGACAGGATGAACTACAGATCCCAGACAATAAAATGCTACTCAGCCTACTTTGCAACCTGCACAATAGAAGTTCAAATGCAAGAAAGCATAGCCGTCTCAAAATAGGGCAACCCTGTGTTTTTCCTTGCTAAAAGGGAATGGCCAATGGTCATACGGGTTGCAGGTTTGCATACCCAGCTGACCGCAGCCTTTCTTGGTGGAATTTGCAGGTTCTCCCCATGTTTGTGTAGGTTTTTCTCTGGGTACTCTGGTTTCTTCCAAAAGCTGGGACTGCACTTCTCATCAATGATACCCGTAAGTTTTCCCCAATAGCTCCCCTCAACAATCTGTCATCTCTGGAATATCATGCCGTTAGGATCACAGCACCGAATACAGTCCATATGATTGTGATATATCGACCACGTGGCCATCTGGGTAACTTCTGCGATGAACTGGACGTGTTGCTGTCCCACTTCCCTGAAAATGGCACTCCTTTCATCGTCATGGGAGACCTAAACATCCACCTGGACAAACCACAGGCAGCTGATGTGTTTGCTCTTCTAAACACGTTTGACCTGAGTCTGCTCTCCACTCCTCCGACCCACAAAGCTGGCAACAACCTCGACCTCATCCTCGCTCGGAACTGCACCACAGACAACATCTTGGTCACTCCTCTGCATTTATCGGATCATTTATTCATTCAACTCATAGTCTTCATCCCTAAACCTTCGCATTCTCCCGCCACACTGGTAACATTCCGTTGTAACCTCGCTGGTCTCCGCTACTCTGCCCCAACACAGGACCTCTCCATCCTTGATGCAGATGCAGCCACAGACAGCCTCTGCAATACACTTTCACCGTGTCTGGATTGTCTCTGCCCCATGTCTTCGAGACCTGCTCGTCCCTCAGCTTCTAATCCGTGGCTCACCGAACGGATCGGTGAGCAACGCACCACGCTCAGGAGTGCTGAGAGGAATCAGTATCACCCAGTATCATCAAGGCAAAGATCGACTACTACCAGGAGAAGGTAAGCAACACCTCGGACACCAGAAAGCTGTTCTCCACTTTTAAATCACTCATCTACGCACCTCAACCTGTGCCACCTACCTCTCACGACTTTGCCGACTTCTTTACCAACAAGGTGGCAGCCATCAACTCACAGTTCTCTCCTGCAGATGATGACATCCTGCTAACTTCTTCCAGCACCGTATCGCTCTCCTCACATTAAACTCTTAGGACGATGTATCCATCCTCCTCCTCTCCTCCAACGACCACCTGCTCTCTGGATCTGATCCCTTCCACTCTCCTTCAAGCAGTTGCACCCGCACTAATGCTAGCTATTACATGAATCATCAACACATCTCTAACAAAAGGCCCTTTTCCTACCTCATTCAAGCAGGCCCAGATTACCGTACTGCTCAAGAAGGCTTTTCTTGACCCCCTCCCTTGTGGAAAATTATCGACCTGTCTCTCTTCTTCCATTTCTCGTGAAGATGGACTGTGTTCCATGGAACACAGAGTTTTCAATCAACTCTCAGACTTTCTTTCCAAAAACAACTTCCTCGATGTCAACCAGTCTGGCTTCAAGAGGGGTCACTGCACAGAAACGGCACTCCTGACTGTTGTGAAATATGTTCGAGCTGCAAAAGCCACAGGTCAGTCTGTCTTAATTCTACTTGAGCTATCTTCAGCCTTTGACACTGTGAACCATCAAATCCTCTTGTCCACACATTCTGACTTAGGATCAGCTCTAGACTGGCTTCATTCTTACCTAACAGGTCAAACCTTCAAGGTATCCTGGCAGTGGCATCTTTCTCACTCTCATAGCCTTTCTACCGGTGTGCTGCATGGCTCAGTTCTTGATCCTCTTCTTTTTTCTGTCTATACTACATCCCTGGGTTCCATCATTCACTCAGTTCAATTCAATTCAACTTTATTTATATAGCGCCAATTCACAACAAACTCATCTCAGGGCACTTTACAGAATAAAGTAAATGGTAAATGTTCTGCACTTATATAGCACTTTTCTACCTATTGGCACTCAAAGCGCTTAACACTGCTTCTTATTCACCCATTCACCCATTCACACTCACAGTCAAACACACACCAATGGGGGAGCTGCTATGCAGCTGGCCAACACTCACCTGGAGCAACTAAGTTGGGGTTCAGTGCCTTGCTCAAGGACAATTTGATATGTGACCGGAGAAGCCGGGGATTGAACCAGCAACTGTGAGATTGGTGGACAACCGCTCTACCTTCCTGCGCCACAGTCGCCCAGAGAAGTCAAGATTATAAAGATGTATAAAGAGAACCCAACAATTCCCCCTGGAGCAAGCCATAGGCAACAGTGGAGAGGAAAAACTCCCTTTAACGGAAGAAACCTCCAAGCAGAACCAGGCTCAGGGTGGACGGCCATCTGTCTAGACCGGTTGGGGTGAGTGGAAAGAGGAGAGAGACTTGACTTTATTCTGTAAAGTGCCCTGAGATGACTTTGTTGTGAATTGGCGCTATATAAATAAAGTTGAATAAACTTGAATCTTCCTATGCACTTAAATCTATATTTAAAAAAAAAAACAACTTCCTTTATGCTTTTTCTCACACTTGTTGTCTGCACCCATACTACTTAAATTCTTCTTTATTTTGTATAACAAGAGAACAAAATTTTTAATATAATGGCTGGCTCCTCATTAGGCAAAAATGTCATCAAAATACCAAAGGTGTGTGGTATAGATTAAATACTCAATTTGGGTATGCCTGCATAACAGCTCCCCCCTTGGTGTGTGATTGTGAGACACAGGTCCCTTTTTTTGTTTTTTGTGTGACAAGTACCACATCGTGTCTTCTACTGTCAAAAGCTGTAGGGCTCGCCAGCCCGATATCACTCACCAGGCGTTAAAAAAGCATCGCTTTGTCAAGACCTCCTCTGTTACATGCTGACACTGAAGGTTGGTGATTGTCGCTCAGACCTTTCAGTATAGTTAATTATGAACCCTGACACATCAACGTCTGATGCCACAATCAATGATATAAAAGTGTAATAGGGAGGTAGACAGGCGTGGTGGATGACTGGATGACAGGACTATTCCACTGGAGGCCGGGGTTCAACTCAAGTCTGAGATGTTGTTTGCTTTATTGATGATTCTGTACAATTAGTAAAGCCAAAGGCAATATGATACCCCAAAGGACGTAAAAGTGTGGCACAATTTGATGGGTTAGGAGCACCAGTATCTGACACTGTGGGATGAAAACGTGTTGGTCTTGCAGGTGAGGTGTGTCCAGGGACTTTACAAAGTATAGGTCATCTGCATTTAGTCAGAAAGCAGTTCTGTGTGAGGTGTATAGGCAGTTCAGGACAGTTGAAAAGGGATGTTGGATAGAGTATTTGGGATTTCCAAACCCAACAAAAGATTCTTACGTTAATAAGGAAATTCGGAAATGTCTTACGGTCATCCTGTTTCAAGGCATAAGGTCATTAGTTACTGTAAAATGGCCCAGGGAATTGTAAAGTCCAGTAGGCTCTTATGGGTACATGATTGGTGTTTCGTTTAATATAAAGATATTGCATCACAAAATTTAGACGAAATAGCTCATGTTGCTAATTTGATGAAAAGAGACCTGAATCAAAAAGGTGCAGACCATTTACCATTTATCATGTCACAATAAACAGAACTCTATATTTTAATGCAAGGGGTTAACTAATATATATATTTTTATTCATCAAGTTGATTAAAAATAAATTCATCAAATTGTCATATTATACCCCCACCAGAATAATACATTGTAATGTTCTCCTTTAACATGTGACTAAAAGAGGTTAAAGACTTGCTCAACAGTACAATCACTAGTTTCTCATTGATGACATGTCAATAACTTTTGAATAATGAAATACACTTAGATTAAGTCCTTTGTGCTGTCTGCTGTTAATCAAGTGAACGTGAAAGAGAGACAATGTCTGTGACGCTGATGTTTAATCAATGTTGAGTAATTAAGACATCCAGCTGTTATTGTGACTTTACATCTTTAACAGGCTTCTAGTTTCCAATTAAGCTAATTCGCATCGGCTTCTACAAACACAACAGACGGTTCAGACCAGGAGGATACCAGGATATCAGCACTTTACAGGAACATTTTTGTTCAAAATCTTAACACTTTATTTGAAGTCTTGTCTTGATTCTTTTTAACCTCCTAATGCAAAACCATCATTTTGACTTTTACCGCATCAACAAACCTAAAAAGTGTTGTACCCATTGTGTTGGTGGAGATGTTTATCAGAAACTGCATTAAAGCAATAAAAAAGGAGAAAAATGAAGAAACAATAAAACTCAGTATAAGTAAATATAACATAATTAAATTAAATTTCTATAATTTTTAATTTAGTTTAGTTTAATTTAGTTTGCTTATACTCAGTATAAGCAAATATAACATAATTAAATTAAATTTCTATAATTTTTAATTTAGTTTGCTTTTGCTAAAAGCATATAAATTCTGTTTCCCTAAACTAGGTGTTTTTATGCTATTGCAGGGATTTTTATTAAGTACACCTACTCAACGTAAAACTATCTTGTTATATCTTAATTTTATGACCCTGTTGTGAAACGTCCGTGGGAACCGACGCATCATAGTTTAGAGGTGAGAGACCCTGTTTGAGTAAATCTCATGCATTAAAACCCCAAGAAGAAGCAGAAGGCGACACCTAGTGCAGGAGTGACCGTAACAATAAGTGGAACATAAACATGTGGATCGAACAGTGTCTGACCACAGGAACTACAGTCATTTCAGTTTTTGTATCGTTATAAACATTATAAACAAACCAAAGCTGTTTTGTGCCATTTGAATATAATAGCAAGGCGCATCCAACATATTCAACCAAATACAGCTACCATTATGACTGCTAGCATGGGTGAGGGGGGAGAGGACACCATGTCAGGTATCCTTAGTCCTGATTTTGTTCATTTCAGTGGCTGTACTTGGTCCATATTAGGATTAAATGGTGTGATTGAGAGCTCTTTTGCGCAAGATTAAATGGAAAATGCTTTGCCCTGCGCAGTGTAAAAGACTGGAAATAATGGCACAGCAATGTCGTTGTTGTGCTGTGTCTGCAAGTCCTGTGAGAGTATGTATTTTGTCATATTGGAGAATGACTTATCTTGAGGCACAAAAAGGAAATGCAGCCTTTGCAAACTGAGTGGTTGAGTGTCGACATACATAGTTTAAGAGACTTGGGAGTGGGTGCAGGTGTTATGAATTCAGCTGTTTTTTAATGCTTAATATTACAGGTTAAAAACATGTTAGCATCTCTCACGGCATTTAAAATTTTTCAGAACAGAACAGTGAAGTAACTCTTGTAGCATCGCCCTTAGATGTAAGCCTAGCCTCAGCCACTGGATAACTGTGAAAAAAGTGAAATGGACAAGTTGCTGAGAGTAGGAAGACTATGTCAATCAACATATTTTTAAAAACAAGTGCGTTTCTACTGAGCAGGGCTGGGGGAAGTGGGCTGCTCACCTTTTCATGACTAGTTTCTTACCTTCTCACAAAATTTTCCCTCCATACATGCTTAACCACACCTTAATGTGGTGTCCATATATTTGTAATATTATATTATTATTATAATATAGTATTTATTACATTGGAAATTCACTGACTGGATGCAGGTACATGCAAGCACTTCATTGATTGAAGTGGGAAAAGGATGATAATGTCATTTTGGGCGACAGAGTTTCAGTTGCCCCAGGCTGTTTTTTATTTCACTGAACAAATTATCATGATACAAAAATAAAAACAAAATAACAAAATTTATATTTTAGTGTAATTCACCCATTTTCTAGATATGCTTTACAATTTATTTTGCCATCTGAAAATCGCACATTATCCTTTGTAAAATTGAAGTATTATGGGTGTGTTTATTGTTAACTCCCAAGTGCACCAATGACATAAATTTGGCTTAGCCAGAAATCGCAGCTTATTTTAAATCCTTCAGTCCAAGGATTTGGTGCCCTGTGTCATTTTAAGATGACCTGCAAAGATATTGAAGTTCTAGTGTCAACTTGTTTGTTTATGGTTTTTTGAAAAATGGAGCATTAGTGTATTCAAATGTTTGAAACAGTAGCCAAAACAACAAGTTGGTACCTTTTTTTTTCCTTTGGGGAAAGACAGATGTACAAAGAAGACTTAGAATGAGGTCAAAGAATTAGGCCACTAAACAGAATCTTTGCTCCTGTCTATAACCTGGAATCACATGTGTCTTTTGAGACTGTGTTTTTTTAATAACAAATAAATATAAAAAAACATTCCATCACACAGATCCTGAAAACAAACAGCCCAAAGTGACTTCTAGGAAATAATTGTATGTGCATATATGAGGCTCAATCAAACGCTTAAGGTAATATTGTTAAAGCACACTGCTCTGAGGCAAATACATTAGCAGCTCAAGAGCATGTGATTGTATAAAGGAGTGTAAATCATAATTGAAAGAAGAAACTAAATTGAAATTAGGACATGTTTTATTGAAATTAGGGAGCATTAGCAACATGGCAAGCAAGTGCATTACCGAAGTAGAGCTTTATTTTATATCCTCCTTAGAGTGTCAGGTCCTGGAGTAAGAAAAACTATTAACTCATGTGTAATGACACATGGATGGGGATTGATGACTGGGGGGCTAGGGGGGCAACATACAAGTGTAAAGCCTATAGGAAGTAACAGACAAACTAAAAGACACGAACCCTATCTCCCTAATGTGAAAACAAGAGAAAACAGTAGTAAGACAATGGCAGTTCACCCCTTCAACATCAATACTATTTACAGTTATGTATAAGGCGGCGATAGTGAGGAGTAACATTATTTACAGAATATACAATAACTACACAACAACTGTGGCACAAGGCCTAACAATCCAAAAATCCAATAATCCAGAATAACTATTTCAAATAATACCCTTCCTAAATTTACAATGCTCAAAAAGGTTTGGAGACCGAGGACAGAGAACAGGTGCTGCTGCCAGAGAAGCCCATCCGGCTGCTGGGAACCATACTTTTTAAACTTTAGGAAGTGTAGGATGGACAAATAAGCTTTCGGCACCGCCCCCCAATTCAGCCAATCAGACAGGGCACCTATAACTTAGACACCCAGATCCACACAAACAAAAATCACAGATCCTATATATGAAAGAAGAAAGGTTTCAATTCTGCATATACTAATAAAAAGGGTACTTACAAGTCATTTTGTTATCCAAGGCATTTTAAACTTATTGTATAAAAGTATTTTTGTCTTCTTTACATTGACAACATCCCTAAAAAAGAAAAATTTCTGCAGTGTTTTGGTATTAGCAAATATTCCACCACTGTCTTATACTAAAGTCACTTAATTTAGCTGCGCTTTGCATCTTATGAATGTAAATACAGTATAGTTATAAGGCAGTGCTTGAGCCACCGTTGTCTGGGTGGAAAAAGAAGGACTCTTTATTTCTCAGTTTGGTAAGAAAATCAAAGGCCGATTAGTTACTTTAGTAGCTGCTTAAATACCTGGACAACAAGATATCAGAATATAGGTGGTCTTGGCAGAACTCAGGTCAGGCAGGTAACCATGCAAGCAGGTTAGAAGACATGCAGATAAGAGTTCAACAAGGTTAAAAATCATCATAACTAGAAACAAACCAAAACTAAGGTGGAAGAAATTATTCAATCAAGCAAACCGAAAGGCAACAAAGAATGTGCTATTTTTATAACTAAGGTCACAGGAAAAACAAGAAAAATAAGTAGCTGTACAACCTTTATCAATAGGGAGAGTGAATTAAATCAGAATCTCCTCAGTCTTAGAGCCAGAATCAGGTTAATGGCGTACTTCTCTTAAACAATAAACAGGTAGGTGGTATCCCCTCTGATGGCAACAGGAAGCAGGTAAGTGAAAAGTTGACAACCTTTTTAAAGGTAAAGGAAAACAAACAGCTAAACAAGTAAGTGCTATTACTGATACGGGTAACTGGGAAGCAGGTAAGTGTTGACTATTGCAGCTAACAAGGAGACAGCTGAGCAACTTTTAGCTCTCTATCTTTAAAATTGATTCACATGAATTATATCATGTTAGAAATGACCATAGGAACGTCTTTGACGATAGGTAGAAAGAGTGCGTATCCTAGGCCCAACTCTGGATTGTCATACTTTTGGTTACTAATAAAACCAGCAATATATCTGGATAAGAAAGCTGCACCATCTAAAGTAGGATTGATGCCATCTCTCCTAATCAGCCTATAAAACATTATTTTATATATATTCATATGTAATTGAATATGAATTGACTGTCACACTGCAATAAGAAATGTGTGAGATTCCATTGCCCTCAAGACTGTGGAAGAAAGATGGGGAAGATAATATTACTTTAGTGTTTTGGCTAGTGTTTTGATTATGGTAGAAAAGAGTGCTGTCTAACATGTCTAAATTCTCATATAGGTTCAACTGCATTGATGTCAGGTGACTCTGAAAACCATAATATATGATTCACATCATTTTCATACACATTAAGTACATGCATGAAAAGTTATGTTTGGGTGTTATCTATTTACTCAGGTTTCCCTTTCATTTGACGCCTATGTGTTGGTATTGTCGATGCCTAAGGGTAATAAGAAAAGTGTTATATGATCCACCCCAGTTTCTAGTCACTCTTGGTTTTCCGTTTCTCAGATGGCACCGGTCAACACACCTGATTCACATCACTCATCTGTTTTTGTTTCATAAGGACTCTCATTCCCATTGTTTGTTGCTAGTGTGTCTCCCCATGTATCCTGTTGTCCCTATTCTTGTTCGTTTTTTTCTCTGACCACCAGCTTATACCTTCTCAGTGCATTAGTCAGTCTAGAAAGTTTGTTTGTTTTCTTAATTCATTTGTTAGTTGCTCCTACATTCTGTAGTGAGTGTTTTAATTTTCTAAATTTTAGTTATTCCTTCTGCCTTCGGCAGTGAGTGTTTTATGTATGTTTCATTTTCCTTTGCCTGCTGTAAGCTCAGTCTATACTCTCTTGTTAATAAATCCTGTTCTGCACTTCCTATCTTGTGTTGGCTCTTGCACCTGAATCCCCATATGTGTTGGAATCTTACAGGACAGCAACAAGGTAGAAGTGAAAGGTTCAGTGTGTAGCTATGGAGGCACACTGTTTCTTACCAAGTTCTGTGGGTTTAGCTATACTTGTTTGATGAAACTGTTTGTGAACGTATTCGTGAAATTACGGCTCGTACACTTGTATCGTACAATTAGTCTGTTATCAGCTTAGTTGAGAAACAAACACAATAAATGTTCAATGTTTGTTGGACCATCAGATACGAGTAAGATTGCCTCTACAGCCACTATCAGACATTCTTCCTCAGCATCTCAAGCAGGCCGGGGTTCCCTAGGGTGCTGTTGCCCACCTTTTCCATTTCAAGTAGGTCAGTGGGTCTGCTACACTCACCAGTGAAGCACCATTACTGCAGCAGATGTAGTGAGGTAATGAACGACAATTCGCAGAGATGTCTTATAAGCTCCCAGCTAATAGTACTGCACACTAACCCCCCTTCACCCCACCCCCACCCGACATAGAGGGCCCAGGGGTGCCGCAGTGTTTACCTACAGTGCTCTTTCTTTATTCCTTCCCTCTAGCAGCACAGTAGAATGTAAATGGTTGTGCTGAACTGTAAACTGCAGTATTACACATCATACAGCCAGACAGAGCAGGAGGGTTACACTGAGGTCACAGTGAAGACAGCTGAAAGCACTACCAACATGGTTTGGATATAAGATGGAGGGATAATTTTAAATGCTTTTGGCTATATTTCCTATTAGAATTCATGTCCTGTAGGCTGGAACCACACCTGTCTGGCATTGTTCCTCTCCACTGAGGTGTGTGTTTCAATCCTGCTCTGTAGAGCTGCTGCTGTGTGTGTGTGTGTGTGTTTGTGTGTGTCAGTTTCATTCATGATGGGCATCGGCATCAGATGTCTGCTTAATCTAGCTGCCAGAGAGCAATCAGAGGAGCCAGACATGACATGAATAATAACACTGACTTAGACTCAGTACTGGTTTGTGCATCCATACATATTGTAAACATGCTGCTGATGTGTTATTTTACTATGTGTGCGTTCATTCAGAAACTGTGCTTTATTTATTTATCCTGCATTCTACTTCAGGAAAACTGTTTGTGATAAGTAATCATGACAATAAATATAGAATCAAAATGAAAGAGAAAACAGGGGGAAGCTCCACCCTAGGAAAAAGCCCACAGCCTGGGACTGCTGCAGTAAATCCAAACAAACACAAGAACATACACACATGCTCTCACAGATATTCATGCATACAGGTTACACAAGCACACACACATAGAGAGACACAGCAAGAGAGAGTCCCCACCCCTGTCTGTCTACATTGCAGCATTGCTGCAGTCAGACAAAGGGGAACAAATGTTTCATAACAGGGCTGCAGCTAGTACTACAGCAACCCCTAGTGGTCTAACATTTAATACCAGAAGTGTGCCATAACACCAACTACAGTCAGGGATGGGTATCATCACTTGAAAATCTAATAAGAAGCAATTGTGTAAATGCAAGGTAATATGCAGAAACTCAGAGGCAGTGAAAAGTTTTGGGTCAAAGTAATCATGTGAATATTTATCAAGGAATTATATGTAAAAGTCAAAGAGCACCAAAGACTGATGCAGTTCATGCTACATTGTTCACACGTGGGCACACAAACAACACTCTGAAAATAAGAATATAATTCCAAATCAAAGCTTAATCAAAGCTTTAATGCACTGTAGTGTAAATTAGGAGTAAAACCATACAAAAGAAAAACAAATATTTCCATTAAAATGCAAAACTATATCAGTTTTTAAAATAGTTTAGCCTGTTATTTGTTACCTGTTATGAAATCCTGCTCTACCCCTGGTCACAATCCATTTATGTATGAGCACCCATGTCCTGCTTCACTGTCCTTTGGTCATTGTTATGGACTAATTGTGTGTAGCTACAGATAAATTGTTAAGCACAAGCCCACATGAGCACACAAGAACACAAATCAGAGAGGAATCATCACGGGTCACAAGCAAATGGTTCCAATAGGAAGGATTCAGATTCAAACACACAGTAATATTTGTGTGTTTGTGTCGAAGACCTGACATCATTTGGCCAGGGGGAGGAGGGAAGAATAACAACTTTGTTCTTCCCGTCTTTAGATGTGTTTTATTATGCAGACATGGTCGATGAGGTTCACATGCAAGGTCAAGTGTCGGACTGAGGGCTTATCGGAGTGGGAGGAGGTGGTGCTGATAGTGGATGAGGGAGTAGTGAGCAAATCTTTGGGGAGTGCAGATACATTCGGGGTTGTTTCAGTGTGATTTTGGAGATTTTTGTATGATAAGGGATGTGTTGAAGGTTTGTACGTGTAAAGTTTGCAAACACACAAACATCCATCAATCCATTACCTGTACCTACTTATCCTGTGTAGGGTCACGGGGGTGAAGCCTATCCCAGTTGTCATAGAGCAGGGTCCGTCCTGGATAGATCTTCAGTCTATCTCAGCGCCCACACAGAGAGACACACACAGACAGACAATCATTCACACCTATGGGCAATCTTGGGACTGTGGGAGGAAACCGGATTATCCAGAGGAAACCCACACAAACACGGGGAGAACATGCAAACTCCACACAGAAAGGCAACGGCTCTGACACACACAAACAGTTCAGACAACTTCTGGTGTGAGTGCAACTCTCTCAGCCTCAATTAGATTTTTAATCTCGACGCTCAGAGAAATCCAATTATGGGGTAAAAATTATAAATCATAATAATAATCCTAAACATAAACCTATCTTACTTTTCTCCGTGATGTTTTTTATGTTAGTGATTAGGTCATAGCTGTATTATGCAGCTAAACCCGAACCTCCTAAACCTCCACATGTGTAAAAGGACCATTCACAGCTTCTTGTAGCTCATACAACTCTGGCTCAGACATACATTTTATTTGTCCCTAAGTGCAGTGGTAGTAATACAGTATATCCTTCACAGACAATAGAGGTCCACAGATATTTGGAGAAATGCCAAAGAAGCCCACACAAGAATGATGGGAACATGCAAACTCAGCACAGAAAGGTCACAGCCGGCAGGTGGATTTTACCTGGAGATCTTCTCGTGAAGCGATAATACCATCAAAGTTAGAATAGGTCTGCGTGTGTGGATAAAGCTGAAAACAAACACTATCTTTCCTGTCAACTGATCCTGCTCAAACGCCATGCACTGGATACAGCAAAAACATACAAATCTGCAGGGAATTGATAATATTCAGTGTTAGCTTTAAGGTGTTTAATGTGATTAGGTGGCATTATTCACTGAGCCGGTGCCTCACTCAACACCCTAATTTAGGAATGTTGTCATTTTGAAAGGATGAACCTTCTGCTTGAACAGATATATTTCGGCTGCGAGGCTTTGACTTTAAGCTTGTCATGCTGGAACAGCGGCCTTGGCGACTGGCACACACTTTTTCAGGGCCGTAATCCACATTACTGTTGGCTGGCATTCTCCTTCCTACACTGGATCTTGCGCTCCATGTTCAGACTGCATGACAAACAGAAACACAGTGAGGGAGTGAAGAGCCCTCCTTTTTCTCTTTCTGTGACAGGATAGATTTACAAATAAAACAGAAAACCCTAATATTTATTACCACTTTAGCTGATTGCAATGTAAAGTAAAATAAATCAATACTCTCTCCAAACACAGCAGAGCAGTTGACACCAGCATTGACACAAGCTGAGGTTTCAACTATACTATGACAAAAATCTGCATATTTAATAAAAACCAGCCTTCTGTATTTTCTCTTCCCACAGCGTCAGATATTGATGATTCTTAAGGCATCAAATTGGACGCTCTAGGAGCCCCACTATTTGACAACATGTGATCATAACGACTTCAGGGTAAGGTTACGTTAAGCCACAACATTGGTTAGGGTTAGGCACTAAAACATCATGGTAAGTGAAAGTTAGAAGAGTAATTATATAAAAACAAAACACAAACTCTGACCTCTGAGGGTCAATCACTGATGCAAATGCGTATGCATCAGTGTGTCATGCAAAAGAACTGTTTTACCAGTCTTGTAAGTCCAGTACTTCCTTAACAACATATCACATGATATAATGTTAAAGAGGGTACTGATTTTAAAGGTAGACCACAACTTTGTTACCAACCCTAACAGCTTTATTTAATGCCTAACCCTAACCCAACCCCCGTTTTTAAATCCTGCATATTTAAGTGTGTAAAGCAATGAACAAGTATGTAACTGATGCAACTATATGTGCAACTATATCAAAATCAGAAAAATTATAATGACTCAGTGAGTCTACTAGCATGTGGAGCTGCTACCTGAAGGTTCTTATAACAGATTACAACAGATAATGGCCACTGACTGGTGTAATAACATCTTAAGTGGATGCTCTGTGAGCAACATCGTGCACTTCGCAGATATGAATTGCTGATGCTCAAGCAGAAAATATTACTACCATCCTTTGTCTCCCATACTTTGAGTCAACAATAAATAGGTTCCAAACTTTTCTCTTTATTTTAGTTATGCTGCCACAGGCTTAGACTGCTGGGGGACCCACCCCCCAATGCACTGAGCTCCTTCCTCCTCTTGTCCCTCTCTCCTCTCCTCTCACCCCACAATTGCCACCACTGTATGACATTAACGCTGTGTGTTTCCTTCCATAGTTGTCTTTCTCCTTCTCTGTCTCCCCCTCTCTGTCCCTTTCTGCAGGTGTCCTCGGCTTTGAAGCTGTGTGTTTTCAGTGTGCAGCTACTGGTCCTACCAACCTGCCCGATGTTTTGTTGTTGCTTTTTGTTGCTCTTTTCTTTTCTCTCTTCACCTTCCACTCACCCCAACCGGTCAAGGCAGATGGCCGCCCACCCTGAGCCTGGTTCTGCTGGAGGTTTCTTCCATTAAATTGAGTTTTTCCACTCCACTGTTGCCGAGTGCTTGCTCAAGGGGGCATTGTTGGGTTCTCTATACATCTTTATAGTCTTGACTTTATTCTGTAAAGTGTCTTGAGATGACTCTGTTGTGAAATGGCGCTATATAAATAAAGTTGAATTGAATTGAATTAAATGAAGCAGGTCACTATTTGTATTGTGTTGATTACCTCAATCAAATAATAACACAACATACAGTATATTTGAATATCTAAGTCTTTTTTGCTAAAGTCTAATGATAAAGCATTTGAAAATGTACATTTTTCTTGAATAAAAATTTAAAAGAAACTGTTTTAAGTGTTAATTAAAATACATAAACTATTCAGCAATTATATATTTTAAAAAAAGTAGTTCAGAATATAATATGACAACATTCTCAGTCTGCTGTCATGAACATTGATGCCAGTTAACCAGAAGATGGACAAACTGGTTAAAAGGATCTTAAAATCTGAAAAAAGCTTTTGAGTCGTTCATTAATAGAACATATATTACTTTAACCAGATCAGGGAGAGAGTTTTGTATTACTGGACGTCACTTCTACCACTTTTAATTTCTTTTATCTCCTTCTAGTCAAAACAGAAAAGTTCTTCAAACTGATCCTCAACAGACAGAATAATTTACTCATTAACACCTTTTCTTATCATCCATTTTACTCTTTGTGTGTCTTTTCATTTGACTAACCACAGTTTATTATTAGTTTTTATAATTATTTGTTTATTTCTGTACAAGTTAAAATCTTTTCTTATATCTGTTCTTATATTGTATCTAAAAGATGTTTAAACAGTAAAATGTTGTGTAGTACTTTGTTCATAACTGAATCCTTAACTCCGTTGTACTTGATTAAAAAAGTATAAAGTGTTCTAAAACAGACCCATTTTCATTTCTAAATATAAGTCAATCAGTCTTGAATGTAAACAGAGTTACATCACATCCTCCCATTCTGTATGTTCTGCTGTTCCTTCGGAAAGCTGTAGGAAGATGAGACACAGAGTTCATGGAGAGTTCACTGGTACTCGCCTCCGACTCCCTCAACTCTATTTCATGTCTTCACAGTGAGGCGGCTGCAGTAAATTAAGTCTGTTTGAAGATGCTGGGCTCGCCTGTCATCATAGGAATTTTTCTGCTGACACATCTTTCTCTAATAAATACTCAATCATAAAATCAATGAGATGTTGATTAACAAAACTTTTGAAATCCTTTCAGTCAACCAGCTGATGCTAAAACATTTTGCAGTGTATCTTAATTGGAATTCTGGAAGGAATTCAGTGCTATACCTGCTGAATGTACAGTTTTTATGTAAAGCATGGGAAAAGCAGCATTGACCACATGTAGCTCTCTACTGTCATCTAGTGGTACTTTTAAAGAGATGGTGACAGCAATAGTGTACAGTGCATCCAGAAAGTATCCCCAGCGCTTAACTTTTTCCACATTTTGTTATGTTACAGCCTTATTTCAAAATGGATTAAATTCATTATTTTCCTCAAAGCACTACAAAATAATACCCCATAATAACAACGTAAAAGAAGTTTGTTTGAACTTTAAAAACTTTGTTCAAATTTATCAGAGGAAACAGGATGCAGCAGAGCTCAATTTTGAGTGTCATGGCAAAGGACTTCTGTACATGTATTTTTTTTTGTTTCTTTTTTATTTCTTATAAATTTAGAAAGTTTTCAAACAAACTTCTTTCACGCTTGAGTATTGTTTGTAGAATTTTGAGAAAAAGAATGAATTTCATCCATTTTGGAATAAAGTAAATGGTAAATGTTCTGCACTTATATAGTGCATTTCCACCTATTGGCACTCAAAGCGCTTAACGCTGCTTCTTATTCACCCATTCACATCCACAATCTCACACACACACTCACACACAGATGGGGGAGCTGCTATGCAGCTGGCCTACACTCACCAGGAGCAACTAAGTTGGGGTTCAGTGTCTTACTCAAGGACACTTCGACATGTGACTGGAGGAGCCGGGGATTGAACCAATAACTGTGAGATTGGTGGACAACATACAACATATATAACATGCCTAGACTGAATATTGCAGGTTACAACCCCTGTTATGGCTTTATCATTATAAGCCCGCTATGCGTGAAAAAGAACATGAACAGACAAGGATTAAGAAAAATATTGTTAATTACCAAAATTTAAGTTGGGACTTGTGCAGTGATTGTATGAGTCTGTTACCCTGGCACTCCAGTACAGGAATCCAGTTCAGTCTTTACATTAAAGTGGTAGTTTCTAGCCTGCCTGAGGTTGAAATGAACTGGTTTCTACTCCAGGCCGAGGCAAAGGAATGTATCCAGCTATTCACTACCTTCATCCTAATCCCCTGCTGCCTCTTCACTAGCACCCGCATAAGCCTGAAACTACAGATACTAATGAAGTCACAGTGATTAACAGTAGCTTCTTTCTTATGCAACAGTTGTGATGGTTGTCGGAAAATAAGATGCAAGTTTACTTTAACTGCTTAGGAGATATTCATTTTAGGGACTAAATCAACTAGAGCCTTCCTCTAGTGAACCTGACTCAGCCACACATAAGCTATTCCTTTTACATCAATGAGGAGGCTACGGACACTTTATAAAATTATAAAATTACAGTTACAGCAGGGAAGCTTTCACTTTAACTGCAGATGTTGTCCTTTATTTGGCAGATGTAAAAGCAAACAGCAGACAACAATAGTGAAAATGATAAAATCAACAATTTATTGTTGCCCTATCATTCTACTCACAACCTCCTTGGTGGTTGAAGTGTGTAAAAATCAAAAATGTAAACATTAGTTGTTGAAAGTCTTTGGTTGAATCTTGATTCAATCATCTGTTTCCCTCCTTCGTGATGAAGTCTCATCTCCAGGCCCGACGGCCTAACTGCCTATGTATCGCCTAGTTAGCCAGATCCTGGATGTCTCCTGCTGGTCTCTGTGACTCTCTGGTCGAAGCAAAAATATTGATGCAGACCGACACAGCTTCCCTATGCAGCCGGAGGACACATGTCTAACTAACAAAAAGCTCGGGTTTTTATGCTCTCCCTCCATTAGGTAACGCTAACAATTAAATACTTTTAACCACTTCACAATTCTCTTGATATTTGATACATTTCGATACATTCAAAAGTATTCACACATCTCCAGTTGCTATATTTCTTTAATGATTAACCTTACTCATATTTTTTCTTTTAATCAATATGTCAAAATGTCATCTCCTCTTACTGTCTTTTGATAATGTCATTCCAGGTGTTAGAGACACACAGTACTGAATCCATTCTGGCTTTGTAGAATGGGCTTGTCATAGTTCTTTTCAGTTGGTTGTCTTTTCCTCTGAGCTGGTTTTAGTTAAATTCCACTATTTTTAGGATAGCATCCCTAAGGCATACTTTGTTTTAGGCCTTAAATGGTAAATGCACATTTATATAACACTTTTCTACCTATTAGCACTCAAAGCTCTTTACACTGCTTCTTATTCACCCATTCACACTCACACACCAATGGGGGAGCTGCTATGCAGCTGGCCAACACTCACCGGGAGCAACTAAGTTAGGTTCAGTGTCTTGCTCAAGGACACTTCCACATGTGACCGGAGGAGCCGGGGATTGAACCAACAACTGTGGTATTAGTGGACACGCGCTCTACCTTCATGCACCAAAGTCACACTCAGGGTACAATCAATGTCCTTTTTTCTCCCCTCCTTGTGGGTCTTAGTGAGTGTCTACAGCTGACTCACATCACAGACTAGCTTGATATCACTTTAATAAAAACCTAAAAACCAATTATTGGTGACTGGTCAGTAAGACTATATCCTTTATGTGCCTTGAGAAACTCTTTGGTAGCATTCCCTGTATGTTTTGGGTCATAATACATCTGCAATATGAAAAATGTCAAACATGGTGTTTGACAGATGATGATGATGATGATGCTTTGAATAATGGGATATTCCTTTCCATCTCCATACTTTCCTCTTCCTATCATTTTGCTACAAGTTAATTTGGTTTTATCAGTCCAGAGGATCTTATTCCAGAACTGGGGAGCATTTGGAGTTCCAGAGTTGTTCAACACGCCTTCTGTTCCTGCGCCTGTCCAAACACCTGTTCCAGACCACCTGCGGTCCAGAGGGGCCCATTCAGTTTGAAGCCAGCTTCAATCGAAGAGACTCCATCCTTGTTGACACTGCCTGTGATCTGGACAGGGCCAGTACTGTAGACCCATGGATACATTTGGTCCCTCAGGACAGTAGTTTCATTATTTGGTTTATAACTAGGTCATTAATTCTCCCCTGGAGAAGCATTTAATTGACTTTTTGCGATTCCCTGTCTTGTTTTTTTTATTATGACGTTACTTGTTTAGTCCCCTTTTCCAGCTACCAGCTGTAATTTTTAGATTAATAAAGTTTACTTGATTTCCCAAACTCCTGCTTGACTGCCTGTGCTCTGCCTGCCAGTTTTTATTAATCTTTTCAGCCCATCTGGCACTTTTGGGTCCAGTTTTCTAAATCCTCACACAAACTAATTATAAGACAGACAGTATGTATATTACTGCAGCAAACGAATAAACTCACCATGGTAAAGATATTAGGCTTAATACATTAGAACAGACAAACACCACATGGGACAAATACTATTCAGAAACAACAACTCACTATGCAGACAGATCCTTTTAACTTCAACAGCAGAACAACACTAGTTGTTATTATTTATACTGTAGAAACACTTAAATACACACCATGGGACATATACTCAATTACCCTGGGAAAAACTTTATGCTATGGCACAATTCAAAAAGAAACCATGGAAAAGGTACTGTGTTATATACAAACGAGGCACAGATACTACATTATTCTGCAAAAAAACAAACAAACCCATCACTGGAAAAATCAGCAAAATTCAGCAGAAACACACCATGGAATTGATATTACCCATCATACTCCAGATGAACAAAGACACCATGGGTAAATTAGTACGCTTTAAACTGCACTTTAAACACAATGTCATCACGAGAAAGATATTTGTTTTCAAATTACACAAACAGATTGTAACTGCTTTGTAACTGATCTGGCCATCACACAGAAAATCACAATGGGAAAGATACTTTTCTTTATACTGCAAAAACATACCAATACAATGTGAAACAAATACTGCACTTTATTGTGTAAATACACAAAGCCATGGGACATATACTAAGCTTTACACTACAAAACACATAGACACCATGAAAAAGATACTGCAGTTTGTATTGCAAAAAAACACACAAACCACACAAAAATTGGATTAGCAACACAGACCATATTTCACCTTTACCTCTCTCCATCTCTCTGGCTTCCCATAAAATCTAGAATATAATTTTAAACCCTGCTTCCTACATATAAAGCTCAGAATTGTCAGGCTCCATCATATATAGAAGACCTCATAGCACCATATCATCCGAGTGGACCACTTCAATTTCAGAATGCAGGCCTACTTGTGGTTCCTAGAATTTCCAAAGGTAGAATGGGAGGCAGAGCCTTTAGCTATCAAGCTCCTTTCCTTTGGAACCCTACTTCCCCTTCAGGAAGCAGACGCCCTCTCTACTTTTAAGACTAGGCTGAAAACCTTCCTCTTTGATAAAGCTTATAATTAGTAAAGTGCCCTGAGATGACTTTGTTGTGAATTGGCGCTATATAAATAAAGTTGAATTGAATTGAATTGAATTGAATTGTTATGCTGCTATAGGCTTAGACTGCAAGGCGACTCAGCCCTCGAGCCACTGAGCTCCTTTTCTGCTCTTACCTCACAATTGTGTCCACTGTATGACATTAACTTTGTGCGTTTTCTCCCGTAGTTGTAACCCCAAGGCTCAGGATGGCTGCCCACCATGAGCCTGGTTCTGCTGGACGTTTCTCCCATTTAAGGGAGTTTTTTCCTCTTCCCTGTTGCCCAGGGCTTGTTCAAGGGGGGAATTGTTGGGTTTTCTCTATACATCTTTGTAGTCTTGACTTTATTCTGTAAAGTGCCTTTAGAGAACCTTGTTGAGAATTGGTGCTATATAAATTAAGTTGAATTGAAATACACACAGTGACAGTTACAGCTTCACTAACAGCACTCATTTCAAAAATAAAACACTGACAAAATGTCTGGAGACCTGGAAATAATCAGATTACACAGAATTAAAGATCCATAGATATCCCTTAAAGGAGAACAAATTAGTATAAAGGCCTGTGCATCTCTTGCAGAATTAGGTTGTTCTTTGCACCTCAGTCAATCCAAGTAAAAACAGTAAATGAATCCCACACTATGCACTGATGCATGTGGATGTCTGGAGGATGTCTCCCCTTTGGAAGATAGGATAAAACTTCATTGATCCCACAGCAGGGAAATTCACTTGTTAAGCACCTCACAGGAATGGTGTAAGGTGCAAAAAGCATTTTTTCCAAAATATTTACACAAATTGAAAAGTAGAATATACAATGTATATCTAAAAGCAGTTAGAGCCAAAACAAATAACACAGCCAAGAGAATATTCAGCTTAACTGTTAAGTTAGTGTTAAGTACAGTCTTACAGCAGAGGGAATGAAAGATTTGAGCTATGGCTCCTTTCTACTCTAAGGGTATATCAGTCTGCAACTGAAGGAGCTGCACAGACCTCCGCTGTCAGATGCAGTGGGTGATAGGAATTTCAGCTTGGCTAACATCCTCCTCTCAGCCGACTCCTCCACAGAATCCAGTCAGGAGGGCAGGAGAGACCTGGCCCCAGGGCTGGGGAAACAGAAGAAGATTTGTGTGGATGCTGGGATGGTCTGAAAAGCATGACTTATTTTGCAAGCACATATAAACCCATGCAATGTCATTATATTTTCACAGTTGTGTGTTGGCGTTTAGACAATGTAAAAAATACAATTTTAAAATAATTTTTTAATACATTCAGAATTTTAGCCGAGTAATGCAACCACAAGGGGGCACAATCCAGTGTCTTGTTGTGCCAGTCCAAAGTCTGGAAAATTGGAGAGGGTTTTGTCAGAAAGGGCATCCAACATAAAACAGATGCCAAATCAAATATGCTAACTTTGATTTCTAATCCAATCCACTTTATTTATAAAGGCACATTTAAAAACAGCTGGGCTGACCAAAGTGTTTTACATTGAAAAAGAAAAAGAAAAAAAAAAACACGTAATAATTAAATCAATAACATCAAAGAATAAGACAAGCAAAACCAAAAACAAAGAGCAAAATTTCTGCGTTAAAGGCCAAGGAATAAAAGCTGGTTTTAGGACTATTTATAAACTTCCACACTCTGGGCCTGCCATTCAGAGGAAGCTTATTGCATAACCTGGACCATATGACTGAAAAAGCAGTTAGAGGTGACTGCTTTTTCTTTTGAGCCTTGTCTTAGCGACCTTAAGGAGCAGCTGATCAGTGGACCTGAAGGTACGAACAGGAATATAAGGATTGAAAAATTCTAAAATATACTACGTAGCCGGTAAACATTCGGCCAGCTGTGTTTTGTGCCAGCTCTAAGCAAGGGAGTGATGCCTGACTAACTCCTGCATACAGTACAATACAATAGTCAAGACGTGTAGTGAGAAAAGCATGTATAAGAGTTTGAAAATTAAGATAGGTATTAATTTAAATATCTGATTTTCTTGGACCCAGAAAGGTGCAGGACAAGCGAAGGAGTTTGAAGGCAATAATAGTTTATTGAATGTAAGTTGTAGTGATGGAACACGTGACCAGATGGTGTGGCAAGGAACAGGTACTGGTGTGGCTAAGATAAGGAAGAAAGAAAAGGTAAGTGACAGCCTAAAATGTATCCTTATAATATAGGGATAGTTGAAAATGATGATGGAACACTTATGAGGGAACAGGTCGGTGAGAGATTCCCCACAGCAAGGCAAAGCACCAGAAGGAGAGGGAGCCAACATAGATGATTGGATGGGGAACAGAGGAGAACTAAAGGCAGCTGATACTAATAGAGGGAAAGAAAACAACAAAGGCAACCACAAAGTAACAACTGAAAATACAAGGTAACAACCAACACATAAAGAAAGTGTCAGAAAAAAAAAGCAAATAAAGTCTGCAAAATCAGCTTTTAATTAATAGTCTAAAGGTAGTAATATTCACAGAAACAAAGTTTGTCAAAAGTCACTTACTTCGAGGATTCACATGCAGGCAGAGTAAAGCAGACATTTTCTGGGGAGACTCAGGTCCAGGACCTAGGCAAACAAACAAACAAACTAACCGACAAACAAAAGTCTCAAAATCAGTGGGTAACTCAAACAGAAGAAAAGCAGAACTCATGGGAAAACCAGATAACTAGATCTGCAGGAAGCGACAGAGAGGAACAGGTAAACAGGGCATATAAGGAATAGTCAACTGGTGTAGAGTTGACGCTGATTAGGCAGCACCGCAGGAAGAGACACAGAGGGAGAGTTTAAAAGAGTTTAAAAGAGCTCCCATCATCCTTTACTGAATCTGACTTCCATACCGGATCGATCGGGCCCGGGTTAACAATGGCTGCCACTGGTGCTGTTGACCTACAGGGTACCAGTGGAAATTGGGGTTCTGTTGGTCAAAGAAGGAGAGGGGGAAGGTGTATTTGTAGGCATAGATAGAAGAGGAAAGCCAAGAGTATAGAACTGATGGTTGGAACTTTGAACGATGGGACTATGACAGGGAAAGGTTTGGCAGGTTTGGTCTTCAGAACAGGAACACAGAAGGACACATGTTTGTGGACTTTGCAAAAAGGATTCAAATGAAAGAGATCAGATACTGCAAAGTATTGGTAGGGGAGATTGTAGCCAGACAACACAGGATGGTGGTGTGTAAATGACACTGGTGGTGAGGAAGATTAAGAGGACAAAGGCAGAGCAGAGGACGAAGTTTTTGAAGTTAAAAAATGAAGAATGTTGTGTCGTTGTCTGGGAGGAGGTGAGACAGACTGAGTGGTCAGTAGGTCTTTCCAGGTGACTGGACCACTACAGCTAATGTGATCAGGAAGACAGGTAGGAGGGTACTCGGTGTGTCATCGGGAAAGAGGAAAGTGGACAAGGAGACTCTGTGGTGGAACAACGAAGTTCAGAAGTGTATACAGAGAAACAGATTAGCTAAGAAGAAGTGGGACACTGAGAGAACTGAAGAGAGTAGACAGGAGTAGCTTAAGGTGAAGGTAGAGGTAGCAAAGGCCAAACAAAGAGCATATGAGGACTTGTATGTTAGGTTGGACACTAAAGAGGGAGAGGTGGATTTGTACAGGTTGGCCAGACAAAGAGATAGAGATGGGAAGGATGTGCAGCAGGTTAGTGTGATTAAAGATAAGGATGGAAATGTATTGACAGGTGCCAGGAGTGTGATGGGAAGATGGAAGGAGAACTTTGAAGAGTTGATGAATGAGGAAAATGAAAGGGAACGAAGAGTAGAAGAGGTGACTGGTGTGGAGCAGGAAGTAGCAAAGATTAGTAAGAGTGAAGTGAGGAGGACGTTGAAGAGGATGAAGAGTGGAAAGGCAGTTGGTCCTGATGACAAACCTGTGGAAGGATGGAAGTGTCTAGGAGAGGTGGCAGTAGAGTTTCTGACTAGTTTGTTTAACAAGAGGATGCCTGAGGAATAGAGGAGAAGTGGACTGGTGCCAATTTTTAAGAACAAGGGAGATGAGCAGAGCTGTGGCAACTACAGAGGAATAAAGCTGATGAACCACACAATGAAGTTGTGGGAAAGAGTAGTGGAAGCTCGGCTAAGGGCAAAGGTGAGCATTTGTGAGCAGCAATATGGTTTCATACTTAGAAAGAGTCCAACAGATGCAGTATTTGCTTTGAGGATGCTGATGGAGAAGTACAGAGAAGGTCAGAGGGAGTTGCATTGTGTCTTCGTAGATTTAGAGAAAGCGTATGACAGGGTGCCGAGAGAGGAGCTGTGGTATTGTATGAGGACGTCTGGAGCGGTAGAGAAGTATGTTAGAGTGGTGCAGGACATGTATGAGAGCTGTAAGACCGTGGTGAGGTGCTGTAGGTGTGACAGAGGAGTTCAAGGTGGAGGTGGGTCTGCATCAAGGATCGGCTTTGAGCCCCTTCTTGTTTGCTCTGGTGATGGACAGACTGACAGATGAGGTTAGACAGGAATCTCCCTGGACTATGATGTTTGCAGATGACATTGTTATTTGTAGTGCGAGCAGGGAGCAGGTGGAGGAAAATCTAGAGAGGTGGAGGTCTGCTCTGGAAAACAGAGGAATGAAGCTTAGCTGCAGCAAGACAGAATACATGTGTGTCAATGAGAGGGACCCTGGTGGAACAGTGAGGTTACAGGGAGCAGAGGTGAAGAAGGTGTAGGACTTTAAGTATGAGTGCAGGCAGGTTGGAATGGGTGGAGAGAATTGTCAGGTGTGTTGTATGATAAAAGAGTTTTTTTTTTGTCCTTTCGTCTTATCCCGTGAGTTCAGGGTCGCCACAGCGGATCATTGTCCGCATGCTGATTTGGCACAGTTTTTATGCCGGATGCCCTTCCTGACGAAACCCTCCAAAATTTCTGCCGGGCTTGGACCGGCATCGCACAGCTGGGGAGGGCAATGGGCTGTTAGAGGTTCAGTGTCTTGCCCTGGGACACTTCGACATATAGCCAGGGCCGGGGATCGAACCACTCGTCCTGTGGTCTGTGGATGAAAAGAAAGGTGTTTAGGACGGTGGTAAGACCAGAGAGGATATTCAGCTTAGAGACAGTGGCACTGAAAAAAAGACAGGAGGCAGAGCTGGAAGTAGCAGAGCTTAAGATGTTGAGGTTCTATTTGGGAGTGACGAGGATGGACAGGATCAGAAATGAGGACATCAGAGCTCATGTTAGATGTTTTTGAGATAAATTCAGAGGCCAGATTAAGGTGGTTTGGACATGTTCAGCCAGGCACAGGAGAGGAGAGACTGCATTCACAGTCTCTCCTCTCCTGTGCCCGGCTTCCCTGAGACAGGCTCCACATAGACTAAAGGATTCAAGGGACAGACACCAAATTATGATAGGTCCCCAGTCTGTGAGTTTGAGATTTACTGTCCTTAATCTGGGCTCTGGGTTGGGGTGTTTGGTACAACATTGTTCCCTTTTAAACCAGAAATACAACCTTTCAATACAACCAAAAAACTACCATTCAAAAGTAATGGGAGATGTCACTCTCCGCATAAGTTTTTGGAAGCTTAAATCAATTGATATAACAGATGTAACAAAAAAATAACCACAGGAAGTCAGAAATAATGCTAATTTACATTTAGTCATTTAACAGATGCTTTTATCCAACGTGACTTACACGTGAGGTACAGGCAGCAATAATCTAAGTCAAAGAGAAAATGTCAAAGCAAATTCCTATTAGAAAAGTGTTTACATTTCACAAGATGCAAGTGCAAGAAAGAGCAGAAATGAACTTTTTTTTTTTTTTGATAGAATAGATTTAAGTGTGGAACAGTTCTGTTTTCAGCAGTTTCTTCAATGTTGGGAGTGAGTTTGCTGAGCGTGCAGAGTTTGGTAGCTCGTTCCACCATTGTGGGATCATTATGCTGAAGAGATTTGCTTGGTGTCTTCTGTCCGGTGCTGGGACCACCAGATGTCGTTCGTTGGCTTGTAGACCTGAATGAGGGAGTTGAGGTAAGCAGGAGCTGTCGAGATGATAACCCTGTAGGCAAGAGACAGCGCTTTCAACCTGATGCGAGCAGCTACAGGAAGCCAGTGTAGAGATCTGAAGAGTGGTGTGATATGGGTCTTTTTTGGCTGATTAAAAGTGAGGCATGTTGCCGCATTCTGGATCAACTGCAAGGGTGTGATTGTGGACACCAGTAACCTCAATAACAAAGCATTGCAGTAATCAAGACGAGATACGACCAGCACCTGTACAGTGAGTTGGGTTTTATATTCCGTGAGGTAGGGTCTGATCTTCTTTATGTTGTAGAGGACAAATCTGCATGCTCTACAGACTGAGGAGATGTGGTCCTTAAAGCTCAGTTTGTCATCGATGATGGCCCCAGATTTCTGGCTGACTTAGTCCAGACAATCACTGTAGACGTTGATGCTGATGTTGTGTTGTGTCAAAGGTCTGGCTGGGAAGACAAGAACTTCGTTCTTGGAGAGGTTGAGTTGAATAGTCGCTGTCTCTCTCATCCAGGCAGAGATGTCTGAGAAACAGGCAGAATTGAGCGATGAGACAGACAGAAGAAAAAGGAGACTTTAGATAGTTTAGCAAAATTACAAAATTGCTGTTGTCATCAACCATCCATCCATTATTCTGCTATCTTCCTCTTATCCTGAGTCGGGTCGTGGTGGCAGCAGGTTTAGGAAGGCTTTCTAAACACCCCTCTCTCCATCAAAGTTTTTCAGCTCCTCTGGTGGGATTCTGAGGCGTTCCCACTCCAGATGGGAAATATAATCCCACCAGCGTGTTCTGGGTCTACCACGGGGTCTCCTACCAGTTGGGCATGCCTGGAAAACTTTCAGTGGGAGCCGGCCAGGATGCATTCTTATTAAATGCTCGAACCACCACGCAAAGAAGCAGTGATTATACTTCAAGCTCCATTTGGATGTCAGAACTACGCACCCTAAGGCTGAACCCAGCCACCCTTTGCAGGAAACTAATTTTGGCTGCTTGTACTTGGGATTGTATTCTTTCAGTCATAACTATAACATGACTCATTCCTAACCTGAATGGGGGCAATCGTTTTCTGAGAGAGAACCATGGGCAAAGACTTGGAGGTGCTGACCAGCTTCCCAGCTGCTTTACACTCAGCTGCAAACCGTACCGGTGGATGCTGAAGGTCATGGTGTGATGAAGCCAAATAGAACCACATCATCTCCAAAAAGCACAGAAGAGATTTTGAGGTCCCTAAACCAGACACTCATACCTCTACCCAAAAGCAGAATCAGCACAAACGTTCAGCCTGAGGTAGGGAAGTAAATCTATATTTAAAAAAATACAAGGTTCATACTAATCAGCAGCAAGTGCAGGCAACTGTGCATCCCTCCAAAGCAGCGGTCAGGGGTGTGGCAATGGAGAGCAGCCACCCTTTACAGGAGGAGAAAGGGTTAGAAGAACAATAGGCAAAGCACAAAACACACAGGCTGCACACAGTGCCGAAGTTCGACAATCGGTTAGAATGTGAAACCCTGATAATTGGCATTGACACCCTCCAGTCCCCCATTTTAAAAATGGGGACCACCACCCCAGTCCACACCTGATGGTGTGTCAGAGCTAGTGACATTAATAAACTAAATAAAGTGACTTGCCGCCGAGGAGTTCTTTGAGTACCACAGAGACCTCCACCAGTCCTATGGAAGACGCTTTCACAAGACTTAAGACTCTGCCTCCTCTTCAAAGAGCAAGTTGGACAGGTTCAGGAGCTCCTCAAAGTGTTCCTTCTACCACCTGACAACATTCCCTGTCTGGGTCACCAGTTCTCCTCCCCTGCTGAATACCCTCTGGGTCAAACCGTCCTTTCTGTTTCTAAAGCATCTGATGGCTTTCCAGAATTTCCCTGAGGCCAACTTAAAGTCCCTCTCCATAGAATCCAGGCCTACTTGTGGTTCCCAGAATTTCCAACGGTAGAATGGGAGGCATAGCATTTAGCAATCAAGCTCCTGTGGAACCAGCTCCCAGTTCAGATTCAAGAAGCAGACACCCTCTTTACTTTTAAGTCTAAGCTTAAATCCTTCCTCTTTTATAAAGTTTATAGTTATGATGCTATATGGTAATGCACTGAGCTCCTCTTGACACTCTCTCCTCTCACCCCACAATTGTCACCACTGTATGAAGTAGTTTACTGTCTCCCTCTGTCCCTTTCTGCAGGTGTCCCCGGGCTTTGGAGCTGTGTGTTTTCCAGTGTGCAGCTACTGGTCCTACCAACCTGCCCGATCTTTGTTGTTGCTCTTTTCTTTTCTCTCTCCACTTTCGACTCACCCCAACCGGTCAAGGCAGATGGCCGCCCACGCTGAGCTTTGATCTGATGGAGGTTTCTTCCATTAAAGGGAGTTTTACCTCTCCACTGTTGCCTAGGGCTTGCTCAAGGGGGAATTGTTGGGTTCTCTCTTTACATCTTTATAGTCTTGACTTTATTCTGTAAAGTGCCGTGAGATGACTTTGTCAATTTGCGCTATATACGTAAAGTTGAATTGAATTGAATGTGCACTTATGGCGTAGATCAATTGTAAATGGTCTGCACTTATATAGCGCTTTTTTATCTATCTGCACTCGAGCGTTTTACATTGCTTCTTATTCACCCATTCACACTCACAAACACACACCCACACACGGTGTGTGAGTTGTTTTTTTTTTTTTTATAAATTTGGAAAGTTTTCAAACAAACTTCTTTTACACTGTCATTATTGAGTATTGTTTGTAGAATTTTGAGAAAAATAATGAATTTCATCCATTTTGGAATAAAGTAAATGGTAAATGTTCTGCACTTATATAGCACTTTTCTACCTATTGGCACTCAAAGAGCATTCACACTCACAATCACACACACACTCATACACCGATGGGGGAGCTGCTATTCAGCTGGCCAACACTCACCGGGAGCAACTAAGTTGGGGTTCAGTGTCTTGCTCAAGGACACTTCGACATGTGACTGGAGGAGCCGGGGATCAAAACAAACAACTGTGAGATTGGTGGACGACCGCTCTACTTTCCTACGCCACAGTAACCCAGTGACACAAGTGGACAGAGGATTAGACATTGATGACCAGGCATTCCATATATTTTCAATTATTGAAGTAATGAAATTATTCTACTTTCATGGTATTTGTTTTAATTTTTAGATTTAAAAAAATCTATAATAACCAAGAATCAAATAGGTCAGAAAAAAAACATTCAGGCAAAGCAATAACATCCTGATGTCCTCCCTATCATTTATAGTCCTTTTACATGTGTCTAAAGAGACCAGCGCCTTCAGACGTCAAAAAATGTATATTGACTGACAGATTATATTTAAAAGCTGTGATTTGTGGCAGGTTTTCAGGCTTTGATTTTGCATTTAAATAACTATTTGCCAAATTTAAGAGAAGTTTAAAATGGTTATTTTGAACGGTATTGAATGCTGACCAAAACTTATGGATGGCTTGTAATGGTGCACATGAAAAGCTGTAGATTACTGTAGGCTGTAGGTATTATCTGCAAACAAGTAAAATTGTGCGTTGTGAATATTCTGGTTAATGTTACCTTTCTTAATGGTGAGAGATTTAGATGTGCAACTTTCTGCCTGTACACATTGAGTTTGGTCTGAGAGGTAATTCTGTAACCCATTTACAGTTTGATTTGACAGTCCGCTAGCAATGAGTCTGTGTTCCAATGTGGTTTAATGTGGAATCATGTCATTTACTATTTGTAGTTGTAAACAATACCGAAATACCTTTAAATACAATTAAACCCGCCAAAATAATAATCAGTTTTTCTGGCTTTTACCCTGGCCAGGTTATGGCCCTGTAACAGTTTGGATAAATCAGGGGTGAACCAAACATTGTTAAGTCCCTTAACTCTAAATTAAAAAAAAAAAAAAGAGCTTGTTAACAATACCACTAAACCCATCATAAAATGACTTTCATGCCGTTTCAACATCAGAAATAATTTTTCCTATACAATGTTTTAAATAACATTTTATAGCTTCTGGAATATTAGTCGAATCTGTGGGTCAAGATAACCCAGTACAATCCTTTAGTTTTAGTCCAATTATGGTCTCTGAGGTACAAAGGGCCCTCAAGCTCCTGGACATAACAAATTCAGCAGGTCCTGATGCACAAGAGCCCTTCTTTTTAAAGTAGGTGGCAGACATTATCTTCTCCTTTAACATCCATTTTTAATCTTTGTTTGACTACCATTGTAATTCCTAATATTTGGAAGTCAGCATTTTTTCTTCCACTGCTCAAAGGGGAGATCCCACCATCCTTAATCATTATAGGCCCATCTCTCAATGATCTGTTTTGGCTAAGATGCTAAAATCTCATGTGAGTGACCAATTAAAGGAGTTTTTACTTGCTATAATGTTCTATCCATGTAAATGTTTTGCACTTATATAGCGCTTTTCTACCTATTGGCACTCAAAGCACTTTACACTGCTTCTTATTCACCCATTCACACTCACAATCACACACACCGATGGGGGAGCTGCTATGCAGCTGGCCAACGCTCACCAGGAGCAACTAAGTTGGGGTTCAGTGTCTTGCTCAAGGACACTTCAACATGTCACCGGAGGAGCCAGGGATTGAACCAACAACTGTGAGATTGGTGGACAACCGCTCTACCTTCCTGCGCCACAGTCGCCCACAATCTGGTTATAGAAAAAAACAAATTTTATTGAATGTACAGATAAAAGGCAGCATTGTGTAGCCCTTTTTTATCAACCTTTCTAAAGAATTCGACACAGTAGACCATACAGTACTAAAGCAAAGGCTTGCTGCACCTGTACTATCAGAAAAAAGCTGTTAGCTGGTTTGATAATTATCTTTCTGATCAAACTCACTGTGTGCAGGTAAAGGGCTATAGTTCTAGTCCACTCAGAGTGATTAAAGATGTGCCCCAAGGATGAGTTCTAGGCCCACATCTTATAAATATTTACATCAGCAACATTGAACAGTGTGTCGCATGCAAAAATTCATTTCTATGCTGATGACATTGTTCTATACTGCATTGGATCAGCACCAGACCAGGCTCTCTCTCGACTACAACAGGCTTTTAACTCTGTTTACCAAAACATCATTTAAAAAACTTTTATTGTATTAAATCCTAATAAGAAAAAAGTTATGCTTTTCTCAAACACAAAATCAGAGAATCTGCCTTGTTTTATAACTTTACATGGAACAAATATTGAATGTGTTTCTAACTTTAAATGGAATTTTAATTGATGAAAATCTCTCCTTTTCGTTACATGCATAGAGCTGTTGAAAATGAAGTCTAGTTTTTCTCTTAAAGCTAAAAAGTGATTAATTGCTGCTACCTTTCTGTCCATATTAGATTATGGGTGATGTTTTGTACATGCATGCTTCATCTCAGAGGCTAGTGCACTTAATACTGTTTACCACGGTGCTCTGAGATTTATCACTAATTGAAAAGCTCTCACATACCATTGCCTCTTGCTTTTGGTCTCTGAGGTACAAAGGGCCCTCAAGCTCCTGGACATAACAAATTCAGCAGGTCCTGATGCACAAGAGCCCTTCTTTTTAAAGTAGGTGGCAGACATTATCTTCTCCTTTAAATTGCCTCTGTCCCTTTCTGCAGGTGTCCCCGGCTTTGAAGCTGTGTGTCTTTCAGCTTGCAGCTACTGGTCCTACCAACCTGCCCGATGTTTTGTTGTTGCTTTTATTGCTCTTTTTCTTTTCTCTCTTCACTTTCCACTCACCCCAACTGGTCAAGTCAGATGGCCGTCCACCCTGAGCCTGGTTCTGCTGAAGGTTTCTTCCGTTTTTTCTCTCCACTGTTGCCTATTCCTTGCTCCAGGGGGGAATTGTTGGCTTCTCTCTATACATCTTTATAGTCTTGACTTTATTCTGTAAAGTGCCCTGAGATTACTTTGTTGTGAATTTGCGCTATATAAATAAAGTTGAATTGAATGGTAAATGGTAAATAGTCGCTTATATAGCGCTTTTATCCAAAGCGCTTTACAATGTTGCTTCCCATTCACCCATTCACACACACACTCACACCGATGGCGGTGGCTGCCATGCAAGGTGGTCACCTAACCCACCGGGAGCAACTTGGGGTTCAGTGTCTTGCCCAAGGACACTTCGACTTGTAGCCAGGAGCGGGGATTGAACTACTGACCCTGTGGTCCATGGTCAATTGCCTTACCAACTGAGCTACAGCCGCCCCTGAATGTGTTTCACCTGTAGAAGTAGGGAAATCATGGTTGTTTTCCATAAATCATAACATAAAAAAATAGCATATTAGGAATCAGTGTAAACTGTGATGTTTTGTCTAACTCCTAAAATGACACGATGGGTTAGAGCAAACAAACTCTGCTGCTTGAGCAGACAAATGAACAGCCAATCTGGTGCTTTCAATTATTGCAGTGCTGCTACAAATGGCATAAGCAACACAAGGTGATCCATTAGCAGGATTCCTTGTTGCAGATACATGTGGTTCTCCACCATAAGGTGTAGGGAGTAAAGTTGAAGGTTTAGGTACAGTGCTTCAGAGTAACTTAAGACATGGCTAGTAAGACTTTTTTTCCAGTGCAATAACCTAGCTGGTTTAAAATGAGTGGTTATTATTCAGAGAATGACATGCACTGTTAGTAGACAAAAAGTAGCGAGGTTAGTTGTAGACAAAACAACTTTGGTAGCAGCTGCTAGAGCTCTTAAACCTGCAACCATACCTGTCTAATATCCTATAAGTATTAATTGAATTAAGCACAGGGTGTGTGACACTCAGTCTCTGCTACTACAGTCAGATTGTCAGCCATAGCCATATGTTTTTTTCCCCATGTGTGATGTCATATAGAGGTTGGGAGATCTCCGCATCAATAGACAATAGCCTGCTAAGCCAAAAAAGGAGATTATTTGTTTTTTGCACATCCAGAATTGATTGGATGTGTGTAGGAACCAATTATTAACCTCTGGAGTTATCATATGGCCAAGATTCCAGAAAGATTGCAAAACAAGTTGTAACTTATCTTTTAAAACCTGTGGCTGTTTTCCACCAGAAAACAAAGTAGGGACACTGGGTCTGTTTGGTAAATGACCTGCATTTATATAGCACTTTTCTACCTATTGGCACTCAAAGCCCTTTACACTGCTACTTATTCACCCATTCACACTCACAATCACACACACACTCACACACATACCAGTGGGGTAGTTGCTATGCAGCTGGCCAACACTCACCAGGAGCAACTAAGTTGTTCAGTGTCTTGCTCAAGGACACTTCGACATGTGACCAGAGGAGCCGGGGATTGAACCAACAACTGTGAGATTCGGCATGCCATCTGAGTTTGTGAACAAACTAACAAGTCAACGACATACTGAACTAGTGTACTACCACATGGGGGCTCCCAATACAAGAGATTTTCTGCCATTGCCAGAGAAAATAAAGTTGAACTGAAGTTGGTGAACAAACCTACTTTATTATCCTCTGACATTATTGTTTATGTATAGAATTTACCATTGAAAGTGGAACCAAATCAGAATTTTGAGTCAGGATGGACAGCAATGCTAAAATGTGCAAATGCCAAATCAGTAACCAAAAACCACCAAGCATCCTCTGAAAACTGTCACACCATGGTTCTTAGTTTTGTCACACAGGAGCTGGATTTCATCATCCAGCTCCTGCATGGCTCCGGCTTCATTTACAGTTTTAAGGTGTTGTGATGTGTGTGACTGATCTCCATCCCCCATTTTGTTTCTCTACAGGCAAGATGTAGGGGGTGTTGTAGGGCGAGGGCGAACATTCCATTATGGCACCATTGTCTATCAATGGTTGCATGACAGGAGCAATGCTTTCAACCTCTTAAATGGTCTAAAATTCGACTGTTTGTTGCCCTCAATTGCTTAGGTAGTTTTATGGAAAGCAATCTTTCCTCCTCAGCTGTCAGTGTCATAAGTTTTATGCTTAGTTCAGATTTAGAGAATATAAGCTATGGATACATTTAACTTGTATGTTGAGTTACTCAAGGTGGTGTTTTGTAATCTGATTGTATGGTAGCTGCATCATAGCTACCACACAATCAAACCCTTGCAGAAGATTCAAAATGTGGCAGCACACCTACTTTTTAATCAGCCAAAAAGGACTCATATCACACCAGTCTTCAGATTTCAACACCTGCTTTCTGTAGCTGCTCGCATCAGGTTCAAAGCTCTATCTCTTGCCCACAGGGTGATCACCTCAACAGGCCTTGCTTACCTCAACTCCCTTATTCAGGTCTAAAATCCCTCCCATCTGCTGCGGTCTGGTGAACGACGTCTGGTGGTCCCAGCGCAGCACAGAAGACACCAAGCAAAACTCTTTAGCTCAGTGATTCCACGATGGTGGAACAAGCTAACAAACTCTGTGCGCTTAGTGAACTCAATATTCCCAATATTCAAAAAACTGCTGAAACATAACTCTTTTGCACCGTATTTAAAAAAAAAACAAAACAAAAAATCTTTCTCTTTCTTGCAACTTATGAAATGTAAACACTTTTCTGATAGGACATTTTTGCTGCCTTGTACCTCACTTGTAATTCCCTTTGGATAAAAGCATCTGTTAAATAACTTAATGTAAATGCAAAATATTGAATTAAGAGTCACTAGAATATGTTATTATAAAGCTGCAATAAAACTCCAGTATATTCTGCGTTAGTCTGTACACAGTGCTCAGCGGGGCAGATGATATTTAGGCGTGCCTTTTATCACAGCTGGGAGGGTACACTGTAATGCCCCAATGCCTAACTGATTAACAGGCCCTGCAAAACAATATGAACGTATAAGATTTATTGCTGGTATGTTTAATTGATTTGTTTTTATTACCTGATGTGTTTGACACAGATGTCTTTGCACAACTCCGCTATAATGTTCCACCATTTATTTCCCAGCTGGCTTTTATTAGGATTGAATTAATTTCCTTGAATATAGCAGGTTTGCCTCATACATAAGTGATGCATCCTCATTAGTATCAAGCAATAAATGCTTATTCTAGTGAACATTAATTTCTTCCCAGAGTGTTTTTTTTAAATCTGTGGTCAAACTGTTTCCAAGAATGTTATGTTAAGATTGTATTTATTTCTTGTCACAAATTGAGGTTAGAGGGTGACCCAGGTAAAGTCTGCAAGAAGGAGTGTGGCAAATGAAGGGCTTTACAATGAAGGGCTGGAGGAAAGGGAAAGGTGAAACAAACTAAGGCAATTATATAGATACAAATATGAACTAGGAGAACAAATGGTAAATAGCGCTTTTCTACCTAGTGGCACTCAAAACACACACACACAGCTATGCAGCTGGCCAACACTCACCGGGAGCAACTAAGTTGGGGTTCAGTGTCTTGCTCAAGGACACTTTGACATGTGACTGGAGGAGCCAGGGATCGAACCAATAACTGCATCCGCTCTACCTTCCTGCGCCACATTAGCCCAGGACAACATGGGACAAAACTAATTATCATCACTAACTAGGAAATGTCATATGAATAAGTAAGAGAATGGCTAACTTCTCTGAGTGACAGGGAAACTAAGGAGTCCAAACAATAATAGGAACACAGAAGGAAATTAATGGATCAGAACAAAATATACTAGAAACCCATACATGAGAACAAGTGTAGAAATAATAAATTAACACAGACCCTTTAGAAAATGAGGAGAATACCAAAAAGACTAAAAAACTACAACAGATTAATCAAAACAACAATAGTACAATAAGTAAAGAATATGAATGTGTACAGCGAAATGAAAAAAAAAGACAACAGAAGAGATTGACAAGGAACAGATATACAATGACCTAAGAGTGCATGGTTAAAGAGAACAAACAGGATCTGATACACTGATAAACAGAAGAAAGTGCACACGTGCAGGGGATAAGAGCAAAATTAACAATAAATCAGTCGCCAAACCTCAGACTAACGTAACAGAAAATAGTCCAAAAGAGGGCAGACAGAGCAGGGAAGTGCAGGCGGATCCAGGAACATGCAACGAGAATCTGGAAAGGAATTAACCTTCAAGAGGGCTTAAATGGATAGGGGCACAGGTGAAAATAATTTGGACTGATGAGGTGTGTGAAGTTGCTGCGAGAAACTGCGCAACGGTAAGTGGGGAGGGGTACTATAAAATATAGCTCTAAGGCAGGAAGTAGAGAAAGAGAGGGGGAAAGAGTGAGTAAATGGAACAGGTAAAACAAATACGCAGAACAAGGTGTGAGAGTGAGGAGGTCAGAGGGCAAAGAAAGTCCAGGACCAGGACCATAACAATTTCTGGTGTAATTGGCAGATAATATTGTGACAATACTGTGGCATCAAACTATAAGATGATACAGCCTAAGAAGATGATGTTATTACAGAGATAAAATAACAAAAAACTGCATTAGTTAACATAATTTTAACTCACAGTACAGAGAGAGTAAATTAAAGTTACAGATCAAAATCCTGCTGTTACTGTCTAAGCTATAGACTCACATTACAATATCCCTATCTGGTCATGTTTTAGTTACAATATTGCAAAAGCAACCTGGCTGCTGCCCCCCTTAGCAACTATTCATTCACAAATATGTGGAGTCAGAACATTATTGAGGAAATCTTATACTGTATGTCAATTCAATTCAATTTTATTTAAATAGTGCCAATTCATAACAAATTTAAATATTAATTTAAATTTAAATTTAAATATTAATTTTTAGCTCTGAGAAAGATTGTGAACCCTATGGCCATATGAAGGTGTCACCTTGATCCTCGGCTCCTCCTACCTTCCTCCTCCTACCTACCTTAGACTGTAATCATCTGCTGGAGGTCTGAAAGCTGGTCTGAGTGCAGAATGTTGGTCTCTCTCTCCCTTCAAAGGCTGGTGCCTTGTTGGCACCTTGCTGGCAACTCGTTTATACCTATATCCCACCTTTAGCCTGTTTTTGACAATTTCGAACTTAATAAAGGCCTAAATCTTTCACTTTGTGATTAGCATTTTATTTTTTCTTACAATGCTCGACAGTTTGATGAAGTTGCTCTCTTTACACTTGAAGTGGTCGATGTTTATTTTATTACAGATGCATGACTATAGAAGACGCTCCAACAAAATGCTATAATCCAGCGATATGGCTGAATCCAATTTTAATATCACTTATCCCATTTCTACTTCTCACAATCTCATTTGACCTGGTCAATATGATGCCAGCATTCTATTTTTGAAATTCAGAGTGGGCTGCCAGTTTCAAACATTAGGAGCAAAGCTCTCATCATATCACTTTCATAGGAAAAATGCACTTTGAAATGAGTGTTCTCTTCTGAAGGGGTTTTAGCAAATATTCTGTTGTCACACAATTTTGTTATTTACTGTAAATGAGGTCAATAATCAATATTTAACTATAATGGCTGCTGAGCTTTGCACAGATGGATACAAACAGAACAACAGAAATCTACCAGTGGACAGAAAATGTGATATTAAGTGTGGCCTTTCTACAATAATAACCAAAGCATTACAACTAACAGGACCCTTGAGTGCAGTTTGGTGGGATTACTTAAACCCCAGTCTAAGCCTATAACAGCATGTTTATAACAAACGAGAAGCTTTATCAAACAGGAAGGTTTTAAGCCTAGGCTTAAAAGTAGAGAGGGTGTCTTCTTCCTGAATTTAAACAGGGAGCTGGTTCCACAGGAGAGGAGCTTGATAGTCTAAGACTCTGCCTCCCATTCTACCTTTGGAAATTCTGGGAACCACAAGTAGACCTGCATTTTGAGACCGAAGTGGTCTACTAGAATGATATGATGCTATTATGTCTTCTATATATGATGGAGCCTGACCATTCAGAGCTTCATATGTAAGAAGCAGGGTTTTAAATTCTATTCTACATTTAATGGGAAGCCAATGGAGAGAAGCTAGTGAAGGTGAAATATGATCTCTCTTGCTAGTTCCAGTCAGCACTCTTGCTGCAGCATTTTGGATTAATTGCAGGCTCTTTAGGGAGTTACTGGGGCATCCTGAAAGTGGGGAGTAACAAATGCATGGACCAGTTTTTCAGCATCACTTTGAGACAGGATGCTCCTAATTTTGGCAATGTTCCGTAGGTGGAAGAAGGCTGTTCTAGAGATTTGTTTTATATGTGAGTTAAAGGAAAAATCCTGGTCAAAAATAACTCCAAGGTTCCTTGCAAGTAGTACTGGAGGCCAGACTTATGCCATCTAGAGTAACAATATGGTTGAAAGCATATTTCTGAGATTTTTGGCCCCATATGACTTTAGTTTTGTCTGAGTTTAGAAGTAGGAAACTGAGGATATCTTCGCCTTTATGTCTTGTTGAATGGCATGGTTGAAGCTTGATTATTTGTTTTTTTCATCTGGTTCCATAGATAGATATAGCTGGGTATCATCAGCATAGCAATGGGAATTTAAGGAATGTTTTCTTATGATGTTGTTTAAAGGAGACATATATTAGGTAAAAGGTTTTTGGTCCTAACACAGAGCCTTGTGGAACTCCATAGCTATTTTTTGTGTGCATGGAAGATTAATGATTAATGATCAGATAGATAAGATTTAAACCAACCCAGTGCAGTTCCTGTCTCTGTAATAAAATGTTGTGATCACTTGTATCGAATGCAGCATTAAGAATAAACAGAACAAGTATAGAGACGAACCTGTTATCAAGATTCAAAATTATAAAGTTTTTATTTTCATATGCACAGACAGAAAGCATGTTTCCCTGCACAATGAAATTCCACACTAAATGTCATACATTAAGTAAAATAAAAATAGAAATAAAATAAAATAAAATAAAAAAAATAAGAGGAAAAAATAAGAGCAATAAAGGCAATAAAAGGTGAGGCAGTGCCGTTTTCGGTGAGGTATCTGATGCCAAGAAAAGATTGCTGATCTAATGCATCAAAGCAGTTGAAACAGGTTGAAAAGAGAAATGCAATGTAACATTATGTTATAGCCACCAACATTATGGGCCCTTTAATTCCACACTAATGTTACAGGTTTGACATAAAAGAAATACAGTGTCATGTACGCATCGTACAAGTCACTCCACATGCACACGTCTCATTAGCATACCATGCTGACTATGCGATAAACCATTCTTTATATTTTACACTACAAGTCATAAAAATACTGATAACACAAAACCAAAACATGTTGTAACCAAATCGGTTAGCTAACCAAATACCAACCAAAAAGCAATAAAAAAATGTTATCTGTACTAGGCACTAACTCTGAATAAGGGATTTAGAGATCGGAGATTTAATAATCCACATTTAATTGTTTTGGGTTTTGTTTTGTTTTTAAATTTTATTAGGTTATTATTATTTACTCCTCTTGTTTTATTTTTGGTTTATGTAATTTAGGTGGTACAGTCTCTATAGGTATTAAGGAGTTGTCGGATGGCTGACATTTGTAAGGACACTGCAGAGAGGCATGTAGGACTGGATCTCTGCATCCTATGCTCAACTCTGGATTGTCATACTTTAGGTCGACAGAAACCAGCCATATTTCTTGATAAGAAAGCTGCACCATCTAAAGTAGGATGGATGCCATCTCTCCTAATTAGCCTAGTCTTTCCCCCAAAATGTTTCCAATTATCTATGTAGCCCACATCGTTTGCTGGACAACTACTAGACAGCCAGTGGTTGAATAACAACATGCGGCAGATTCGGCCGGGGTCCAGAAAAAACTAGTCCGACATTGTTTTGGCAAAGTCACTACATATTCATTTTAGTGACCTCAGATTTGTGTAATCGGCTGCCATTAACTGCTGTGTGAATAATAATTTGTATTTACATTTAGCCAGGAGTTTCAAATATGATTTAATGTCGCCCGCTCTGGTACAAGGAAGACATTTGACTACGGCCGCTGGAGTCTTTAACTTCACATTTCTGACTATAGAGCTGCCAATTACCAGAGTTGGTTTCTCAGTGGGTTTGTCGCTGAGTGGGGAAAATCGATTAGAAACATGAACCGACTGGTGATGAACGTCAGGTGTCTGTTTAGCATTAGATCTCTTACGAACCGTCACCCAACCAGCTGGGGGACAGCTAACAGAGGTTACGCTAGGTTGGTCCGCACCAGCTACCGGGCCTAACTAGGTGGATTATTTTCCATAGCGCAGAGCCACGGTTCCAATTCCGTGAACCTCGCCTCCAAAGCTGCAGAAACCTTACACTTGTTCAATATTACATTATCACTAAAGGAGGCAGAGGAAAAAATAAACATGAGACACACTGAGCAAGTGAGAGAAGGAGAGACAGAGGAAGACAGAGAGGACATTGCCAACAGCTAAGCTAGCAAAGCTACGATAGGTTAAATTTGGAATTAGGTAACGTTAGGTTGTTATGTTTTAGAATAGCACATACTTGCGTAATACAAGCAAATATTTCACCTAAGGTATTTGTCATCGTGCCGAGAAATCACTTGTTTAAGTAAAATAGGAGGTACGATTAGTCAGTGAACAATCCTTCAGCAGAAACCCAACAAAGTGTGAAGTAACAGGAAGTCACAGAATACACTTACCGCAGGAGAAGGATGTCAGTAAACCAGCAGTATGCATTCTCCATTAGAAGTGGTGATTTGAACAAGAATTCTCTAAGACACAATCAAGCCAAGAAATGTAACCCATGAGAAATACAGCTGCAGAACCTGAATGACACTGTCTCTTTCAGAAAATTCAAAATAATGGTAATTGCTATCATTTGTCTGACCAAGGCAGATAGTCGCCTACCCCGAGTCTGGTTCTGCTGGAGGTGTTCTTATAATAGGAGTGTCCTATTGCTGAATTCAAGTACTGCTTCCCGCTTTGCTGCTATTACTCCCATCAGAGTAGTAAGACTACATCTAAAAATGTGTTGCTGGAGCTTAATGCCTCTTTGCTGCGGTTGAATCATTCAAGGGAGACAAGTTAAACATCTAGGCTGTCCATCTGTAGTTGTCACTGGTCTCCATGGAGGCTGACATTGCTCAGAAGTCCTCCTCTGCATCCAGGCAGACACCAGCAATTAAAGTAAAATTTAGACAGCTGCCAGACTTCAAGGTCTCATTGATCATTCTTCTGCTCCTCAGCTTCAGTTATAACTGAACAGTCAGAAGCCAAGTGAAGATAAGGACCAAAAGCTTCATGCAGATTTATAAAGGTTCAATAAAAAGCATTTACTGTATACAGAAATTTTTACATCCCTTTATTTTAAAACGGCAAAAAGAGTAAAACTATTATGGTAGGTTTCAGGTTTTAGGGCTTAGTCTTAACACAATGACAGGGCTCAGCTACAACTGTTTCTTCATTATCAGAATTGAGTAAACTGGTCCAGGTATAGTAAAACAATGAAAATTACAAGAGTGCAAAAGCTTGCATCCTCCTTCATTGATGATTTAAATTTTTATTAATTAATCCTCCTTGCTATGTCAAATAAGGGGATCCAAAGCTTTTTTAACCAACTGTAAATTAATCCATTCCTTTATTTAAGTAATGACTTGAGACAGACATTATTTGTATCATTGACTCTTCATATAACTCTGCACTATGCATCTTTGAGGAGCAGCCAATTCTCTAACTTTGAAGCTATAATAAAAATAAAGGTGTAATATAGCTTCCTCCATTCAAATGAAAGGATTTTACCAGATATATTCTTGTTTTTCAGAAGACCTTAATACAAAAACCCTCAAAGTGAAAACAGAGGAGACGAGGTCTCTTTGTTACTGTCCCTTTAAGCAGTCAGTATGGCTTTGACTGGACTGATGAGTGAATGTGCTTTAATGTGAACTACTGTAGTGTGTGGCTACAGTACAGCTCCAGGCTTCACATCAGCAGGTTGCTCCGGCAGAATTTTCAATTCAATCAGACAGAGCCTCCTCACACACTGACCTGCACACACTCGGAGGGGAGTCAGCATGAGTATAGTGTCTGAGCCTTTGGTCAGCAGCAGCAGCAGGTCTCTGTCTGTGGCAAAGAGACACAAGAGTATCAGGAAAAACTCTAGGAGGATTTATTCAGCCTACCAGGACCACCAGCAGGGGTAAGTCTGCTCTCTCTTCCTTCATTTGATCATCTCACTTTAATAATCCATAAAGCTTTTTTCCTTTCCTCTCCCTGTCTCTGTCCATCTCACTCATGGCTGTCATTCTTCCTAAATGGCATCCTGTAGTTTTTACAATTAGTCTTGTACTAAACCTAATAACTGCGGAAAATTACAAAGTGTTTCCTATGACTATATACTATCACCCATGCACATCTGAGAACTCGTGAGTAGGTAGAATAAAACAACCATGTCTGAATTTACATTTTTCTATAAAGGAATGATTTTGCTGTATAGACTTTTCAGAACAAAGCATGATAATTGCTTTTCTTCAAATTTTTATTATGAATTCAACAAATTTTGATAACATGATGTTAATGAAGCTCACATTATGAAACATGATTTGGTGGAAATGCAACAAGCTTGAGGTTTTGTTTTATTCTTACTGAGAAATCCATGTTGAATTCTATTTACATGTTTTCAAATAATCCATCAGATTTACATAAATCGAAGGTCACTCAAGCAGCTGGAGAACATATTAACACAAGATGACTGGATTTCACATGTTGCATAAAATTGATATTAGCAGTTGGGAAATGTGCAGATTTTCCAACAATCTCCACAATGATTCATTTCAACTTTTTGAGAATAAATATGTGATAGTTTAAGATGTAAAAATGAAAATGTATTTCAAAAATGTGCATAGATGAAAGATAGATGAGAAAAAATATACTTAAAATGACAAAAATCTAGGTTTGAGCTTTAGACTCTTCTTTCCATCATCCAGATTTTAATTAATTGAATTTGTTATCAAGTAATGTTAGTAAGTGTTCATATGAACATACACTCTGTGTATCTTATTTGTGTCTTGCAATAAATGTATTTCACAGTCTATTCGCATTTTATTTACGTGAAAATAGCTCGACAAGGCATTTGTCATACTGCAGAAGTCTCTGCATCAGGTTTTTAATTTCTTTTTAAAATTGATCACCTTTCAGAAGTCTCTCTAGATATGTTTTAGGACGTATAAAACAGTGCTTTGAATAACCACTTGTCCATGAGTGTCTAATAGTGTGTGTTGCACTGTGAAAATTTTTTCTTTTTTTTTGTCCTTTCGACTTATCCTGCGAGTTCAGTGTCGCCACAGCGGATCATTGTCCGCATGTTGATTCGGCACAGTTTTTACGCTGGTTGCCCTTCCTGACGCAACCCTCCCCAATTTCTACCGGGTTTGGACTTGACTGCACAGCTGGGGATGGGAATGGGTTTCACTGTCCTGCCTAGAGACACTTTGACCCATAGCCAGGACTGGGGATTGAACCACTGACCCTATGGTCCGTGGACGACTGCCTTACCAACTGAGCTACAGCTGCCTATCTGCTAAATTCATATAAAATTAACCATAATTCACATATTGCAGTTTATTACTAGTTCTTAATGTCAATGATGAAAATAATTAATAACTGATCAGTCTAAAGAAAGTGTTTAACACACATGATATCGCACAAGTCATAGGACAATAAACATTTTCTACTATAGTAAAATGAATTTTAAACTAAACATAAAACTGACTTGCGAACCGAACTACGGGTACATAAGTGGTGACCTCCTGTCTGTTAACTATTCACAGAGAGAAGATAACCCATTTATACAGCTGTCATGAGGAAACACTCCCCTCTGAATATCAAACACAGTACATGACTAAGGCATCATGTACGTTGCTTAAATATGGTAGTCAGACAAAATCATGCAATACGTGTACATCTATCAATGGCACACTGATAATTTTTCATTGAGACTGCTTTTCTAAGTTAAACATTGTTAAAATCTCAGACTCCCACCATGCACAATCCTTTAATAGTCTTTATTTTTTGTCCTCTATACAATGTAAAGCACAAGGCTTTTATTTATGATCCTCTTAACTTACCCTGCAGCTCCTCAGATGATGAAGATAAAGAGGATGAGCGAGTGGACAGCAATGACCCAGAGGAAATGTTCCAGAACATTCAGTACCAGAAGGAGATCATCGCCAATATTCGGACCAGACCATGGCCAATGAGACGCAAGCTCAAAGTTCTAAAGTAGCCCTCTCTTTATTGTTTTCTCCATATCCATGCAATCCTCTACTGTTTTAAAACACTCACACACACACACACACACTCCATATGGAGAAAGGATACTTTTCTAAATAAAAGTGCTGTGGAAATAAATATCAGAGAATTTAATTTGAATGAGGCAGCAGCTCATCCATCTGACCCTTATGAAGTACTGTAGACACATGACAACTGCAATGCATTTGCAAATCTGATTTGACAATTAAAGATTTCAATTAAAGATCCGTAATTAAATTTTCAAGTACAAACTACCCATTGTGTTCAATTGGAAAACTAATTGAAGATCTTTACAATAATTTACATTCAAGAATTAATTACATTAATGAATTACCATTAATGAGTATTTCTTACTATAACTTTATCTCCTAAACATGTGTACTTTACTAGCAAATGGTTCAGTTTAGTTTCCCTTTTTACAGTGCACAAACTAACTAAACACCATACTTACATATCATGAGGAAATAAGGAGATTTTGGTCATATTTAAAATGTAAGGACATTTTCTCACACCTAAGCTCTCTCTTTTTTAGTAAGTAACCAGTCACCATCAACTTATGCTTTTAATTGTCTAAACATTGCCATATCTAGAGGAAAAGAACATTAAAAACACATCGTAACCTTTATGTAAATTGTTTCTTATAGACACAGTAACGCTTGTTGTAACACAAGTATGATATTTGTATCAATTCAAAATTCTGAAATGTAGTTCCTGAAAAAATTTGGTATTCTTCCCTCACACTGATCTATTTTTCAGCTCTTATTACAGTATAATAATAATAATAATAATAATAATAATAATAATAATAATAATAATAATAATAATAATAATAATAATAATATAACTAACATATTTCAGATTTTGTTCTCACACTTTTTTTAGATAGACATCAGCTCTTGAAATCTTGAATAAACAAAAAACTCAGTTAGCTCAGGACCTAACCATTAACGGTCTCTTACATGGGGACAGACTACATCTCTGTGAAGAGGACAAAAATAAAAATGTGCAATAAAGATAATTTAAAAGATTATAAAGAATACATCTTAATCCCCAAATTAGATAATAATTTTCTGTGGCTCTATTTGATTAAACTTTGCTCTACTTGACTTAACTAAATTGACTTTGAGTCCCATAAGTTGTATATTGTAGTTTTATCTTTTTTAAATGCCTTGAAATATACACAAGAAAGACCTCACTGTTTTGTTTTTGTCCCAATCTGGGGTAATTCCTCTTAAATGTGATGTTAGCTGTTCTTATTTTGAGAAGATTTTCAGTTGTCACTAATGTCAAAATAAGAATGTGAATAACTTCTCAGGAGACAAAAGAAAAACATGTATGAGTTATATAATTGTTCCCTTGTATGCTTTAATTGCAATGTGTTGAAAGTAAATGATTCCGATACAAGAGTGAATAATTTGACAGTATTACCCACTATGTAAAAACCAAATAGTACTTCAGTTACATTTTTGTTAGATATGGGGCTGATAAGTAGGACTTGATTGTAATTTTTGGAGGACAGAGTTTGCTATAGAGGGTATGTGTTTGCATTGTGGAGGCTCATAGAAGAACTGGTTGTGCTGATGGATTCAATTTGTACCTATTTACTCCTACAGCCACACAGAGCTGGAGTAGACAGAGACATGGAAAGGTTTCACAGCAGGATTTAAAGTGCATTAAAAAGTACATTTTCAATGCTTTTACCACATTCTTGCTATTTACCAGAAACAACTCTGGACAAATATACAGCTGGAAACACCCAGCATGATGCCTAAACAAAAAATGACCCCTGGGAGTCACACAACATTGTGATGGCTGTGTTCTAACACATGACTAAACAGATAGTATAGCACAGACTGAGCCAGAGAAGGAGTAAATGAAGAGCTTCTAAGATGTGCTGAGTATGTGCCATGGATAACAGGTTTTATATGGGCAGTTTGTTATTACCGCACAGGTTTTATTACCACCATCAGGGATGGGATGCAAGTCTGCGTTTTTACACTCGCTTTAATCTCAGCCTGAATGTCTGTGATTACTCCCACTGCAATAACAGCTCATATTTCACACCGCAAATCAATGATTTCTTACCTACAGTTACTGATAAATTGTAGTTCGAGTCATGATTCTAATCTCATCAACCTGATATCACATAATATAAGTATGTCTATTCGACAACTGTAAATGTCACTTTTCATGGGTGAGGAGTGTACATTAGGTGCATAGTGACAGTAAATCATACAATCACTTTAAACTGTTTACTTCAATGGACCAGTTTGCTGTGGCTAGTTTTAGAAAGAAAATCTGTCTAATAGCACTTATTGCATTTTGATTTTAAAATATTCAGCATAATAACAATATGAAATAGTGCATTATTTGGATTCACCAATTAGTCTTTCAAGGAACCACTGTTGTATAAGAACAACAGAGCCTCAGTACAACAACTTAATGCAGACGTCATTCTAAACTCAAAATGTTTTACTAGAAATTATTTTCATACACTCCTAAAGTGTCTCCCCTACTGACACTGTGGCACCAGTGCAAATGTTTGCTGGATTATGTTATGGAAGGATGATAGGTTTTGGTTCAATATAAATATACCAAAATTTGAAGTAAATGGTAAATGGTCTCCACTTATATAGCGCTTTTTTACCTATTGGTACTCAAAGTGCTTAACACTTCTCATTCACTCATTTGCACTCACAATCACACACACTCACCCACGAGGGGGGAGCTGCTATGCAGCTGGCCCACGCTCAGCGGGAACAACTAAATTGGGGTCAGTGTCTTGCTCAAGGACACTTCAACATGTGACTGGAGGAGCTGGGATTGGTGGAAGATTGCTGTACCTTCCTGCGCCACAGTCGCCCCTTGTAAAGGGGAAGTGACCTGACCACAGCGTTTTCTTGACATTAAGCAAGTGATATGAGTGTCTTAAACCCAGCAATTAAAAAGTTTAATGATGCTGGGTTATTATTGACCTCTTCCAGTGGCGACTGCATTGAGACAGCAGGTTGACTTCACTACACATATAGTAACTGCACAACACGTTTTTATCCCATAGTTTCAGCATCAAACTGTGTGGTCTTGTTTCTTTGGTGTTACTATTGGACATTCCAAGATCGCCAATATTTGATGCCCTGGAAAAAACGGCGTCCTGTATTGGACATCCTACAGTGGTTGGGTTTATCCCCAGCTCCTTTCATTACATGTCAAAGTATCCTTGACCAAGACACTGAACCCAACTTAGTTACTGTAGACCCTTTACCTGTTATCTTCTACCTGTGTATGTTTGTTTCCCAGGCAGGCCAGAGAGATTGTTCTGAAGTATGAGGGCCGACTGACACGAACCAGAGGTTACCAGACTGCAGGAGCTGATGTACGGACATTAGTCATCCAATCATTTACACTCACAGGTGTTTTCTTCTACATGGGGTAATACTGACCCAAGCTTTAAATGCAACTTATTAGAGAGTCAACTTACATTTACCATTCACACTCACACTCACACCTACAGGCATGTCTTTAGAATATGAGAGGAAACTCACATAAACGCAGGGAGAACATGCAAACTCCACACAGAAAGACATGAGTCACAAGTAGATATGAACTGTGGATATTCTAGCTGTGAGGCAGCAGCTTGAACCATTTGACCACCGTGCTGAGCACAAATACAGTTTAATTACTGTATATAATTACAACACAATGCAACCTATAGCAAGCCTATAGCGGCATGGTTAGTTATAGTCATGCTGCTATAGGCTTAGACTGCAGACTTTCACCACTGTATTACATTAACTCTGTGTGATTTCACCCGTAGTTGTCTTTGTCCTTCTCTGTCTCCCTCTTTCTGTCCCTTTCTGCAGGTGTCCCCAGCTTTGGAGCTGCGTGTTTTCCAGTGTGCAGCTACTGGTCCTACCAACCTGCCCGATGTTTTGTTGTTTGTTGCTAGAACTTCATAGAAATACGTATCCCATACTGCACAGTCAGGACTGCTGAGTGCTGACAGGAGGTTCTTTGTGCTATTTCACTGCACTGCAGGAGCTTAATCTAAGCCAGAATGATTAAACGCAGTGAATGATTTTAAATGAGCTCCTAAACTCTGATTTGAACATTGCTTTTCTTCGCCTGTGGGCTGAACATACATATATCATACTGTACTGCAGATAACGTTCCTATTCTGTCCATATGTATAGCATATATACATATACAGACAGGAAGACAGGCAGGGAGGAAGAGAGCTATGCAGCCATAGAGTAGCAGCAAGACTGAATTTATAGTCTGTTGTTATAGCTGATTTTAATTAAATGTTCAGGCTCCTCAGGCCCATTAGTGAGCAGTCTGATTATGAGTTATTAATTCTATAGTTTGGCTCCCACTGACTTAAAACCGGAATCACTGGTCCATCTGACCTTACCTTGATTAATGATCATAATATCTGTTTTGATTTGATCTTTCATCCCATCATAAAATTTGAAAAGCTTTGCACATTTACATTGTTTCACATCTTGTATGGTAATAGGTCTGGTTGTATATCATATTCTATCAATTAATGCCTAAATGTCAAAATGGAGATTAGTTCTTGTGCTGTCAGTCAAATTAGCACACTAGAAGGTATTTAGTTGCATCAGTGATGTAAGCTGTCAGCTGTTCTTTGAAAATCTTTTGCCACAGGTAGTGGCAAGGTAGAGGTATGTTAACTCACTGATGTAGAAAACAAAGATATCCTATCTCTCAGAGAGCTTCAAGGAGTCTTCTGCATGCTGTAAAGTGCCCTGAGATGACTTTGTTGTGAATTGGCGCTATATAAATAAAGTTGAATTGAATTGAATTGATAGCAGCTCCCTGATGACTGCAAATCAATTACTATATGCCAGAAACTGAACAGGTGGATTTGCATGTGGTTCGTAGGACAGCTTTGCTTTTTCACAGACTAGAGAGCCGCCGTACACCCTCATCATTGGATGGCGGTAGCTGTATGTCTCTGTTTCCCCAGCAACAGCAACACTAAGCACAATAACAAGCATGTTACTACTATGTCTCATTAAAATTGCTTAATGACCTGACATTGGCATCAAAACACCAATGGTCAAATACATCTTTGCACAATGTCATCATCCCAGGAAATTATGTTTGATATAAATGTACAATGTTTATATAAGCCTTTATTATTGTTATTAACTAACATCAATTGCACTGGAATCAGTCACATTGCAGTTATATTCAATTCTATTCAACTTTATTTATATAGCGCTAAGTCATAACAAACTAATTTCTAGGCACTTTACAGAATATGGTTAAGGCTATACAGAGGTGTAGAGAAACCAGACAAATCCCCCTTGAAAAAGCCATACGCAACAGTGAAGAGGAAAAACTCCCTTTAACGGAAGAAACCTCCAGCAGGACCAGGCTCAGGGTGGGCGGCCATATGCCTCGACCAGTGTGGGTGAGTGGAAAGTGAAGAGAGAAAAGAAAAGAGCAACAAACGCATCAAGAAAGATCGGGCATGTTGTTAGGACCAGTAGCTGCACACTGGAAAACACATAGCTTCAATGCCGGGGACATCTGCAGAAAGGTAGGGAAGAGGAAGACAGAGAAGGACAAAGACAACTACAGGAGAAAACACACAGAGTTAATGTCATACAGTGGTGATAAATAAATGTGGGTTGAGAGGAGAGCAGAGAGGGACAAGAAAAGGAAAGGAGTTCAGTGCAGTCCAACCTAGAAGTAACAAATGCATGGACCAGTTTTTCAGCATCACTTTGAGACAGGATGCTCCTACTTTTGGCAATGTTCCGTAGGTGGAAGAAGGCTGTTCTAGAGATTTGTTTTATATGTGAGTTAAAGGACAAATCCTGGTCAAAAATAACTCCAAGGTTCCTTGCAGTAGTACTGGAGGCCAGACTTAGAGTAAGTAGTCTAGAGTAACAATATGGTTGGACATTTAAACCAACCTAGTGCAGTTCCTGTAATCCCAAATTCATGTTCCAGTCTCTGTAATAAAATGTTGCAATCAATGGTATCGAGTGCAGCACCCCGTGCTGTTTCTGTACTATGATGAACTTTTTCTGAGATTTTTTTGGGCCCAAATACTATGACTTCAGTTTTGTCTGAGTTTAAAAGTAAACAATTATGGGACATCCAGGGCTTTATGTCTTGTAGGCTTGAAGCTTGATTAACTGATTTTTTTTCATGTGGTTCCATAGGTAGATATACATTTACATTTTACATTTACATTTAGTCATTAGGCAGATGCTTTTATCCAAAGCGACTTAAGAGTGAGGTAATAGGCAACAAAAATCTAAGTGAAGGAGAAAACATCAAAGCAAAGTCCTATAAGAAAAGTGTTCACATTTCGTGAGATGCAAGTGCGGGAAAGAGCAGAAAGGAAGTTTTTTTTATTATAGATTTAAGTGCCTATAGATATAGCTGGGTATCATCAGCATAGCAATGGAAATTTATGGTGTTTTCTAATAATGTTGCCTAAAGGAGACATGTATAAAGTAAAAAGTATTGGTCCTAACACAGAGCCTTGTAGAACTCCAAAGCTAACCTATGTGTGCATGGATTATTCATCATTAACTTGAACAAATTAAAATCTATCAGATAGATAAGATTTAAACCAAACTAGTGCAGTTCCTTTAATCCCAATTTCATGTTCCAGTCTCTGTAATAAAATGTTATGATCAATGGTATCAAATGCAGCACTAAGATCTAACAGAACAAGTATAGAGATGAGTCCAGTATCTGAGGCCATGAGAAGATCGTTGGTGACTTTTACCAGTGCTGTTTCTGTACTATGATGAACTCTAAATCCTGACTGAAAGGCTTCAAACTAATTAAACTGTACTGGTGGTGGCATAATTGCTTTTCAACTACTTTTTCAAGGATTGTAGAAAGAAAGGGGAGATTAGATATTTGTCTGTAATTGGCTAAAACACCTAACACACAGTTATACAAACCTAATAAATGAAACATACATTTTTATACTTAGCAAAGCTTCACTTGGTTTTGATGAATCGCAATAACCCCAGCCCCAGTCAAATCCAGTTCTTTGTACTAGTCTAGGAAACAGCTGGTGGCACACTGGAACTAATTTGCTTGTCCCAGACCCAGTTCTCAGAAGTCGGCACTGGCTTTGAACCAGCCCTGGAACTGGCTTGGTGGAGTATTTATCAACAAGGAGACATGCACTAGTCTGACACAGAGGTTTAAAAATTCAGAGGCAAACACTAGGCTCGTGCAGTTCAATAAAATTATGTCATTGCGGGGTGCAGGGTTTTGCCCCATCTTCCGGAGGGATCACCCATGTCTCAGTATCAAACCATTGCTCCATGTTCTACACATTGTGAAGGTGTGCGTGACTGTCAGACTTTTCAGTGCTCCTTTAACTCTGTGTCTCCTCCTGTAGCTGCTGAAGAAACTTTCCCGTTTGCTTTACAACATTGTGGTTCTCTTTATTCCATGGGAAGTGAGGATCAAAAAAATTGAAAGTGAGTCAGACGAGATCCAATTTAATGTGATTTGTTAATATCGTGATAATGTTTGTGGTGTTTACAGGGCACAGAAAATGAAGATTTTTGACACCATGACTGATTTTTGTAATTATCTGTGTACCATCTCTAATATGCATCTCTGATTGTCTATAACGTATCATACACATGTGACTTTAGCTACTTACTTGTTAGTTGCTTTGGATAATCGACTAATTGTAATTGAAGTTATCATGTTTTTCTCTGTCTTGTTGAGGTCACTTTGGATCAGGTGTGGCCTCCTACTTCATCTTCCTTCGATGGTTGTTCGGTATTAACATTGTCCTCACCATCATGACTGGAGCGTTCATCGTCCTACCAGAGGTTAACAAGTCTCTGACACGATTTACTATGACAGTAACAATGTGAATCCTATGTAAACGGTTGATGAATTAGAGGCTCTGTACAGAAACCAATTAGCACTAATCGGACCCATAATAATCATGTGTATAACCATATTGGCCCCGTTTTTCTGTAACACATGGTAAACAAAAAAATTATAAATGGCTTTAAATGTTTTGGTCCCTCAAGTACTACTGGAAAAAAAGGTAATTGTTTGTGGTGTACCTGGGTTATTCTCGAGCAGCATCAGCTCATGCAGTTAAAGTACTAACTGCCGACAGGATTTATGTTTGTCACTGACATGTAGACACAGGCAATTTCCCAAGACATGATTAATCATCCCCAATGCCTAAATTTATTCCTTCATTTTGTTTTTCTATATCTTTCACTCCTTTCAGCTTTGCTATGGCTCGCCTTTCACTGTCACCTTTTATCCGTCCCTCCTTTATCCCACGTCTGCGTAGCAAGTAATATTATACAGCATCAAACACCTTGATGCCTCTGCCTGTTTAATAATTTGGTTTATGTGAGAAGATATTGAATGTAAGGTTAGACCACCTCCACTATTACTATTACTATTAGAAATGTAAACTAGCAGCTTGTTTTATACAATTGTAGAAATGTTAGCATGTATTCAGCAATGTTGACACTTTTCATGTGAAGTGATTCAACATGCAGTTCTTTGTTAAGCACTACAATTACTTTTGACTTCTATAGCAAATGTCTTCTATACATTAAAAAGTAAAAAAGACTCTATCCCTGTACTTTCTACCTGCATTTATCCAGCACATGATGGGTCTTTGGTGTATAGTATCATAATGCACTGAATTGTTCTGTGGTTTTACATTAGCTGCTGGCTGGAGCACCTTTTGGAACAACGAGGAGTAAAACTATCCCCAAAGATCATCTGGCTTCTGCCCAGGACCTGGACACCATCTGGTCTCTTGGGGTAAGCCTGCCTTCTTTTTACTGTTTTATCAATAGCACATTACTTACAGACACAATGGAGCATTAACATTTCTTTACTGCCTCCTTGACCTTGGCTTCCACAAGATACATACATTCAGAGTAGGGATGAAATACTGTTTGTTGTCAACGTGTGTGTTTGCTCTCCATAGGGTTACCTGCAGTACTCTGTGTTATTCTATGGTTACTATGGCAGCGTGAGGAAAATTGGCAGTGCTGGTTATCGGTTGCCGCTTGCCTACTTCCTGGTTGGGATGGCTGTGTTTGCCTACAGTTTCATCATTCTGTTAAGAAAGTAATCATCATGCTTTTTACAACTTATACTGATGTCATAATGATTTATGATGACGTAATATTATTATGTAATTCTTGATGTCATTTTAAGCAATTTTTAAGATCAGTTTTGAACATTATGACTTGGTTTTATACAGTAGTGTCTTTTTTAACAAAAACATATTTCTCATTGAAAAGTGACTTTAGCAAAAAAAAAAGATAAAATAACAAGATAAAGATAAAAACATAATTAACACAGATGAAAGGCAAAATATGATATTAAAATATTATTATCATATATGATTAAAATTATATTCCACACCGAATCTGACTTCCTCCACACCGAATCTGACTCCCATACCAGATTGGTCGGGGCCCAGGTTAACAACAACCACCACCGATGCTGTAGACCTACAGGGTACCGGTGAAAATTGGGCTACTGTTGGTTGAAGAAGAAGAGGAGAAAGGTGTGTTTGTAGGCAGAGAGAGAAGAGGAAAGCCAAGAATGTAGAAATTACAGTAAGGACTTTGAATGTTGGGACTATCACAGGGAAGGCTAGAGAGGTGGTTGACAGGCTGCAGAAAAGGAAGGTGGATATACTGTGCGTCCAGGAGATTTGGTGGAAAGGTAGCAAGACTCAAAGTTTAGGAACAGGGTTCAAGTTGTTTTATAATGAGTTGGATAGGAAGAGAAATGGAGTAGGAGTTATCCTGAAAGAGGATTTTGTGAGGAATGTTCTAGAGGTGAAAAGAGTATCACACTGGTTGATGAGTCTGAAGCTGGAAATTGAATACAATGTTTTTAGTGGTTAACCCCTACAGGTAGGATGTGAGTTAGAAGAGAAGAGAAATTCTGTAATGAGTTAGATGAAGTGATGCAGAGCATCCCCAGAGGTGAGAGAGTTGTCATTGGTGCAGATTTCAATGGGCATGTAGGTGAATGGAACAGAGGTGATGAGAATGTGATGGGCAGGTTTGGTCTTCAGGACAGGAATGCAGAAGGTCAGATGGTGGTAGACTTTGCAAAGAGGATGGAAATGGCTGTAGTGAACACTTTCACTAGTGAGCACTCAGGTGGACTACATCTTGTGTCAACATTGTATTCTGAAAGAGATCGGGGACTGCAAAGTGTTGGTAGGGGAGAGTGTAGCCAGACAACACTGATGGTGGTGTGTAAAATAACTGGTGGTGAGAAAGATAAAGAGGAATAAAGCATAGCAGAGGACGAAGTGGTCAAAGTTGAAAAAGGAAGAATGTTGTATAGTTTTCAGGGAGGAACTGAGACAGAATCTGGGTGGTCATGAGGTGCTTTCAGATGACTGGACCACTACAGCTAATGTGATCAGGGAGACAGGTAGGAGGGTACTCGGTGTGTCATCTGGAAAGAGGAAAGTGGACAAGGAGACTTGGTGGTGGAAAGATGAAGTTCAGGAGTGTATACAGAGAAAGAGGTTAGCTAAGAAGAAGTGGGACACTGAGATGACTGAAGAGAGTAGACAGGAGTACAGGGAGATACAGCGTAAGGTGAAGATAGAGGTGGCAAAGGCCAAACAAAGGGCATATGAGGACTTGTATGTTAGGTTGGACACTAAAGAGGGAGAGGTGGATTTGTACAGGTTGGCCAGACAAAGAGATAGAGATGGGAAGGATGTGCAGCAGGTTAGTGTGATTAAAGATAAGGATGGAAATGTATTGACAGGTGCCAGGAGTGTGATGGGAAGATGGAAGGAGAACTTTGAAGAGTTGATGAATGAGGAAAATGAAAGGTGGTAGTAGAGTTTCTGACTAGTTTGTTTAACACGATCTTGGAGAATGAGAGGATGCTGAGGACTGGAGGAGAAGTGTACTGGTACCAATTTTTAAGAACAAGGGAGATGAGCAGAGCCATGGCAGCTACAGAGGAATAAAGCTGATGAGCCAAACAATGAAGTTGTGGGAAAGAGTAGTGGAACCTCGGCTAAGGGCAGAGGTGAACATTTGTGAGCAGCAATATGGTTTCATGCCTAGAAAGAGAACAACAGATGCAGTATTTGCTTTGAGGATGCTGATGGAGAAGTACAGAGAGGGTCATAGGGAGTTGCATTGTGTCTTCGTAGATTTAGAAAAAGCGTATGACAGGGTGCCGAGAGAGGAGCTGTGGTGTTGTATGAGGACGTCTGGAGTGACAGAGAAGTATGTTAGAGTGGTGCAGGACATGTATGAGAGCTGTAAGACAGTGGTGAGGTGCTGTAGGTGTGACAGAGGAGTTCAAGGTGGAGGTGGGTCTGCATCAAGGATCAGCTCTGAGCCCCTTCCTGTTTGCTCTGGTGATGGACAGGCTGACAGATGAGGTTAGACAAGAATCTCCATGGACTATGATGTTTGCAGATGACATTGTGATTTGTAGTGAGAGCAGGGAGCAGGTGGAGGAAAATCTAGAGAGGTGGAGGTCTGCTGTGGAAAACAGAGGAATGAAGCTTAGCCGCAGCAAGACAGAATACATGTGTGTGAATGAGAGGGACCCAAGTGGAACAGTGAGGTTACAGGGAGCAGAGGTGAAGAAGGTGCAGGACTTTAAGTACTTAGGGTCAACGGTTCAGAGCAACGGAGAGTGTGGAGAAGAGGTGAAGAGGCGAGTAGCAGGTTGGAACAGGTGGAGAAAAGAGTCAGGTGTGTTGTGTGATAAAAGAGTATCAGCGAGAATGAAAGGAAAGATGTTCAAGATGGTGGTGAAACCAGAGATGTTGTTCGGCTTAGAGACAGTGACACTGAAGAAAAGACAGGAGGCAGAGCTGGAGGTAGCAGAGCTTAAGATGTTGAGGTTCTCTTTGGGAGTGACGAGGATGGACAGGATCAGGAATGAGGACATCAGAGGGACAGCTCATGTTAGATGTGTTGGAGATAAAGTCAGAGAGGACAGATTGAGGTGGTTTGGACATGTTCAGAGGAGAAACTGTGAATATATTGGTAGAAGGATGCTGAGGTTGGAGCTGCCAGGCAGGAGGTCTAGAGGAAGAACAAAGAGGAGATTTATGGATGTAGTGAGGGAGGACATGAAGTTAGTTGGTGTGAGTGAAGGGGATGCAGAGGACAGAGTTAGATGGAGGCACATGATTCTCTGTGGCGACTCCTGAAAGGGAACTTGTGTGTGACTTGTGTTTTCAAGTCACATTTTTTGGATTTATTGACATTCACAATGGCAAGTTTACAAGAGGAGTCAATGGAACAATTATATATTGTTAATATCTACTGCTAGCATGCTTCCATCTGGTGACAAATTTAGTTTCCGGTCACACCACTTGGCCAAAAAGTCACAACATTAGGACCCCTGCTTTTTAATCATTCATGGAGCTTAAGGGAGTAACTTAAGTCAGTATGATATTTGTGTTACAAAGTATGTGACCATAATTTGTAAACAGACATAAATATATACAAATATTTTATATCTAGGCCATTAATGGCCTTGATGAGGAAAAGTGAAAAGCATAAAAATGTAAGCATCATAAATATCCCTAAATTCAGTGGACATCTGGCTAAGATGTATCATAAATCCCTCTGAACCAAAGTGGAGAACTGGCCAACTGACTGATCAGCTCACCAGGTTGACCTTGCAATTCTAAAATTGTTGCTGTGATAATAGATTGCACAGTTTGATAATGTGTCCTGAATATTGATTGTCCTGCAGAATGGCCAAGAACTCCCGTCTGAGCCTGGCCAGTGCATCTGATGAGAACTTTACTTTTTGCTGGAGAGTTTTCTGTGCCTGGGATTACCTGATAGGAAACCCAGAGGCTGCAGAGAGCAAAGGAGCTGCCATCGTCAACAACATCAGGGTCAGAGATACATGTAGACAGACCGGACTCAGTTACACTAGCAGGGACACCTACTTTTCTCTTTTGCAATAATGTATATAATAATGTTTTTTCTGAACAGGAAGCAATTGTTGAGGAGCAGGAAAAGAAGAAGGATACCAGTCTGTAAGTGTAGTTGTTGCTTGTGTGGCATGTTCTCTTTGCATGTTCTTCATTAGTGTTCTTATTGTCCAGTAAGCTGAAATAACCAGATAGTTACGTCATCAATCCAGCTTTTTCCAGCACCCAGCTTGTAAAATCTCCACAGCCTCTTTATTCATCATTATATTAGTTTTATATTAGTATTATCAGAGAGACATGTTAGATTGACAAGAAATAATTAAATTATTATTAAATTATTATGAATATTTATATTGTGTCCTCCTCCTGGTTAGATGTCATCATGGCACTCAGAAAACTGTAAGCTACTAAAGGGTGCATAAGATATGTGTACTTTCTGTCTGATCAGTGAGTTTCTTTGTGTTTCAGGGCAGTTTTGATCAGTCTGCGTATCTTAGCTAACATCCTGGTGCTGCTGTTTCTGGCTGGTAGCATTTACATCATCTACTTTGTGGTGGACCGTTCTCAGAAACTGGAGCAGGAGAAGCCAGAGCTAACACTGTGGGAGAAGAATGAGGTAAGAGAACAGAAAAGACATCATCATTAATTTGATTCAATTATCCAACATACAATACTGGTAGAAGAATCAATAAAATTGGAAACCTGAGACTGACTCAGTGCAAGAAGCTTTCATCTATTTGTCACAGTTCATTTACTTTAAAGAGGCTGTAAAGGCTGCTGTTATGTCACCCTGATGATTCCACGACCAGATCAGTCTTCAAGTCATGCACTGCAACCATGGATACATTTTGAAAAAATTGGCTCCTTTTGATCAATATTTTGTGTGGGTCTCCAGACTATGTAGACAGCCAAACTATGACAAAAGTCCCCTTTTCTTTAGCTTTTTCCATCTTTTTGGAAAAGTGTGTTTGACCAGGCCACTCAGTTCTCTCCCTTCATGAGAAGAGTCATTAACATTGTTCTTCCTGTGGCTTAGTCCAAACACAATGGAGGCTTGAATGCTAGTGGATTCAGTAGATTATATATGGTTCACACACCTCACACTTGGGCAGTACAGTGTGTGTGTGTGTGTGTGTGTGTGTGTGTGTGTGTCTGTCTGTGGGTTCAATTGCATAAGCTACAAAACCCAGTTTTTTGTAAATATCTAAATATTGCATGATTTGAGTAATATAATATGGAATCTTTAAGTTATAATGTGAATTGGATACACAATTGAATTGTGTCAATTCAACTTTATTTATATAGCACCAATTCACAACAAAGTCATCTCAAGGCACTTTACAGAATAAAGTCAAGACTATAAAGATGTATAGAGAAAAGCCTACAATTCCCCCCTTGAACAAGCCCTAGGCAACAGTAGAGAGGAAAAACTGCAGGAGAACCAGGCTCAGGGTGGGCGGCCATCTGCCTTGACCAGTTGTGGTAAGTGGAAAGTGAAGAGAGAAAAAAAAAAAAGAGCAATAAAAGCAACAACAAAACATCAGGCAGGTTGGTAGGACCAGTAGCTGCACACTGGAAAACACACAGCTCCAAAGCTGGGGAAACCTGCAGAAAGGGACAGAGAGAGGGAGACAGAGAAGGAGAAAGACAACTACAGGAGAAAGACACAAATCTAATGTCATATAGAGTCTTGAATAAGGCTGTTCTAGAGATTTGTTTTATATGTGAGCTAAAGGACAAATCCTGGTAAAAAAAAAAACTCCAAGGCACCTTGCAGTAGTACTAGAGGCCAGTATGCTATCTAGAGTAACGATATGGTTGGACATTTAAACCAACCTAGTGCAGTTCCTTTAATCCCAATTTCATGTTCCCGTCTCTGTAATAAAATGTTGGGATCAATGGTATCAAATGCAGCACTAAGATCTAACAGAACAAGTATAGAGACAAGTCCATTATCTGAGGCCATGAGAAGATCGTTGGTGACTTTTACCAGTGCTGTTTCTGTACTATGATGAACTCTAAATCCTGACTGAAAGTCTTCAAACAATAATTCCTGTACAAGTGGTTGCATAATTGCTTTCCAACTACTTTTATAAGGATTTTAGAAATAATTGGGAGATTAGATATTGGTTTGTAATTGGCTAAAACACCTCAAGTGTCAAGACAGGTATTTTTCACAGATTGATTATGTCTAATACGAAAGTGTCTATCAAGGGTAAAGCTTCCTTGAGCAGCTTAGTTGGAATAGGGTCTAGCAGACAGGTTGTTGGATTAAATGAGGTAATAATTGAATTTAGCTCAGTGAGATCTATGGGTAAAAAGTAGACTAAGAGGGATTAGGGCCTTATTGATGATTCTAGCACTGTTTTACGTGATCGATCTGTAATATTTGTTACAATTTTATTCATAAAGTAAGTCATTGCTGCTCAGAGTTAACGGAATACTGGTACTAGTAATACACTCTTTTAGTACATTTACATATAAATTTATGTGTACTGTATGGAGGGACCTCCAGATTCCATTGGTTATGGGTGTTTAGGCAGGACAATGATGTTGGTTTGACTAATTTGTAGGTGCCTATCAGAGCTTGAACCCAATGCGAACAACTACTGGAAGCCAGGGTGGAGATCAAAAGAGTGGGGTGACGTGTATTGTTTTTGGCTCTTTTTGCATGTTGCATTGCGGCACAGGGATTTGGGTAGCACATTTAGAAGGCCAATTTGAGGCCAAACCAGCACGTCCAAGAGATGCTGTTAGTAATGCTTAATTGGTCAGTAATGACGACACCCAGAATTCTGACCTTGTGGAGACATATGTGTAGGTTCAGTGTGGGTAACTGTGGGGCAGGAAGGTAGTGGGGTCGTCCACCCAGTTGTTGCTTTGAACCCCAGCTCCTCCGGCCACGTCAAATAGTCCTTGAGCAAGGCACTGAACCCAAACTTAGACTCCTACTGAGTGTTGGCCAGCCGCATAGCAGCTCTCTGTACTCTTTTAAACAGTTAAAAGTAAAATAAAGTTAATAGTTTTTAGCATTCTAAATTATTTACTTGTTACTTCAAGTTAATTTACATTTCTGCACAAACATATACAGATATAATCTAAAAAGTTGTGTTTTTCTAAGCTGTTGTAGACAAAGAGTTAAAAACAACAAATGTGTAAACCATTTGTGTAAAACAAAAACTAAAGTCTGTGCCTTTATTTAGTCTAAATATATGGACCCATACCATTTTTACTGCGCCTACAGACTAGTTTTTCGGCCTGATTGAGAGTGTGGTGCGGGGGCTGTCAATAGACATATCATTCAGTTCCTGAATGAAACAGCTGTTCTTGATAACAGTCTACTGAGTCATGTAGGAAGTGGGGTAAGTGAAAAATTAGTAATAGACATTACTGGGTTGATAACTTTCCACATGGGCATAAATACAGTTCTTAGAGGGACTTGCTGTGTAGAAAGACACAAGGGGGCACAAGCCAGTGTCTTCTTGTGCCAGTCCCAAGTCTGGATAAATGTATAGGGTTGTGTCAAGAAGTGCATCCGACTTCCACACTGAATCTGACTTTTCATATCGGATCGTTCGGGACCCTTCATAACGACCGCCACCGGTGCTGTTGACCTACAGGTTACCTGTGGAAATTGGACTACTGTTGGTCGAAGAAGCAGAGGAGGAAGGTGTGTCCGTAGGCAGAGAGAAGAGAAAAGCCAAGAATGGAGGCCTGATGCAGAGAAGGAAGGTGGACATAATGTGTGTCCAGTTAGAAAGGTAGCAAGGCTAGAAGCTTAGGATCAGGGTTCAAGTTGTTGTACCATGCGTCAGATAGGAAGAGAAATGGAGTAGGAGTCATCCTGAAAGACGAGTTTGTAAGGAATGTTCTGAAAGGTGAAAAGAGTATCACACTCGTTGATGAGTCTGAAGCTGGAAATTGAAGGCGTGATGTTTGTGAGTGGTTATGCCCCACAGGTAGGATGTGGGTTAGAAATTCTGGAGTGCGTTAGATGAAGTGATGCATCCCCAGAAGTGAGAGAGTGGTGATTGTTGCAGATTAAAATGGGCATGTAGGTGAAGGGAACAGAGGTGATGAGAATGTGATGGGCAGGGTTGGTCTTCAGGACAGGAACACAGAAGGACAGATGGTGGTAGACTTTGCAAAGAGGAAAGAAATGGCTGTAATGAACACTTTCTTCCAGAAGGGTAACATATATTAGCAGAGGTAGAAGCACTCAGGTGGACTACATCTTGTGTAGATGTTGTAGCGAAAGCAGAGAGCAGGTGGAGGAAAATCTATAGAGATGGAGGTCTGCTCTGGAAAGCAGTGGAATGAATCTTAGCCACAGTAAAACACAATACATGTGTGTGAATGAGAGGGACCCAAGTGGAACAGTGATTTCAGCTTGAGAATGAAAGGAAAGGTGTTTAAGACGATGGTGAGACCAGCGATGTTGTTCACCTTAGAGACAGTGGCACTGAAGAAAAGACAGGAGGAAGAGCTGGAGGTTGCAGAGCTTAAGATGTCGAGGTTCTCTTTGGGAGTGACGAGGACAGACAGGATCAGGAATGAGGACATCAGAGGGACAGCTCATGTTAGATGTGTTGGAGATAAAGACAGAGAGGACAGATTGAGGTGGTTTGGACATGTTCAGAGGAGAAACTGTGAATATATTGGTAGAAGGATGGTGAGGTTGGAGCTGCCAGGCAGGAGGTCTAGAGGAAGAGCAAAGAGGAGATTTATGGATGTAGTGAGAGAGGACATGAAGTTAGTTGGTGTGAGAGAAGATGATGCAGAGGACAGAGTAGATGGAGGCACATGATTCTCTGTGGCGACTCCTGAAAGGGAACAGCCCAAAGGAAAAAAAGAATAGGGACTTGCCATGAAGCTAAAGAAATGTTTAAATACACCCTCCATGTTCTTCCTCCCTTAAGGTGAGTGTGGTGGTTTCTCTCATCACCATGATTGCTCCGTCTGCCTTTGAGCTGGTGGCTCAGCTTGAAATGTACCATCCACGGACTTCGCTGCGATTCCAGCTGGCAAGGTGATCCATTACTCCAGTAACTGTTGCCAAAAACAGCATTGGCTACACACTGTACTGTGCAGTGTACAATGTCACAAATCTAACTGTACTTGTTTATGTGTTACAGGGTGCTTGTTTTATACCTGGGGAATCTCTACAGCCTCATCATTGCCCTCCTAGATAAGGTCAACAGTATGAGCTCTATGGTGGGTATAGAAATTGCAGAAACAAAAGAGACTTTATACTTCTGTTTTTAGATCACTTTGTATCCTCTGAGGTGTGGCTGCTATTCCTTATAGCTTTAAAGTAGCAATAGTTACAGATCTCAGAAATCAGACGGATTTCTGACAGATTTCTGAGATCTGGAGATTGGGTTATAACATAAAAATTTAATCAGGTAGGGCAAGCAATTAAACTGATAATGCTTCTGGTTTAAAAGGGTATGTGAGACAAATTTAAAATAATATTATATTTTCTTATACATTGTTTCCATGGCAAATGCTGCAGATCAAAAAATATATTTAGTTTCTTCAGACTAAAAATAACTAGACGCTGTTTCACAATATGGTAAACTATTCTTTTAATATCGCAAAGTTGCAATTACATTGACTATGTTAACATGCACTTAGGTAACCAGGTTACTTTGAGAAACCATCTATCATGAGTAATTCAAGTTTAAATGGACTTAAGAAACCAGGTAACTGGAATTCTGCATATACATGCAGCAGAGGAGTAACCTGATTTCTTCCCCACCTCTGAGTTTTTGTGGTAGCCTTGCTTATTATTATTAATTAACTCCACAGTATGTCACTGCAGATTAACATCGCAAGGGGAGAGAGGAACAGGGAGACAAAAGAGTCGAAAAAACAATTGCAGTGGAAAGAAAGTTATGTAAACTTCTACGAGACACATTGTGTTAGTTTCCTTTTTTAACTGGACATTGGGTGTTAAAGACAGCATTGTCCCATTAATGATCACTCCTTTCATTCAGTCTTCTTTTCAGCTTCTTCTGTCTGCAGCCTTTTGCACGCGCAGTTGGAGAAAGCTGATTAGAAACCTGCTTTTACTTGTACAGATGGCAAAGAAATCTGTGTTCTCTAATATCTAAAATAAATCTACCTGTGGAAATCAGGTTTCCCTAATCCCCTAAACTGATTTTGGAACAAGCTCTTCCATTTACATGATAGTTAAGAAATAACCTGTAACCTGTTTACTTAAATGCATGTAAACACACTGATTGTTGTACAAAAATAATATTGCATGGATCCAATACATTTGTCATTCAGGTCCCACTGAGTCCAGGTAACTTGTCTGAGTCCAGCTCCTTCCTGGCTACCATCTCCCAGCATGAGGTGGATAGCCTTTCTACCTTGGTGTCGGAGATCTCAATCTCTGAGTATCATAACAGCACCGCAGCAACCATTGCCATGATGCTGGATGTAACTAACAGCAGCAGAAGCAGCTTAGAGACCGTTTCCAACCAAACAGCTCTATTTGAGAAGAACACCCGTTCTCAGCAGGACCAGTGCTGGGAGACCTACGTTGGACAGGTTCTGTCAGATTGCAGTACACTTTATATGACTGTTGAATTGACCTGAGTTTATCTTGTGATCTGTTTCAGTTTCTGTGAAACGTACAGTATTGAAGGGTTATAAATTTGTCAAAGTGTCTCTGGGCAAGATACTGAATCACTAACAGCCCATTCCCCTCCTCAGCTGTGCAGTGCCGGTCCAAGGCTGGTAGAAATAGGGGAGGGTTGTGTCAGGACAGGTATCCGGCGTAAAAACTGTGCCAAATCAACATGCGGACAATGATCCGCTGTGGTGACCCTGAACTCACAGGATAAGCTGAAAGCACAAAAAATAAATAAAGATTTTCAGAATTAGATGGTTTGAATGCAAGGACAACACCTACAAGGCCATTAATGAGAACAAACTAAATTATTTACCAAATTGTGGTGATAGAGTAAGTGTCAGGGGAACTGCCATCATTTCAATTTGCACACTTGTTACTGTTGCTACTAATTGATCATTATCATGTGGTTCTATTTCATTTGGACAGGAGGTACAATGTGCACATTACTTACTACTACTGCTGCTACTGCTTGAACATTCATATATGTTTTGCACGTAAGTCATTATTGCATACTTACTTTGCACATCGAGAGCATCCGGAAAGCATTTACAGCGCATAACTTTTTTCACATTTTGTTATGTATCAAATGGATCAAATTCATTGTTTTCCTAAAATTTTACGAACAATACCCCATAATGACCATGTGAAAGAATTTTGTTTGAAATGTATTAAAAATAAAACACAAAAACAATCACATCTACATAATTATTCACCACTTTTGCTTAATTTGTTGTTGAAGCGCCTCAAGTCTTTTTGAGTATGATGCTACATGCTTGACGCACCAATTTTTAGGAAGTTTCTCCCATTCTTCTTTGAAGTTCCTCTCAAGCTCAAGCCATTCTTTATTACTTCTTACTTTTAAACTCAGACAAAACTGAAGTCAGAGTATTTGGGCCTACAAATCTCAGAAATATGATGTACAGCTTTTGTTGGCATAACCCCAAAATTAGGAGCATCGTGTCTCCAAGTAATCACAATAAACTGGTCCATGCATTTGTTACTTCTAGGTTGGACTACTGTAATTCCCTACTTTCAGGATGCCCCAGTAACTCCATAAAGAGCCTCCAATTAATCCAAAATGCTGCAGCAAGAATGCTGACTGGAACTAGCAAGAGATCATATTTCACCTTCACTAGCTTCTCTCCATTTGCTTCCCATAAAATCTAGAATAGAATTTAGATACATACATACATACATATAAAGCTTTAAAGTCAAACTCAAAACTCATAAACAAAAGACCTCATAGTTCCATATCATCCCAGTAGACCACTTTGCTCTCAGAATGCAGGCCTACTTGTGGTTCCCAGAATTTCTAAAGGTAGAATGGAAGCAGAGCCTTTAGCTATCAAGCTCCTCTCCTCTGGAACCAGCTGCAAGTTCAGAATCAGGAAGCAGACACCCTCTCTACTTTTAAGTCTGGGATTAAAACCTTCCTCTTTGATAAATAGTCAGTTATAGTCATGCTGCTATAGGCCTGGACTGCTGGGGGACCCACCCCCCGATGCACTGAGTTCCTTCCCTCCTCTTGTCCCTCTCTCCTCTCCTCTCACTGTATGACATTAACTTTGTGTGTTCTCTGTGGTAGTTGTCTTTCTCCTTCTCTGTCTCTCTCTCTCTGTCCCTTTCTGCAGGTGTCCACAGGTTTGAAGCTGTGTGTTTTCCAGTGTGCAGCTACTGGTCCTAGCAACCTGCCGAGGTTTTGTTGTTGTTGCTTTTGTTTCTTTCTCTCTCCACTTTCAACTCACCCCAACCGGTCAAGGCAGATGGCTGCCCACCCTGAGCCTGGTTCTGCTGGAGGTTTCTTCCATTAAAGGGAGTTTTTCCTCTCAACTGTTGCATAAGGCTTGCTCAAGGGGGGAAATGTTGGGTATTCTCTATAGATCATAGTCTTGGCATTATTCTGTAAAGTGCCTTGAGATGACTTTGTTGGGCGCTATATAAATAAAGTTTAATTCAATTATCTTAGGGTCAATATCCTGTTGAAAGATGAACCGTTGCCCCAGTCTGAGGTCCAGAGCACTCTGGAACAGGTTTTCATCCCGGATATGTTTGTACATTGCTGGATTAATTTTTTCCTCGTTCCCTACTAGTCTCCCAGTTCCTGTCGCTGAAAATCATTAGCATGATGCTTTACTATAGGGATGGTATTCAATTCAATTCAATTTTGTTTATTTATATAGCACCAATTTACAACAAAGTAATCTCAGGGCACTTTACAGAATAATGTCAAGATTATAAAGATCTATAAAGAGAACCCAACAATTCCCCGCTGGAGCAAGCCATAGGCAACAGTGGAGACGAAAAACTCCCTTTAACGGAAGAAACCTCCAGCAGAACCAGGCTCAGGGTGGACGACCATCTGCCTCGACCGGTTGGGGTGAGTGGAAAGGGGAGAGAGAAAAGAACAGAGCAACAAAAAGCAACAACAAAACATCGGGCAGATTGGTAGGACCAGTAGTTGCACGCTGGAAGACACACAGCTTCAAAGCCAGGGACACCTGCAGAAAGGGACAGAGAGAGGGGGACAGAGAAGGAGAAAGACAACTATGGGAGAGAACACAAAGAGTTAATGACATACAGTGGTGACAATGGGGGTGGGTCCCCCAACCGTCTAAGCCTATAGCAGCATAATTATAATAAACTATATGCTTTATTAAAGAGGAAGGTTTTAAGCCTACACTTAAAAGTAGAGAGGGTGTCTGCTTCCTGAATCTGAACTGGGAGCTGATTCCACAAGAGAGGAGCTTGATAGCTAAAAGCTCTGCCTCCCATTCTACCTTTGGAAATTCTGGAAACCACAAGTAGGCCTGCATTCTGAGATTGAATTGGTCTACTGGGATGATATTGTGCTATGAGGTCTTCTCTATATGATGGAGCCTGACCATTCAGAGCTTTATATGTAAGAAGCAGGGTTTTAAATTCTATTCTACATTTAATTGGAAGCCAATGGAGAGAAGCTAGTCAAGGTGAAATTGATCTCTCTTGCTAGTTCCAGTCAGCACTCTTGCTACAGCATTTTGGATTAATTGCAGGCTCTTTAGGGAGTTAGAGGGGCATCCTGAAAGTAGGGAATTACAGTAGTCCAACCTAAGGTAACAAATGCATGGACCAGTTTTTCTGCATCACTTTGAGACAGGATGCTCCTAATTTTGGCAATGTTCCGTAGGTGGTAGAAGGCTGTTCTAGAGATTTGTTTTATATGTAAGGTATTGGCCAGGTGGTGAGTGGTGCCTAGTTTCCTCCAGACTTGACACTTGGTATTCAGGCCAAAGAGTTCAATCTTTGTTTCATCAGAACAGATAACTTTGTTTCTAGTGGTCTGAGAGTCCCTGAGGTGGGCTCTCATGTGTCTTTTGCTGAGGAGGTTTCCATCTGCCCATTCTACAATACAGGCCTGATTGGTGGAGTGCTGCAGAGATGGTTGTTCTTCTGGAAGGTTCTCCTCTGTCCATAGAGAAACGCTGGACATCTTTCAGAGTGACCATTGGGTTCTTGGTCACCTCCCTGATTAAGGCCCCTTCTCTCTCGATCGCTCAGTCTGGCCGACCGGCCCGCTCTAGGAAGAGTCCTGGTGATTTCAAACTTCTTTCATTAACAGATGATGGAGGTCACTGTCCTCATTGGGACCTTCAAAACTGCAGGAAGTTTTCTATAACTTTGCCCAGATCTGTTCCTCGATACAACCCTGTCTCAGAGGTCTACAGACAATTCTTTGGACTTCATGGCTTGGTTTGTGCTCTGACATGGACTTTCAACTGTGGGACCTTATAGACAGCTGTATGCTTTTCCAAATCACGTTCAATCAACGAAGAATGTCATGGTAAAGCCCGTGAAATCTTATGTATATGTGATTTTTTTGTTATTTATTTTCAATAAATTTGCAAAGATTTTAAACAAACTTTATTCACTTAGTCATTGTGGGGTATTGTTTGTTTAATTTTGAGTAAAATTATAAATTTAATCCATTTTGGAATACAGCTTAAACATAATACAATGTGGAAGAAGTTAGGCGTAAATTTGTTTCGTTTGCACTGTACAGTTCTACATAGTCCCTATTTCTATTTCATCATATTTTTTGCTTTTATACAGCATAATTGTTTTAATTATTATTATTATTTATTATCTAGTTTATACCTTTTTTTACTCACGCTCTCAGTGGAACATTTATAATAAAAACTATGAATGTCATGCCAATCAATCACGTAGCTCTTGGTGGAAAATAGCCAATCATCAACCAGTCAACCAGCTAAACATATAGACATAGAGACTATCTGTATTGATACCCCCCAATTACGCATTAGTGCTCTCTGTATAAGTTTATTTCTAGAGCAGGGGTCACCAACATGGTGCCCGTGGGCACCAGGTCGCTCGCAAGGACCACATGGGTAGCCGGCGGGCCTGTTCTAAAAATAGCTCACCATAGCGCTACTTACCAATGAGCTGCATCTAATTTTTTTGTTGCTATTCTTTTTTTAAATTACATTTGATAGTTATTGTGAGAAATCATTAACATCATCCTTGTCTTCACATAGATGAATATCATTAATTTAATTAATTATTAATAATAACATTTAATTAAAGGTGAATTGAGCAAATTTGTTATTTCAAAAGTGTGTATTAAACTGGTAGCCCTTCGCATTAATTGGTACGCAATATGTAGCTCTGCGTTTCAAAAAGGTTGGTGACCCCTGTTTTAGAGGTACCTAAGGTGATTGCTGCAGGTATTTTTGGGATGGTCATCTTTAGAATGCTGAATCACACAGCTACAGACATTACTGAATGAAGGAGCAGTTTCTAGTCTGATTTGAGTAGCAAATCAATAAATGACTAATACATGATTGTGTGTGTGGTATGTCTTCAGGAGATGCTGAAGCTGTCCATCATAGATATGATCTTTACGGTGGCCAGCATCCTGCTCATCGACTTCATCAGAGGTTTGGTTGTTCGCTACCTGAGCGACTGCTGCTGCTGGGATTTAGAGAGCAAGTTTGTAAGTCACATGTATTACTTTTCACAGATATTCATTTATTTATGGTGATTATATCTATACCCTAACAAATACAGATGATCTTACCTTACCTTTAAGTTCTGCTGATTATCTGTTGATAATGCATTTGAAAACCCTTAACCGTTTTTCATGTCTGTAAGTTGCTTTACATAAAATCGTTGTCCGGGGTACACAGCACAAAAGGCATTTTTTGTCAGATAGTTTTAAATGTTTACCTTTGATAATTGAAATTTGTTTTGAAAAAACATCAGTTGGCAAAATGCAGAGACCTGCGTAAAGTCACTGTGGCAGCTGTCAGAAGGAATTTTCCTTGTTACTACTGAACTGTTGTATACACTAAGTTACTTTGAAAAAATATGCCAATAAAAATCATAAAACCAGAAAAATGCAGTTCTTGAACTAATCAGCTGATGCTGAGCTGTGTTGCCTGCTAAAAGGTTGAGTAGGAGCAAAACTGCAATACTGGCAGAATATGTGAAGAGTTGGAATAATAGCAAAGGTAGAAAGGTAGTGAAATATAGTGTAAGCAATAGAAAGGTTTTGGAATAAGAGTTGTAGTACCTACATCACTAATCATTAGTACTAAATGGAAAATGACCTGTGTTTATTAGCTAAACAAATACTTAAAACATAAATATTCTACATATCTTGTGGATTATTTAGAATACATTTCCTGCTGTCTTTGGGATATATTCTAAATATGTATCTTAAAATCATGATGTAGGTTTTTGAGGTATATCTGCTTTGGCTATATTAAGAGTAATCATACTAGAATTACATTATATTAGTTTTAGTGACTCATCATGGATTTTTCATTCTCACCACACACATTAAGCAACAAATGATACCTGTTTTTGAAAAGCCTTAAAACCAATGATGGATAGTCGTTAATAAGCATGTCTTTCTCCCTTATTGAAAAAAATCTATATGCAGATATACACTGTTGCTAATAAAGTTAGAATAATTCTGTTTTCAGACACATTTATTTTTTTTGCAAAGGATAACTGTGTTTTAATGTTCAGTGTTCAATGCATTTTTCAAAGAGTTTGATCAATAAAGTATTGAGAATATATACACTTTATCTATCAAGAATAAATTACATTGACTTTATGAGAAGAAATAAAAAATATTTTATTCCAACTTTATGGGCAACAATGTATTTCAGTTTAAACAGCTGGAGACACAATCTCACTTGTTTTAAGACCTTTTACCTGAAACTGTTGAACAAAACAAACTAAAAATCACCACCAAACCTACAAATATGCTTCCCTTTGTCTTTCCACAGCCTGAGTATGGAGAATTCAAAATAGCAGAGAATGTCTTACACCTGATTTATAACCAAGGAATGATCTGGTGAGTGTGAAGCACTGAGGACATCATCCTAAGCTGTTCAATTGTATCAGCAGAGTCAGTGTAATAGAGCATCTAATTCAGAGTAAAGTCTAGCTGGTGCTGACCACCCCCATAACCCTATTTAAAGGACTGTTGCCCTCTATAATCTCTCCATTATACTCTTCACTGTATTTCCCCAGCTCATTTCAGAAATGTCACTTTGTACCAATGAATGTAATGAACTGAAACCATGAGGCACAGGAAATAATGTCTTTTATATGGGCTGTGACCCCAGTGTGTGTGTGTGTGTGTGTGTGCGTGTGCATGTGCGTGTGTGTGTGTGTGTGTGTGTGTGTGCATGTGCGTGTGTGTCTTTCTTCTAGGATGGGAGCATTTTTCTCTCCCTGTCTCCCTGCTTTCAATGTGTTGAAGCTGATCGGTCTGATGTATCTGAGGAGCTGGGCTGTTCTCACCTGTAATGTTCCTCATCAGCAGGTGTTCCGGGCCTCCAGGTATTGAATCTTATTTTTGGTGCAGTGAATTCTTATGTCAAACCACATTATTCAAATTATGGAGCCTTTTTCCTAAACTTTATACCATCTGCATTACAACTTTGCAGATACAATACACAAACCACACTGAAACTAATCATAGTAATAAAATTAGTATTAATCAACTTTGATACTGTGATGGGGTCAACCTTCATAGATAGAAGGTAAACAGGTTTAGACCCACCTGCTGGTTGCGACTTTTCTGTGTGATGTTTTCATGTTCTCCCTTTTTGTAGGTTTCCTCTAGGTACTCTGGTTTCCATCCAGTCCAATAGTCCAAAAACATGCATGTTTGTTAATTGGTGACTCTTGATTGTCTGTAGGTCTGAATGTGAGCGTAAATGGTTGTCTGTCTATGTGTATGTGTGTCTATGTGTATGTGTGTGTGTGTGTGTGTGCATGTGTTTGTATGTTTGTGTTCAATGTCACAGACTGTATGACACAACACATGACTTTGTCTCTGTTTGTGTGTGTATTTGTGTGTGTGTGTGTGTGTGTGTGCGTAGTACTGCAGTACAATATATGCACACAAACAAAGGCCTAAGGCACTGTAGCCCCTCTGATTCATGTAACAAGGTTATTGGGCCATTTATGTCCTTATCAGTTACTCCCAGACATGTTAGACACAATCATGTAGTAACCCCCGACACACACACACACAAACACACAAAGCTGAGAGGAAATTTCTTGTGAGCTATTAAAAGCACTTCTGCAGGGGAGAGACTGATAGTAACACAAGGCTGATAATAAAAAGGCCCCCCATTTTTATGCCCCCCTGCACATAATTATGGAATACTGACATACTGGAATGTTTAACACAGACTATATTTCTTTTGATGATAATATGGATTTTGTTCCAGTTGTTCACTAAAGAAATTCAGAATTCTTAGTCTCAAAAAAGATGTACACCAATTAAAAGATGATAATTGGTCTCCGGTTGCATCTTATTGGTTGTAATTTCAATTCAATTCAATTCAATTCAACTTTATTTATATGGCGCCAATTCACAACAAAGTCATCTCAGAACAGAAAGAAAGAACAGAGCCACAGAGAAGCTAGTGAAGGTGAAATATGATCTCTCTTGCTAGTTCCAGTCAGCACTCTTGCTGCAGCATTTTGGATTAATTGCAGGCTCTTTAGGGAGTTACTGGGGCATCCTGAAAGTAGGGAATTACAGTAGTCCAACCTAGAGGTAACAAATGCATGGACCAGTTTTTCGGCATCACTTTGAGACAGGATGCTCCTAATTTTGGCAATGTTCCGTAGGTGGAAGAAGGCTGTTCTAGAGATTTGTTTTATATGTGAGTTAAAGGACAGATCCTGATCAAAAATAACTCCAAGGTTCCTTGCAGTAGTTCTGGAGGCCAGACCTATGCCATCTAGAGTAACAATATGGTTGGACATCATATCTCTGAGATTTTTGGGCCCAAATACTATGACTTCAGTTTTGTCTGAGTTTAAACGTAAAAAATTGTGGGACATCCAGGCCTTTATGTCTTGTAGATATGCTTGAAACTTTATTAACTGACTATTTTTATCTGGTTCCATAGATAAATATAGCTAATTATCATCAGCATAGCAATGGAAATTTATGGAGTGTTTTCTAATAATGTTGCCTAAAGGAGACATATATAAAGTAAAAAGTATTGGTCCTAACACAGAGCCTTGTGGAACTCCATAGCTAACCTTTGTGTGCATGGAGGATTCATCATTAACATGAAAAAATTGAAATCTATCAAATAGATAAGATTTAAACCGACCTAGTGCAGTTCCTGTAATTCCAATTTCATGTTCCAGTCTCTGTAATAAAATGTTATGATCAATGGTATCAAATGCAGCACTAAGATCTAGCAGAACAAGTATAGAGATGAGTCCATTATCTGAGGCCATGAGAAGATCGTTGGTGACTTTTACCAGTGCTGTTTCTGTACTATGATGAACTCTAAATCCTGACTGAAAGTCTTCATACAAATTATTCCTATGAAGGTGATCACATAATTGTTTTGCAACTACTTTTTCAATTATTTTAGAAATAAAGGGGAGATTAGATATTGGTCTGTAATTGGCTAAAACACCTGGGTCAAGACAGGGTTTTTTAAGTAGTGGTTTAATTACAGCTACCTTATAGACCTGTGGTACATAGCCTGTTTCTAAAGATAGATTGATGATATCTAATATGAATGTATCTATTAAGGGTAAAGCTTCCTTGAGCAGCTTAGTTGGAATAGGGTCTAGCAGACAGGTTGTTGGTTTAGATGAGGTAATAATTGAAGTTAGCTCAGAGAGATATATGGGTAAAAAGCAGTCTAACAGGGATTGGGGCCTTATCGATGACTCTAGCACTGCTGTACAAGAAGATCTATCTGTAATTTTTGGGGGGATGATCTGGTTAATTCTTTATCTAATAGCTACAATTTTATTCATAAAGAAGGTCATGAAGTCATTGCTGCTCAAAGTTAAGGGAATAGTAGGCTCAACAGAACTAATGTAATACAAGGTAATGGTACCTTTTCATAAAATAGACTGTTTCAAAAGAATGGGAAACGTGTTAAGCACTATGCCGGGGTCAATTATTTTTTTCAATTCAATTTTATTTATATAGCGCCAATTTACAACAAAGTCAGCTCAAGGCACTTTACATAATAAAGTCCAGACTACACAAGCATGTCAAAGCAACCAAACAAATCCCCCTTGAGCAAGCCCTAGGCAACAGTGGAGAGGAAAAACTCCCTTTAACGGAAGAAACCTCCAGCAGAACCAGGCTCAGGGTGGGCAGCCATCTGCCTTGACTGGTTGGGGTGAGTGGAGTGAAGGAAGAAAAGAAGTGAAGGGAGCAAAGAAAAGAGCAAGAAAAAGCAACAACAAAACATTATACAGGTTGGTATGACACAAAATTAATAAATAAATAAAAGTATAGAGAAAAAGAGGGGGTAGCTCATTGCACTTGCGGGAGTCCCCCAATACTATAAACCTATAGCATCTTAAGTAGGAGCTAGTTCAGGTTGAGTGAGCAGTTTTAACTAAAAGTTTATCAAAAAGGAAGGTTTTAAGCCTAGTCTTTAAAGTAGAGATGGTGTCTGCCCCCCGAATCTGGATTGGAAGCTGGTTGCACAGGAGTGGAGCTTGATAGCTAAAGGCTCTTCTTCCCATTCTACTTTTGGAAATTCTGGGAACCACAAGTATTCTGGGATCGAAGTGGTGTAATTGAATACAGAACTATGAGATCTTTTAAATATGATGGACTTTGACCATTAAGAGCTTTTGTATGTACAGAGGAGGGTTTTGAGGGTTTTTCTAATTTAGATTTTATAGGAAGCCAATAGAGAGAAGCTAGTGAAGATCTCTCTTCCCTAATCAAGTCAGCACTCTTGCTGCAGCATTTTGGATTAACACCCCAAGAGTAGGGAATTACAGTATTCCAACCTTGAAGTAACAAATGCATGGACTAGTTTTTTGGGATCACTTTGAAACAGGATGCTTCTTATTTTAGCAATGTTCCGTAGGTGGAAGAAGGCTGTTCTAGAGCTTTGTTTTATATGTGACGTAAACGCCAAATCCTGGTAAAAAATAACTCCAAGGTTCCTCACCGCAGTACTGGAGGCCAAAGTTATGTCATCTAAAGTAACTATATTGTTAGACAGCATATTTCTCATCTTTTTAGGCCCAAAGAGAATCATTTAAATTTTGTCTGAATTTAGAAGTAGGAAATTGTAGGACATCCAGGTCTTTATGTCTTTTAGGCATGCTTCAAGTTTGACTAATTGGTTAGTATCTTCCAGAATAGTCCAGCTCACCATTACCGCGTGAAAGAAAGAAAAACTATCCAACTATCTGGCTTTGTCCAAATTTCTAAAATAAAAAATAGATTTTATTAAACACTGTTCTTCTAAACACACACTTGTTACCAGTCAAAGGAAACAGTAGTGGGGCGACTGTGGCGCAGGAAGGTAGAGCGATCATCCACCAATCCCCCAGTTGTTGGTTTGATTCCCAGCTCCTCCGGTCACAAGTGTCCTTGAGCAAGACACTGAACCCCAACTTAATTGGGCTCCGCCATCAGAAAAGTCCTACATAAGTGCATAACATTTACATTAAAGTCTATTGTTTGGCTTAGCTTGGATATTGTTCAGTCCGCGTAATCTACACTAGAGTTGAAAGCAACACATTTAAACTTTGAGTTTAAAAACAATTGATTTGGATGTTTTCCTTAGACATACAGTACAGTATGTACAGTCAGCCCCATTTTAAACCATATTTAGTGTGTGCTTTGCCCATACAGTCTTTTTTACATAAATGTCAATGACCATGCTTTTGTATTTGCAATGGGAGTAACACAAATTTAAATTTGTTGGTTAGGAATCTCTGTTTCCCCTCTGTGCTTATTATTATTTCACCTGTGTGCTTACCATTATTCTGCTCAGAATAAATGTCCCAATGCTCTTTAAAAAAAGCTATTCATTTCTGAAGAGAATAATGGATAGAACAATGGGTGTTGTACTTGGATTCCATCCAGTGATCAGAATGTACTAACCTTGATGTATAGTGTCCATAATAAGCTGGTGCATGCTTTTATTCTGAAATGCAAAAACACAAGAAAGCCTTTAAACAACATTCAACTTTGGTTAACTTTATACCTATACAAAGGTAAAGTTTTATTAAATGTGTAACGTTGGCCACATTTTCTTCTTTATTCATATTTTGTACGGTGAGGATAGATTTTACAGCTCAATGAACTAGTCCCTGAAATATTATACAATACATGCATTTTAAGAATTTATTTTTTATTTAGGCTAATAAGACTGGCGAGTAAAATCCTTGTAGTTTTCTCTGTAATGTCCCCATTTTAACTTTTTTTTTTTTTCAGATCAAACAATTTCTACCTGGCTATGCTACTATTCATGCTGTTTTTGTGTATGCTGCCCACTATCTTTGCCATAGTGAGATACAGACCGTCACAGCATTGTGGACCATTCAGGTAAACCTGACTTCCCTCAGTTTTATCTGGAATTGTTAAAAGTTATTTAACTACAATAAGAATGAAAAAAATAGTTTCTGGCCCTAACAAACATATGTTTATAAAATACAGTACTAGACCCACATACCTATTTCTCAACTATTCTTTATTGTAAATGACTGAAGTGTACTGCACCTCTGAGGGCTTGGTGTAGTTAGCTTTTCATAGGTAGATAGACTCATAGTTCCCAATAAAACATTTATATGTTTAACATTTTTCATTTATTTTAGCAGGGATATGGCAGATTGACGAACAATTAACATGTGCCAGGATTAGTAAAACAGCAAATTTTCATATGCTACAAGGACTTCTCCATCCTTTAAGTTGTCATAGGTCCTTTTACTATGTTTTTTAAATGTGATTTGTCAGCCAGCTGTTTGTTTAGGAAGTTACTGGTTCTTTGGGTCTTTGGGTCACCAGTTTAAGAAGGTATTTCATGCTTAGGCCATACTGTACAGATATACAGTGAGTGTTAACTATGTTTTTCAGTGGTCAAGAGAAGATTTATGACATAATCTCTGAAACAGTGGCCAGTGACTTCCCCCTGTGGTTCAGTAAAGTGATGAGTTACATCACCAGTCCTGTTGTAGTGCTGCCAGCACTGCTGCTGCTTTTGTAAGACTGAACACACACACACACACACACACACACACACACACACACAAATACATACCACCATGATTGTTGAATTCTACCTGTTTGTTTCAGCATGCTGATATATTACCTCCAGGCCATAGCCAGATCCCTGAAATTTACCAACAACCAGCTGAGGATGCAGCTGCAGACTGTGAGTTTCTTATAAACCACTTCCCGAGGGGTTAAGCAATATTTATATTAATCAAAAGATTAATCAACAAGTTAATCATTTGAAGATCTAACAATAATTTGTGCATGGTAACTCATGGTAAGTGTTCCAGGTGAGCTTGACCCAATGCATCCTGCCAGTCCTGGCAGTCCTTCCCAATAATTCCCAATAGAAGTGTACTCTTAACCTCTATGCTATCCAGTATTTACATACATCATTAGCGCCAATGAAATAAGTATTGGGGAGGGTAAATAATGTTCTAAACTGATCATTACAGACACTACATATTTTCTTAGTTATGTCCGTCTTATTTACTGTCTGTAGGAGCGGACAGATGACAAGAAGAAAGTCTTCCAGATGGCGGCAGGTATCTGTGATGTTTTGTCATGTCTGTAGTGTATAAAATGGTTTAATGTGCTGATGATATAATTTACCCTTCCGTCAGCGAGATTGCAGGCTCCAGAGGCTGCAGCAGACAAAATGCAATTGGACCAGCAAGATAGTGACATCACAAGTCAGGAGGCCTCCATCCACACTCCATCTCCCAGACGGAATGGCAGTGTCACAAACTTTCAGTCTCCTGTTCGTCGTGGAAACAGCATCCATACAATAACCCAGTCAGCATCCAGGACTGACCTGAACAGAGGAAGTGTGGCTGGATCTGTAAGAAGTCCAACAGTGACTATACTACCTAAACCCAGGCTGGAGCACATACCTAACAGGTAACAAACTAACACACACACACATTTGCATACACACACACGCACACACACACAAACACAGTGACCACATGTTGTGGTTCAACAAACAAAGCTGACTTTAGATGTTAATATGCATTTCTGGATATTTTTTACATGTTGTTCCTTTGCATCGTAGCGATTTAACATACATTTGTGGATGCTGCAACAAACTGTGTTCACTGAGAATGGTTTTCAGAGCCCATGCTGTGATTTCCAGCGCATATTAAAGTCTTTTAGTAATGTAATACTTCCTGAGGGTCAAAAAAATCATAACCATTCAATGTTGGTTTTTGTCCCTTTTGCACAGATATTTCTATTGATCATCTGTATGTTTTAAGATATTATAAACTCATAATGATGAAATTCCTTTATGTAATTTTTCCAAAGACAGGGCATAGACTAGAATGATGAACCTTACACCATCCCCAGTTTGAGACGCCTCTATTTATCCTCAGTCATGATACTGACTAATCAATTAACCTTATTAGTTGTCAGATGTTTCAAAGCTTTTACAGTTTTTTTGTTGCCCCTGTATCATTTCACCTGAAACATGAAACACCCAATTGAAAATGAGCTAATAATAATAATAATGCTATTAATAAAATCTCAGTTTTAACATGTCATAGGTTGTCTCTGTTCTTGATACAATAATTAAAAGGTTTCGAATTATTTACATATCATTGCATTCTCTTTTAAATTTTCTTTTAACATAAGATCCTAAGTTTGCCAGAAACAGGGTTTTTATATACTGATGTATTCAGTTGATTTCTTAAATAAACTTAAATAAACTTTCTTAAATAAACATTATTGTTTTGTTGCTCTGGTTTTAGTTGATCAAAAAATATTTGTCCAAATGTAAATAGTATGCATAATAGAGTAATAAACAGAATAGAGAACAAATCTCTAGATATTTATTTATTCTCAATAAAATGAAGTAAAATATTCAACATTAATGACTGAAACCATGACAGCCCAATTATACTTTCAATCACAGCTTGTTAAGATGACAATGAAATTAAATTCAATATTAATAAACTTGCATCTGCAGTTTTGTGTTCGTAATAGCAAGGTTTTAGTGAAGAGTTTCCTAAATGCTGTCTAAGATTCTTTTCCATCCTGAAAAAATTAACATTCTATGGGAAACACTAAGTATTTGTACGTTTTTGTGAATGTTGTTTTGCCTGTAAAGCTTTTTAAGCACCCATAATGTTCTTCTTCTTGCATGTTCAGGATACTTTTTTTTAAGTTGCATATACGTTACACAACTGCTGACCAATGTACAAATCATGCATCATTTTTGATTTCATCCCAAGCTTCCACGCAGTCCATTACATTCCTTAATAGCGTTTTAAATCTACTTAATTATCCATCACAGTTAGAGTCATGTTTCTTTGAATTATATATGTGAAGCGCACACATTTCAAATCTTTCAACATTATGCAACAATAACATACTAACAACAACATGACATAATGATTCCTTTGTGTGTTCTTCTTTCTCATAACAGGCCCCCACCAATTCTTGGTGCCCCTAGTGGCACCTGTAGGTCCAAGTCTTACCACCACATAATGTACAATCCCCCATCTCGCTCTTCTGACAACATCCACTCTGACCCCCTGTACAGAAAGACCGTACGTTCCATACGTCCTGTCGAGGCTGCTGGGATTATTGCTGCACAGAGTTATGGAGGACGGCGTGGTCACACCACACGCTATGTGATTGTCAATGAGCACGAGCCCAGAAAAAAGCTCCTTCGCTCAGCCACTCGGATCCCACGCCATTATCTCATGGAGGAGCCTGCAGAGATCCTCGAGCTCTACCCACGCAACATTAAACGCTACACACCCCGCACTGCTCACCACCAACTACATCCACATCACTCCCACCCATCACAGCAGCACCTGACTGAAGAGGAAGAAGAGGAGGAAGACGGAAAAGGCAGGGGAAGGGTGTCATCAGGAAAGGCTCATCGACCCCGTTCACTCTCTGATCTCAACCAGTCAACACACTTCTACATTGGTGACCATGACGAAACCCACATATTCATGGCTAAAGACAGCCGGAAATGTAGAGGAAAATATGGAGCACAAGAAGAGGATGAAGAGGAGGATGGAGAAGGGAAAATGGACTGGGGAGATTTGCATTTACAGTCCAGATCGAGGGCCAGCGTGAGGGGAGCAGATCCTCTTTTTGTGAGAACCACGCATCACATCCATTCCCCAGGACGACACTGTCAGTCCCCAGCCAAGACCAGGCATATGGAATCTTATGTGAAGCCCAAGATGAGACAAAAGCTGGAAACCCCTCTGACTGAGTCAGACTCAGCCTCCTTGGCCTCCAGCAGTGACCAGCAGAACAGCAGCACAGACCAATACATTCAGGTCATCCATAACAAGGAGCGCTATCTCAAGTCTGATGCTAGGCAAGGAAAGATGGCCAAAAAAAAGTCCAAAACCAGCTTTGATCTAAATGTTACTGAGTCAAATGACCTGGTCTGCTCCAATGTATGAGACCTTTGCTAAGTATTTTTCAAAATCCAGTACCTGTATGTGCTAATAGGTGTTAATACATTGCACTGAAAGCACAGAGTATATTATATAAATTATTTCCAATATGTTTTTGGTCTGCTAAAATTCTGACACATCTATATGGTAGCTACTTACATTTACTTGCTATTTCAGAATTGTGTGTTTCAATAAAGACCAACTATATTCACTTTGTCTGAGCTCACCCATAAAACCTACACATCTTATATAATTAAACTGTCTTCCAATGCTATCACAAGAAGCACACAAAACACCCAATGGACCCCCACCAAGCATTTATACTGAATAAACGTGGGATAAACTAAAAACTACGATTCCCAGCGTGCATTGCTGCAACAAGGGCTGATTCCAGCCGCAGGGGGAAGAAGTCAACCAGAATGCAAGAAGGAGTTGCCGCTTTTGCCTTCAAAATAAATTACCCAAAGCCTGTCTCTTGATTAAACGTGTCTCTGTTTCCAAACTGAGTGCAATCCTTGGATAAATCACTTAATGCTCTTGGACAAATAGGCATAATTTCGTATTGCAGTTATTATAGTGGATAGCACTTTGATAAACTGTTGAACACGGAGTTGATTTTGAAAACTATAACCGGAAATATACATTTTCTGAATGATTTAACGCTTCTTGGTTTTCCGAGAATTCGTTCTGCTGCTTTTGGTTTTTAACTGAAGCCGGTTTGCGCTTTCACACAGTCTTCTGCAAACATATTTTACGGTTAGGAGTAGCTGACAGTTGTTCGTGTTATTTATTCAGATACGTTGGTTTGTACCTGAGCGAGCGAGCTGCTTGTTAGTTACCGATACCTGACGTTAGTAACGTTCTAGTTAGCTCGTTTCATTCATTTTGGCTAACGCTAGCTTTACAGTGGCACCAACAGAGCGGACCAGGGTTTGATTCAGCGTCATTAGCTAACGTTAGGTACGCTCCTCTGAGTCCAGCGACAGCGTGTACAGTGGGGTTTCTATTTTTAATTTGTATTTTCTGGAACTATCCCTTATCTCTAGGACTCCAGCCTTTGTACCTAAGCTAAGTTTGTTTGCGAACTAGGTTAACAAGGTAACTAAAGTTTATTTTTACTACTATGGATTATGAACATAAGGCGAGGACAGTGGCTGACTGCTTGCTGAGCTACAAGAGGGATGATTCCGGATGGAAAGTCTGCAAGAAATCGGTAAATGAATTCAGTTAGTCGGATACAATTCTTCTGATCATGTAATAGAAAACCAAAGGAGAGTTTCTACGATAAATGTGTTGTCACCGACAGAGGTTGTTTACCAGAAAGCACAGATTTAGGAACTAAGTTGAGACTCAACTCTCAACATTTTGTCAAGAACTATAAACTACGCCAAGTACAAGTAAAATAAACACGTTTTATGCTATACTTTATGCTACTTTTACTCCATTACAGTTACAAAGAAGTATTGAAGTTTGTACTCCACTTCATTTATTTGACAGCTTTACCTATGTATTACTTTTTGGAATTCTAGTTTCCTAAATGAAGGAGGTAGAGCCAGAATGTTGGTTCAGTTCCCAGCTCCTGTCACAGGTCCAAGTGTCTTTAAGCAAGACACTGAACCCCAAGTTTTTTGATCCCCCATCGCTGTGTGATTGTGAATGAGAACCAGCGTAAAGCACTTTGGCCACCAATAAGGTAGAAAAGCACTATATAATTGCAGACCATTTACCATTTTAAAATATAATCAACTAGATACTGATGTATTTTATGGATGAAGAAGCCCTTAGTAGATATAGTGGCTAAAATTGGCTCCACCTTTACCAGCTGCTGGTTTTAGTCCACACCGAGTCTTTACACTAAAACACATCTTTGTTCTTTTTTTAGCAGATAAATTTGGAGTAGACCTTTATGTTAATCATATTATAAAAGCTCAAAAATGTAGTACTGTTTAGATAGAGAGTGATCTTAATAGGGTACTTGTATTTTAGGTAAAATGCAAAAGTGTTCATGTTAAGTAAAAATAAAATAAAACTTGCTTTATTAGATCTATTAGAAGAATAAATTATTTTACACAAATGGGGGATAGAATATTAGAAACATGCACGAGCTATGATACATTTTTGATTAAGGGCACAGGGAACACCTGAATCTTTTATATTTGTTTACTCTGTGGGAAGTATTTAGACAGACAGTGGCTCTTTTAGGATTCCATTCTAGATTTGCCACTGAATGTATAAAAGATTTACTTGTGATCGTATTATGATTTCTCTGATTTCTTTCCCCAATCCCCATACAATGTATGATGATAGATTTGTTTTGGTTCAATGTTTAGCATCATGTCAAACTCTATGTTTATATCAAAGTCATTTAATAATCACAATTTTGTGTTAGGAAGCTGACAGTGTTTGTGTGGCACAGAAAGTATAATAGATACAATATCCATTGCATAAACAAACCGCAAAATATAAATGCCTTATGTTTATTTACCTGTGTAGTTTCATTTATAGTTATTTGAATATGTTTACTTTTCAGTGCTTTTCTTGTGGGCTTCCTTTATCACATGCTTCTCAAGGAAAAACATAAAAATACTCTATATAAGAGTACTTTTTCTAGTCTTAAAATACATAGCTCTCAGAGGAAACAGCATGTACTGAGGCCACACTTCTCACTGTAAATTTTACTGTTTTCTTTGGCAGAATGATGTGGTTGTGTCTTGGCGTCCTTCTTCAGAGTTTCCTGGGAATGTGTAAGAAACCACAACTTCACTTTTTGTTTTTTAATCATCCAAAATTAAACACAACTATGAAATGGACAGATAATGCATTTTTAAATAATACTTTGCTGTCATGCAGGTCTAAGGGCAGGTAAAAGTAAGAGTCAGTCAGAACAGATTACCATGTTGGACGAAAGCTGAAAAATCCATCTAAAATTCAAGCAAGTGAAAGCCAATTATGGGGTATAAAATTCTGCATGTCCCACATTGCATGATAACCAAACTGTACAGTTCAAATTTCCCACCAAGATATCCATATTTAAGCAAAAAAAAAAAAAGAAACAAACAAACAAAAAAAACAACATTAGCAACATTGGAAAATTTGTGGTGGGCTTATGAGCAAAATTCCTTTACAATTATTTAACTTTTACAAAATATTATTGGCTGGCTGTAGGATGAACACAGGTTGTGTTCGCGTGGGCTTCTGTTGGGGCAAATGTTGGCGTAGTCTTTGTGGTGTGTCTTGCGCATTTGGACATGGTCAGCAACTCTTCAGCCAATTCAACATGTTGATTCTCTTTTGGCCAATCAGTGAACAGTCTGATTGGCTTTTTTACTTACAGAATCAGTATTAACTCTACTCTAACACTAGTGCAAATTGTACTGTTATTGTAACTATTGTGCTGTTATCATAGTAGTTATAAGGCATCTTTGGTGAGTGGTGTGAACAAAGGCTGCTTTGTGTAGAGTTTATACATTTGGCGTCTGACGTGTGGCGCAGGAAGGTAGAGCGGTCACCCACCAATCTCACAATTGTCGGTTCGATCCCTCGCCCCTCCGGTCACATGTCAAAGTGTCCTTCAGCAAGACACTGAACCCGACTTAGTTGTTCCCCGGGGAGTGCGAATGGGTGAATAAGACACAGTCTAAGCGGCTTTCAGTGCCAATAGGTAGAAAATCCCTGTATAAGTCACAATTTACAAAGTGCAGCACTACTAGCTTGTGAGCTCTTGTCTTTGTGGTATGTTCTAATATTACTTTTCGGCCTAGACAAAGCAGCAGTTGATGTTTGTAGATGCTACTTGTTTTCCATTTGATGACTTTGGCCACTTTATTGAATAATCACAACTTCAACTTTTACAAATAGCTACTAATACTAAAACAAACAACGAATTGCTTCAACTCACATATTGTGTCAGTCAGTAACCTGTATTAGCTTACCAGTCTATTTTGTAATGAAAAAACATGTCACCTACAGCAGTGCGTTTGGTTGTTTTTATTGATTTTCAACAACAGACAAACAAGATATTATAAGCTGTAGACTGACAGACATTACGTGTGAGTAGAGATAATGTTTTAGTGTCTGTATGGGGATTGTAGAATGTAGGGGGGCTATATAAAATGGCCTAATATATATATTTTTTGTGTGTGTATATATATAATATAAAATATGTTATTTGCTTGTCCAACCATGTATTAATGTCATTTTAAGCAAAATAACTCTCAACTTACTATGTTCTGTTATCTTATTCTTTCTGCAGTTACAAGGGGGAGGGCATTGTCAGTGGCAGCCTGGAGAAAGTGTGGGAGTGTCTGAAACCAGTTCCCAATGGCCTCAGAGTCAAATGGGACAAAAATGTCAAAAGGTTTGAGCTTTTGGAACAAATAACAGAGGTGTGTTTCTTTCTGTCTTCTGATCAGAGGATGGTTAGTCATTATGATGCGATTGATTTTGATGTGATTGGTTTTTCCCAGTCTCATTCAGTACAGTTGTGTCAAAATCTTTTACAGCTTTTAGTTTTTAAAGCTGCACTATGTACTGTAATATTTTATTGGGTTAACAGAAAACTAACTTTAACTGCTGTTCCCCTGAAGTGATGTCACCAAACTACAAGAAGCAAAAGATTATTTTCCCAGAATGCAGTTAACTGTATATTATGATTTCAAATCACTTAGTTCTAATAACTTATCGGTTTTATATATTTTGATCTACCCATTCACTGCCATTCTTATTTGATATATTTTTTTTTTTCAAATATTAAAAAAAAATTAAAACAGTGCAGTTTTAAACACATACATGTTATACCTGAGTATATATCCAGTTTTTGCTTTTGCTTTGTTTGACTCGTTCTTTGAGTTCCTTCCCTTGTCTCCCACTCTTGCGCAGGACATCTCTATCTGCAGAACAGTCACGCCCTCAGCAGCTATGGGTATCATAGCTCCACGAGACTTTGTGGACGTTATTTTAGTGAAGCAATACGACGATGGCACAATTTCATCTAATGGTGCGTAATGAATCATTCTTGTCTCCTCTACTTCCTGTACTTGTTTCTTTTGTACGGTAACCTGAGCAGTACAGTAGGAACTAGACGGCTACTTGCAAGAGTAATTTGGTTGCAAGCCCATTTGTTTCTTTAAACAAAGTCATGTGGGATTTAAATATGTTGACGACACATCAAACGTCTAAGCAGGCTATTTTCAGTATCACACACTTTAAGTGCTTTTTCTCCAAGAACAAAAAAGTCAACCAAATCAATAGATATATCTGCTGAAAAACATTATTATTGTCAGAAGTCCAAGAATTCTACCTAGATTTACACTGCTGGGGTCATATTTATCAAAGCATGTGTATAAAATCAAGTATTTATTAAAATTGCACACATTATTTGTCTATGTCTATCTTCTTATGCATAAACAGCTCATTTACATCTGAAAACCCTTCCAAATGGCAAATCTGGACAACAACAAACAACCAGAACTCACAAATAAAAATGTATTTGGCTTAATTAGTCAGTGTTTTGCCTAAAACTTAATAAAGATACAGCCAATACAAGAACTGGTGATAGTCAAATAAAAGATGTAATGAACATAAAATACATATTTAGATCCATGACATCAGCTCAGTGTTGAACTATTAGAGAAACAAGATTAAGTAGAGCCAGTAATGGTCCCATTAGCAGCATAACTATAACTAACTATGCTTTATTAAAGAGGAAGGTTTTAAGCGTAGACTTAAAAGTAGAGAAGGTGTCTGCTTCCTGAATCTGAACTGGGAGCTGGTTCCACTGGTTCCATTCTGCCTTTTGGAAATTCTGGGAACCACAAGTAGGCCTACATTCTGAGATTGAAGTGGTCTACTGGGATGATATGGTGCTATGAGGTCTTCTATATATGATGGAGCCTGACCATTCAGAGCTTTATATGTAAGAAGCAGGGTTTTAAATTCTGTTCTAGATTTTATGGATGCTCCTAATTTTGGCAATGTTCCGTAGGTGTAAGAAGGCTGTTCTAGAGATTTGTTTTATACGTGAGGTAAACGACAAATCCTGGTCAAAAATAACTCCAAGGTTCCTTGCAGTATTACTGGAGGCCAGACTTACTGTAGTACAAATGTCTATTCTGTACAGTAGCACACATTTCACTGGTTGATGTCTCCTCCATCTTAATTCACACATGCGATGCCAACAGAAGGCTGGAGAGCAACTGAAAGTTCAAAAAGCATACATTTTCTTAATGAGTTTGGAGAACAAACAAACATCAAAGCCTATGTGTCTCATTGTACTGTTTCTGGGGCATTATTCAAATATTTGAATCTAAACTTTGATGGACAAGAAACCTCCCCCTCTCTCTGAAACCTTTTAAACTAAGAATACCATCTTAGTCTTCATTCTTCCACAAAACATAAAAAGGACAAAAGACAGAGTTCACACCATCTGGCAAGGGAGGCCACTTGAATTTACTGCTTTGACCTCACTGACATGGAATACCCACAGTGTTGCATTAATACCAATAGTGATGATAACAGTGATAATGTCATTAAAGCAAAATATACATGTTCAAAAAGTACATTGGTACATTGGCTTCAGCTGGAAACATGGAAGAGGTTGACATGAAGACAATATGTCAAATGTGTTTCAATTGACTGTGGCTCAGGACGTACAGCACTTGTCCACGGATCCCAAGGTTGTTGGTTCCATTCCCAGCTCTTCCTCCCAAATGTCAAAGTGTACTTATAAGACACTGAAGCAAGACACTGAATCCCAACTTACTTGCTCCCAGAGAGTGTAGGCAAGCTGCACAGCAGCGCATCCATCGGTGTGTGATTGTGACTGCGAATAGGTGTAAAATGCTTCCCATAAAATTTGGGCATTAAAACAGCAGGGGACAGATCTATAAAAAAATTTGCATGGACAGAAAATGTGCACATGCCTTTTCTCACTAATAAACTGGTATGCATAAATACAAGGTGAGGAAAAAGGTGCAACTTTATGGAAACTTCAGACCATGTTTGCAATAATTGGAATAAATTTGGAGAATATAAAAATGTGTTATATTATTATACAATGGCACCTACGCAGCTTTCTATTTTATTATTATTTTAGTGGTTTTATACAGTGCAATCAAATGGTTGTGAATGGATCCTACAACATGCACAAACTGACATTTTCAATGTAAATTCAGAAAAAAAAAAGCCCAAATAAAACTTTCCATAAAGAACAACTTGTCAGTCCATACTTGTCTTGCGAAAGGAAGTCTTATTCAATATAAAATAAAGTCAAGCAAATAAATATTTCTAAAAAGGTGTAAACTGTAGTCTCAAGAGGCAGCTTGCACTGGATCCAATCATACAGAAGATGCAATGCCTTACTTAATGCCTTACTGCTCCTAATTTGGCAGCGTTAACCAGAGACCAGAAACCAGTATGCACTGACACTGTGCATAGGCGACTCAGGTTAGCTGGCCTCATGGGTAGAGTTGCCAAGAAAAAAGTTTGGAAAACCATTAGAAAAGGTTGCAGTGGGCCAAGATGCTCAAACAGTAGACTTTAGATGACTGGAACAAAGTCTTGAAGATTGATGAGTCACAGATTAAGATGTTTGGATCTAAGAGATCATCAGACACAGAACCATGAAAACATGATAGACGCCTGCTTAACACTGTCAGTGAAACATTGTGCAAATTTGAGGATCTGGGGATTCTTCGGCCTTGGGAAAGTGAATCATTTGCGTCATGTGCAAGGCATCCTCAATCAGCATGGATACCATATTTAGGGGTAGCCATTCTGTCTAGACAATGACTGACTGGGGGTAACTTCATTTTCCTGGTTGTGTAGACTTTCTTACACAAGAAGAAAGTAGCTGCAGGAATAATTTCTACTGTGATGAAGAGCTGACCAACCAGCACAGCAGGCCTTTGGGAAGGGCTGCAGAAGGCCTGGAAGGAAATCACAACTGCATATCTAGAAATAATGCCACAGATTTTCCAAACTTTTTCTTGCCAGTGTATACAAGTAGCTGATTATTAGGATTTCTGGAAAAGAACTACATTGTCCCAAAAGACATAAAGCTTTTTGAATAGGCTACTGGACTGTGTAGCTAGACAAGAACACTGCCCTTTTTAGTCAGCTTGGAACAAAGCCAGCAGGAATAGTTATCCAAATATTTTGACATACTTCACTAGGAAGTGGGTTTACTTTATTGTGAATTAGACAATCAGTGTTTTTTGCCCCATTGGACTTAGTTGTTGTGATGTACCTATGCTGCCATATCTCAGCAGTGACCTTGCTGACTACATAATTGGTAGAATTTATGAAACTGTAAAAACTAGGACCTGAATACCACATACAATGTAAATCTGTGATCTCCTGTATACAGAATATGCAGTATGGTATATATGTGTCAGCCCAACAGTACAGTGGAGACTCAAATGTCTTCAGAATTTTAGTTTTCATGGTTCCCCTAGAGTAATTTAGGGGGAACTTTAGAGGACAACTCTTGTCATTAAAGGAATTTTGCACATTTGAGGAAATCCACTTATTCACTGTGATGCAGAATGAGTTAAGAAGATTGATCCTACATCTATCAAATTAGTTTAGGTGTGGGATTGATGTTCACTTTCCAATGGTAAATGTTCTGCACTTATGTAGTGCTTTTCTACATATTGGCACTCAAAGCACTTTATACTGCTTCTTATTCACCCATTCACACTCACACTCAGGGGGAGCTGCTATGCAGCTGGCCAACACTCACTGGGAGGTACTATGTTGGGGTTCTAAGTTGACCGGAGGAGCCGTGGATTGAACCAACAACTGCGAGATTGGTGGACAACCGCTCTACCTTCCTGCGCCACAGTCGCCCTAAATCAATCAATCAAATTGTCAGCAGTAAATCAAATGAGTGGATGTCCCAAAAGGTGAACTACTATAAAATGTAATGAAATCCTATGGGCCCTGGGTTTAATTTTATATATCTGTGTGTGTATGTTATGTCCAACAGCCACCAATGTGTGTCACACGGCCTGTCCTCCCCAGTCTGGCTACGTGAGAGGACACAACCATCGGTGTGGCTGCATCTGTGTTCCCATTTCAGGGTGAGTACACGCAGGCAATTACCAAGGGCGGGATACATTTGCAGATGCTCGTCAGAACTGATGGACACTGTACTACTTTTGCTTCTCTTTTTGTTGTAATTCAGTTTCATTTGTGTGTTTGTTGTATTTGCAGAGAGCCCAATAAAACCCAGGTGTTCACATTCTTCCAGACAGACCTGGGTGGCTTCCTCCCTCGCTCTGTGGTTGACTCGTTCTTCCCCTCCAGCATGGCAGAGTTCTACAGCAACTTGGCCCAGACTGTTAAATCCCTTAAGGACCTTTGAAAAGAATTAGACGTTCACACATGAGGTCCACTGACTGGTCAGACCACATGTTTGTTTTGTTTAAAGTCTAGATTAGCAATCAGCACACTGAGATTACCAATCACTTTATTTAAATAGAACTAATACGTGTTTTATGTCTGATATACATTCCTATTGTACTGTATATTCCTGGATTACTGGAGAGAGATTACAGTAAATCATCAGCAGTCAATGCCCTTATTTGAAAGCCATTTTGACATACTGTAGAAACATGCAAAAGTAAGAAATATGGCTTTCTTTTGACAGAATCTGCCTCTGAAACACCAGTACCTTTATGTCCCTTACATCTTTGGGATTTATTTATTTTTTGCCAGTTTGAAGAATGACCTGCATGTAAAACATATTTGTACATGTGCTAATAGTGTTGAATCGTTCTTACGAGAGTCATGTAAAACCACACATTTCCTCTTATTTAAATCGCACACTTGCATGCACACATGCATGTTGTATGGAACCTATTTACCCCCTACTGGTATCAGACCATTGGTTTGGAGTACTGCCTCATTACCTCAGAACAGTTTGTGTACTTGAAATGTCCTAGTTTTGCTCATCTCTACTAAACCTGTCAACCATTTTATCTCCCTTATACATGACATGGTAAAAGTGAAACACAGGAGAGATGGCATAAAGTACTGTAGATTGTTGTTTTAAACAGTTTGTTTCTCAGCAAATGCCTTTGGAATAGGTAATTTCTTTATTCTGACAGATTTTTTACTTTAAATTATAGCTTGTAACATAGACAGAAGAAACAAAACCAAACATGGATAGACAACATTGAAACATAACATTCAAAGATTCTTACCTCACACAACTTTTACAGCTGACATTAAATGCTTTCTTTGTATTTGATGCTCATGCTCCATGACAAAAAAACAATACTGATTTATATTGATTGTTTCTATTCTGTCATGTAACATGTAAAACATAATGGAGTAAATGAGAACTTTCTAAGGGGAAGAAGAAAAGGGGAACTGTAATTCAATTACCATTTCATTTTTATTGAACACTTTAACTCATGCCTACATATGGAAAATTATATCATTCGAAAAGTGTGGGCGTATGAATAAAAATTTGTTATTCTTAATGTAATTTAACCTTATATATTTAGGTTTCTGCCTGTGGCCAAAAAAACATTTTCTCTATTGACTATAATGATTAAAGGGAAATCTCTAAAGGTGTTGACACGACACCTTTAACTACAAACAAAAGGTTGTATTTTCATTTTCCTCCCTCTTTTATTTTTAATGCATGAAAGATTCAAATCTGGAAAATGTCCCTAGAACCTAAACAAGTTACTTTTATTTTTTTGACATCACAATTAAAATTCTATGGACTGAATAAAATTCTGTGGATGTGCAGTGGGCCACATAGCATGAAGTCAAACCCCAAAAGGCACAAAGTGTGAGTAAAGTGCCTGGACACCATCTGTGAGTCAAGCAGACAGTTCTGTTTAATATATCAATTCAATTTAACTTTATTTATATATAGCACCAATTCACAACAAAGTCATCTCTAGGCACTTTACAATAAAAAGTCAAGACTATAAAGATGTATAGAGAGATCCCAACAAATCCCCCTTGAGCAAGCCCTAAGCAACACTGGAGAGGAAAAACTCCTTTTAACGGGAGAAACCTCCAGCAGAACCAGGCTCAGGGTGGGCGGCCATTTGACTTAACCAGTTGGGGTGAGTGGAAAGTGAAGAGAGAAAAGAACAGAGCAACAAAAAGCAACAACAAAACATCGGGCAGATTGGTAGGACCAGTAGCTGCACACTGGAAAACACACAGCTCCAAAGCCGGGGACACCTGCAGAAAGGGACAGAGAGAGGGAGACGGAGAAGGACAAAGACAACTACAGGAGAAAACACACATAGTTAATGTCATACAGTGGTGACAATTGTGGGTTGAGAGGAGAGGTGAGAGGGTCAAGAGGCGGAAAGGAGCTCAGTGCATTGGGGAGTGGTCCTGGGGACAGCTGCAGAAAGGGACAGAGAGAGGGAGACAGAGAAGGAAAAAAGCTTGATAGCTAAAGGCTCTGCCTCCCATTCTACCTTTGGAAATTCTGGGAACCACAAGTAGGCCTGCATTCTGAGATCGAAGTGGTCTACTGGGATGATATGATGCTATGATATATATGAGCCTGACTGTTCAAAGCTTCATATGTAAGAACCAGGGTTTTTAATTCTATTCTAGATTTAATGGGAAGCTCAGCAGGCTCAGGGTCAAAAATAACTCCAAGGTTCCTTGCAGTAGTACTGGAGGCCAGACTTATGCCATCTAGAGTAACGATATGGTTGGACATCATATGTCTGAGAATTTATGCCCAAATACAAAGTAATATGACTTCGGTTTTGTCTGAGTTTAGAAGTAAAAAATCGTGGGACATCCAGGCCTTTATGTCTTGTAGGCTTGAAGATTTAACTGATTATTTTCATCTGGTTTCATAGATAGATATAGCTGGGTATCATCAGCATAGCAATGGAAATTTGTGGAGTGTTTTCTAATAATGTTGCCTAAAGGAGACACATGTAAAGTAAAAAGTATTGGTCCTAACACAGAGCCTTTCAGAGCTCTTAGCTGACCTTTGTGTACATGGAGGATTGATCATTAACATGAACAAATTGAAATCTATCAGATAGATAAGACTTAATGTGGTACATAGCCTGTTTCTAAAGATAGATTGATGATATCTAATATGGACGTTTCTATTAAGGGTAAAGCTTCCTTGAGCAGTCTAGTTGGAATAGGGTCTAATAGACATGTTGTTGGTTTAGATGAGGTAATAATTAAAGTTAGCTCAACGAGATTTATAGGTAAAAACCAGTCTAAGAGGGATTGGGGCCTTATCAATGATTCTAGCACTGCTTTACATGAAGATCTATCTGTAATATTTGGGGGGAGGATCTGGTGAATTCGTTCTCTAATAGCTACAATTTTATTCATAAAGAAAGTCATGAAGTCCTTGCTGCTCAGAGTTAAGGGAAAACTAGGCTCAACAGAACTATGGTTCTTAGTCAGCCTGGCTACAGTGCTGAACAGAAACCGGGGGTTGTTCTTGTTTTCTTCTATTAATGATGAATAATATGCTGTTCTGGCATCACAGAGAGCTTTTTTGTACATTTTTAAACTTTTTCCAGGCTAAATGAGATTCTTCTAAATTTCTGGAACGTCACTTCTTTTCTAACTTTCATGGTGCCTGTTTTAAGTTGCGTGTTTGTGAACTATACCATGGCGATCACCTCTTCTGGTTTACTTTTTCAGAGGGGCAACACTATCGAGTATTGTACGTAGTGAGCCTGCAGAATTATCAACAAGATAATTAACTTGTGCAGGAGTAACATTAAGGTGGCTAATTTCTGTACTAAGCACTAAATCAGATAGAAAATCAGAAAATTCAATCAAAAACTCTGAATAAGGGACTTGAGGATGGTACATGATAACAAATAATAGTGTTTTTTGAGTTTTCCAGTTTGGCTAAGAATAAGGCTCTCAAATGAGTTATAACTATGTTTAGGTCTAGGGTTTATTGGTAAGCTTGAGTGAATGATTGCTGCTACTCCTCCACCTCGGCCCTCGCTTTTAGGAACATCATAATTAATATGACTTGGGGGGGTTGACTCATTTACACTGACATATTCTTCCTGCTGCAACCAAGTTTCAGTAAGACAAAATAAATCGAATTGATGATCAGTTATTAAGTCATTTACTAACAGAGATCCAGGCATTTGCTAGATTGGTAAAATCCTTCCGAGAACTGGAAACAGTTTGCCCACTTTGCCTTGCTGCCAGTCACTCATGGTATTGCAATGACAAAAATCCCCTCGTATGCCAAATGATAATAGTTGTCTTAAAATTGCTGAGCCAAATTTTAAAAAACTTTGGAAACAAACACAAAGACAACTAAAATTGCTAAATCAGAAAATCACACTTTTTGAATGATATAATATTGAATAGAGTTAAACTTGCACTTGCACACAAATTTCTAAGCCTACAGCACTTAAACGGAAAACAATCATGTCTTTATTATTAGTTGTGAAAATACTTCCCTTAAGTTGGATAAATAGAAAAACTGATTTCATGACTGCCAGAGTGATTTTCAGGTAAAAACAAACAGGCATGAATACACCTGTACTGTATTAAGCATCGTTCCAATCTTCATACACTGAAATTTGCTTCCCTCTTTTTGATGGTTAAGTGACCCTTCCTTTATTATATCTTGACCTTTAAATAGGACATTCTAAAAAACTAAAAGAGCATGTCAAAAGATAATGAGAAACAGAATCAGGGAAGGCTGGATGATAGTTTTGATTTGTGTAGTAGAGTGCTGATGTATACACTTTTATATGTATAATAAGCCATATACTGTATTGTAACAAATTGTAACTATCCTTTTTTTTTTAAATTCCTTGAATCATGTTTTACCATTTTACCTGCAACATTTATTTACCTCACAGTGTAGCCAGTCGTTTTATGAAAAGATGTGCACTTGAGATGTTGATGCTTACATGAAGATCTAAAAGCATTTGTGTTGTTTCAAGTGGAGCCAGAAGGTTTTTCCTTTTATTGTGAAATGTTCTCAATGCATTAACAGTTAGCTGCTAAGGTAGTAGAAACACCGATGGCATGGAAGCCCAAATTTGTGAGTAAACCAATACTGAATTACCTCGATTTTTCTTGACTCCATATTCAACAGGTATTAATTCGGGATCTGTATCTGAATCACTTCATCTGGATAATTATATCTGATAACAGCCTCAATTACCTGTATTTACTCTTTGATTTGGTCGACATTTTAGTTGTTTTAGTCAAATAAAATCCTCAATATTTCAATTACATTTTATGTAATGAACACACATATTGTCGCCATTCAAGATTCAGCAGCATTATTGTCGAAGAGCAGCTGTCAGATTGTAGACTAAAGTTAATTTGAAAATAAGATCATCATTGGTTGTATGATAATTATGATTTGCAGCTTTGCAGTGAGAGTATTAAGGTAACTCAGGCCAAGTCAACAGCTTGTTTTTGGACAAACTACCTTCTTCACCACCGCTTCTACAGATGTATAGATGAAGTGTTTTCTTTTGTTTTGTTTTTTTTACTTTTTGTCAGTCACCTTATGTGGACATTTAGTCAGTTCTTTCATCACACATCTTTGTGTTGACCCAATGGAAAACGGGTTTGTTGACTAGTATATTTGAGTTTTCATTAATGTGACCATCAGTGTTTCGAACTGTAACGGATCCTTTAAATGCTGCTGCATAGACACTCTAGTTTTGCTTTTTGTCAGGCAGCTTTAAATACAGTAGCTTGAAGCAATTTACACCTCTCTGACACAGCTATTAAACTGGTCTGCCTGAATCAATTTGAACTGTTGATTTGATTTCAACATGTTTATCTTGCAAATCATACATCTACATAGAGATCACATTAATTCTAGATGGATATGGGGTCTTTGTTCAGCTATTGGTAAACACCTGCTGAAACATGTGTTTGTACTAACACCAAAAATCAGGCACACACTTTATCTGCTAAGTCAACAGCAGGTTTTTAGCTACATTTCTATCAGTTTCCTAACAAATTTTTAGAAATTATCACCACTAGTGGTTAGTGCATACTGCCAACTTGGTGTCCTCTGATAAGAAGAAACAACTCCAAAATTTTTTTTCCATTGCAAAAACCTAAAACTCTTCATATTGTGAACTCTTGGAGAGCAGTGCAGAACATGTAAGGGTGGATTGATTTACATTCACTCACCTCAGTGCACTTTGAAAACACTGACACAGTCACAGTGACATGCTGGTCAAAGAGCAAGTAAGCTATGGCAGAACCAACAGTTAAACTTGCTTAATAATTAAATTGTGCATGTGAAGTTTTTCACCATGAATGTGACTAAATACCCTGGATGAACATTTAGTACGTGTGATTGAAATTATAATGCCTGTACACAGTTTTTGGGGGTCATAGTAGTTTTGATATGTTGTTTAAAAAAACATTGTTAAATGAACTGCAGACTATCATGTGTACTTACTGTCTTGGGTTATTACATGACTGATACATCAGAATATATTGTAAAAAAAAAAAAAAAATGGTACAATGTCAAGAGTTTATAATTTATTGCTCTTCTTGAGAGCAACTCCTCAACCACTGAGTTTTACATGCCCAGTTCTGCTCACAGTTACATGTCACCAGCAATAAAATGATTGTTGTCACTCACTTCCCTTTGTACTTTGTATTATATAGCAGAAGAATATTCATGTGTGACACAATTTTAAAGAGGTCTGCAAACTTGAAGAATGAAACATCACAGACTTTAGCTCATTTTTGAATAGTTTTATATAAGATCTTTGAACTCTTACAGCAGATGCAACGGATGAACACCTGATATTTTAGCTTACTGCAATAAAAACTATTTGTTCTGTGGGTTGATTACAAAAGGATGGCATTGTATATGTGTATTAATCCCAAGTGCACAACGGGTCATTTTATGCACAGAGAATGACTGTATGTACACAAGTAAAATTTTTGTTGAGAAATTATTACTGCTCACAGTTGAGAGACAATTACAGCTCTGTAGCATTCAAGTTGTGTTTCCTTTAACAGATAACTGAAAAATCACAGGAGGGTCTAACTCAAAGCTACTGAGCCAACAAAAGTGCATAACAGTGTTTGATCTGCTTTCTCATACATTACAAGTACCATTGTTCAGAACAATACACATTTACTCTGACATACGTGCACATATATGTGTGTGTATATATATATATATATATATATATATATATATATATATATATATATATATATATATATATATATATATATATATATCATCCACTATGAACCATTCCAGTATGACAGCAGCATTGTTGCAGAGTTTTGGTACTGGTTTGGTTTGTCCAGAATTGGTGCTTTAATTATGCCTGTCTCCTGTAATTATTTGCCTCTTCTTCAGTTCGTTATGTTAAACTGAACTAGACTAAAAAAAATCTTTCTGCCTCATTTTTGCAGCATCTGAGGCCATCTGCCCTATATTAACTAAAACTCTGTCATAATATGTTCAGTGAGTCACATCACCTGATTTTTTATTTATTTTTGGACATTGACCTGCTAAACCCTATTGATATAATATGCCAGTTATTTTAGAAATTGTGTCTTTTTGGAAATAGTGAATATGAACAAATATTAGCCAATTGTTCTATGAAGGTGTAACAGAGAGACAAGAAACAAATTAGCTTTCACAATCATTCAAGCACACATTACTACTTCAGTAATGTGTTTGCATGAACTAAAAGAGCAATGTTTACATTTGAATACTGATAATAAAGGATGTCAAAGACAACATAACCTTTATGGAGAAAAGGTATATCCAAATAAATCTGAGCAGTAATAAGTATATATTACATAGCAGTAGGGGGTGGTGTTACTGTGTGTGGTTTGTACTCCAGGCAGTTACTGGAACCTGAACGGGATTCATTTCATCAAGTTAATATAGTTGGTTGTTACATGTTCTACATGAGTCTGTGTCCCCCTCAACACATTTTTAAGTAGTGATGCTACATAGGATGTTGTTTGACTAATACTGATATGCTTGGGCGATAATGTGTAGCCTCATGTTGACAATTGTTTGGATTTCAGTAATGGTGAGATCTATGGATATTGGTAGTTGTGACACTTTTTATTACCACTACAGCTGATCAGAAAGGAAACACTCACGCTGTGCTTAAAATGTAGACTGGCTGGTGTCTACAATTGCTCTGTATGAATGTATGTGTTTTACATTTCATCCAATTTTGTTTTGTCCAAACCCTTAAATTAAAGCTGATAGAATACACTTTAGGCCCAGGTTGATTGTTTTTTTCACATTAGTAGTAGCGGTGTTAAACCTAAATGATGAAAATTACCAAAATGCAAGGACCTCAACCATTAGCCTCTTTGCCTGTTGAAGAGTGGTATGTTGTCTTTGACGAATGCAAATTCACTAGTTGATCAGCAGTGTCTCATTCTGTGACCTCCTGTCTTCTCCTGATGATGACTGTGACTGGTCCTTCAGGTAAAGCCTTGATCATATTCCAGGCCTCGAAGCGAGTCATGTCCTGCACAAAGACCTCCTGCACTTGCTGCAGCTCATCTCCACACTGCAGACCACTCTGCTCTGCTGCTCCACCTGATACCAACACACAAATCCTCATGTTTAACTCTTTGTATCAGTTATACAAAGAGTTAATAGTAATAGTACTGCACTGCAATAGTGCAGTAAATTTTTAACATAGAACATTTTCTGGGGTGGTTTATTTTTATTTCACAGAAGTTATACGTAGGTTTTGACATTACTGGGTAAGTTCACACTTCACAAGAGCAAGCTCAAAGTCATGTTCGCACCGAATAAAATGAGTTGTGAGATATTTATGTCATGGTGGGGTGATGCTGGTGAGTGATAGCTGCTGTCTCAAACTGTTGCACTTCAAATGAACAAAGCTTTTGCAAAGAGTCATGTGCTTTAGTTCCAAATAGACCTGCTCTGTTCACAATTCACAAAAGAAATTCACACAATTCACACATACATACACAACACTGCCTACAGATACAGATGTAAACTTCAGATGCAGAAGTTCCATTCCAGACTTTCAAATATTTGGCATCCAGAAATTATTCACTTATTTTCCTCCTTAAAGAAAGTCAACATACACTTTCTGAGATTCTTTAAAATCTGGTTATTGGGGCAGGAAATCCTCCCCTGCTCACCAGCGTAAGTCAAACAATTGGTCCAGTAATATTATAGCACTGTCCCTGAACTGCCTGAACACCTTGCACAGAGCGAACTGACGAATCCAAAGGGCCCAAACTTTGTAGTGTCCTTGAATGCACCTCACCTGCAGTTTTTTGACGGAACTAGATGCACAAAGGGAAGAACAAGTCGAAAAAAAATGTCCACTCCAACTACCAGAGCACCATTCGATCAGCTGTTTGATTAGCTTTCTGATTAGCTTCTGTCTCACAGTATTCAGGTTAATTTACTCCCCAAAAACAATATCAAGGTCAACTATGTCCGTATCGTATCGTGTAATAGGTCAATAACAATATTACTGTAACAGGCCCATCTCTGAGTTTTTTACACCTTTATTTGCCACCACATATTCACATCTCCACCATATTCGCCACAGAGACGGCTTTGTTTATTCTCTTGCCTTTTGTTAGTCACCAGTGTGGAATCACAAGGTAACAGGCTTCAAAATGGACCAATAAGCAAGTGCAAATCTTGAATTTATTGGAACTTGTTTTATTGTGACTGAATCAAATAATATAGATTAAGAACCATGAGTTTACCTTTAAAGATCCTGTTGATGACCAACGGTCTGTCTCCTTGGATTGAGCCTTTTCCGCCCTCTAGAGTAAAACCGACTCCTCCAACTCCTTTCTCCAGCTCCACTGTGACTGGAGCTCCCTGCTCCTCTCCTGCAACACATAATGCAAATGAGCGTGAATGCAGCCTGCATGGAGCCTACCTATTATTATGCATCTGAAAATTTAAAGTTTAGATATTAAGAGGTGTCACTGATGTCACAGCAGATATTGTGAAACCATTTTGTAGCGGACGTAAGTAAAACAGAAATTACTGAGGAGGCACATGAGAAGGCTAAAGCACTTCACCTCTTTGTGTTTAGTGTAACTCACCCGCAGGGCTAAGTTCTTCAGTCTTGCAGCCTCCTGCCTCCCTTTCTTCCTCCCCTACTCTCTTGCAGATGACCACCACAGCCAGCTTTAAGCTACGGGCCTGACGCAGAGCAGCGGTTGCATCACCATGTGTGACACCACGGAGAGTTTGTCCATTTATAGACAAAACCTCATCTCCTTTGTGTATGGTGCCCTCCTGAGCTGCCAGGCCACTGGGAAACACTCGGTGGACCTGCACAGAAGACAAGCAGTGTTCCACAGATTTAGACAAAGTGTGCACATTCAGTTTATATCATTTCAGAGCGTCACAAAATGCCTTTCAGCACTCACTCTATAGTCTTAAAAGCAAGCAAGGGGACTTCCTATCTAGAGAGAATGATAACGTGACATCTGTTACAAATGTGTCTGCATGTATAGAGAAAGAGGATGCTGTCAACATCTCCTGTAACATCAAATGAAACTCACACAACATCGCTGGCAGTGGTTTAGAAATAAACAAAGGCCCAGGGGCCCAAGAGTTAAAGAACCAGAGCTATTGAGTTTCAAGTTCATATTTCTTGTTTGACAAATCTCAGTTAAAAAACACAAACTACCCTTAAAGAAATGCCCACCGAGCTTAATATATTAGAAAGAGGGTCCATTTTCTCATCATCACTCCATACCTACTCATCACTTCACCATCTCATCATATGTTATGGCAGCAAAAAAGGCAGCTTGTTTTATTTTAAGTCTGCCAAAGTGATGCAAAGTATTGATTGCTGCAGTCATGTACTGTAATTGGAATTGGAAATGGAATTTGTTGAATACTTTCCAGTAGTACAGTTCCACTACTGTGTGTTAGTGAGGCTAATATACTGTAATGTGGATAATACTTAACACAACCACTAACTGACACTGCTAAGACTAATTCTTATTTTGCCTTTAAGTCGGAAGCATAATATCGACTCTCGAATACACATCTATATAAAATAACACAGTAGGTTTATTAGGTTACAGTGTGCGACATTTTCTAACATTTTGTTGATAGAAATATGCTCCAATAAGTATTTAAATGTGGAGAGGTGAGGGGTAAGCCTCCTGCGACACAGACACACTGAATAACACTGGAAGCAGTGTAGAGATATTCACTTCTAAAAGCATTAGAGCGAGGCTCACCCTGCAGACCAATTAGAGAAAACAACTATTTCTGCTTAATGACCACGTTTACTAGCATTCTTATTTACTAGCATTCTTAACTCTCCATAAATTGCACACTATAGCTTCAAGTGGTTAGTGCTGCTCCCTCACAGCTATAAGGTTGTGGGTTTGTGACTCTGCCTGAGTAATGTAAAGGCACATTAATTCATAAAGTCAAAAATAGCAGACACAGTGTTGTGTTGTTCTGACCAACTGTGATCAGTTAATATCATGTCCAAATTAAACAGGTTTTCAATGAGTTCTGTGGACATCCAGTCTGTTTACAGGAGGAGACTCCCATTCTCTTTCACAGTTTTAGGATAGAAACAGAAATCCCAGATACAGATAAAAACCTGCATACACCACCATATACCATGAGAAGTCAGTGAGAGAAGATGTGTTCTGTGTATTTGTGGGCAACTGTAGCGCAGGAACGTAGAGCGGTCGTCCACCAAACCCGGTTGTCGGTTCGATCCTCGACACCACATGTCAAAAGAAACTGAGTAAAGCAGTGTAAAGCGCTTTGAGTTCCAATAGGTCGAAAATTGCTATATAAGTGAAGGCCATTTACCATTTGCTGGATGAACCAGCTCTTTAGTGAAAGAGGAAAGAGAGTCACCTGCCAGTCTTAAGAGGTCATAAATACACATCAGTGACTGGAAGTGTGTGAACCACCTGATGGTAAATCCAACATCTTGACTTTCACTCTAACTTTTGTTGTGATTAGGCTGAATGTGTAGTGGGTGCTGCTTACAGTTAAAGCTTTGCTCTCCAGGTCAGACCCTCCAGCGATGCTGAAGCCCAGCCCAGTTCCCTCGTCCTTATGCAGAATCACTACATGAATGTCCACCAGTTGCTGTGAAAAAAGCAGCAAAGTTTAGCTCTGATCACCTTTTTAAATTATTAACTACTACAAAGCGACTTTGAGCCAGCAGATCTGCTCAGTGTGCTTATGGAATATGTAATGGCTCCCAGATGACCACATAATCCAGATGTTACTGACTGATAATGTTATTACAACAGAGGCAAACTGGCCTTTTAAGAGAAGATATTAAAAATGGAAATTTCTTACTCTTTACATAGTATTTTCGTGGCTGGGATGCAAGTAATTTAAGTCTTTTTATTTGTGCAAGAAATGTGTCTCTTCTAATACATTGGAGCGTAAATAATAACAAATTACTAAATAAGGAATAGGTCAATAATCTAATTGGTTAATATTAACAAACAATCTGGAGCCGTTTTGCTTTAAACTAACCTCTATTTATTTTATAGAACTGGGATATACAAAGAGTGTTTGATACCTTCAGTGTCTCGTCATCCAAAGCTTTGACTTCCTGTATCATCCTCTGTATTTCCTGTGAGGGGATGGCTGAGATAACAGAGTGAGCACAAGCAGAAGTGACTGCTGCCTCATTGTGAGATGCGCCCTCCCCACGCTCGATGGTACACTCCCTCAGTGTGGCCAAGCTGGGTTTAAAACGATGAAAACCCATTAAACATGATGTCAGTCACAATCCTCTCAACAACTAATTTAACATCTGTTCTGGCAGCAACAAACTCACCACTGCTACTCTGATGAAACAGGAAGTGATATTTTTTTAACCAGAAACCACTTCCTCATGAGTATAAAACAGTCAGTTAGTCTTTTGTATAATTCTGTCTAACTAAAAAGTCTGAGGAAGTCTAACCTGAGAGAGAATCCTCTGTCAGTGCTGTCCACTGCAGGCTCAGACTCCTCAGGGTTGGTTAAATCCACTCCCTCGTGCTGCTTAGGGGTACGAGGGTTACCATGGCCGGGGTACATGGGCGGAGAACGCATCAATGCTTGTGACACCTGCAGCATAAACAGCATGTGAAACAAACAGAGTCAAAATCCGGTTATGATTGTACCAAATAACATGAGAATACTGCAAAGACAGTTTTATTTGAATACACAAGTAGAACTAATAACATGTTGGTTGATATTCTCTATATACACTAGTCATATACAATATAAGTTAAATTCAATTTTCAAATGGTCTGACCTATATATGTTTCAAGGGTAAATAACATCGAAATGTAGATGTAGGAAATGAAGTGTGACAAAATAATGACACACTGTAGATGTACAAATAACCAAACCAGGGAACTTTTAGCTGCGAAGTGGCAGGTTAGCCTCTCTCTTTATGGGTGAACCCATCTAAAACTACATGAATTCACATGGGTGCTCACAACAAAGTCTGGGGTCTCAGGTTGCAAACAAGAAACCTTTCCAAGTTTTAGTAAGTATATTTAAACTCCACTATATCTGAGAATATGACAAATAAAGAACATTGTCTGGGACATGTCTGGTAGATTACCTGGTTAGTGAAGGCGAGAATCTTCCCTAAACTTTCTTCCTCCAGACCTCTCAAGGAGTTACTGTCTATGGGACGAGCAGCACTCTCAGTCGTGCTCAGAAGTTCTTGGTTCTGTGCTCCATACCCCTCTGCCCCCTCTGGAGGACTTTCCCCATCATCCTGACTGGACCTCTCAGATTTCACAAAGGGTGGCTCCTCTGTGGACCTGCTGAGATCAACTCTGTCTAGCTCAGCTTCCAGTTTGGATGATGAGACACTTCCGTCATCATGAGCTAAAGCTGTATGGCAATAATTTATCCCTGAGTCCAGATCAGTGCTGATGGCATCAGAAGGTTGAAGATCTCTGGGGGACAGAATTGAGGAAGGTTCATCTTCATGGGACTTGGCTGATTGACCACACGCTTCAGAAGTGGAGGAGGTGAAAGCAGAGGGAGAAGTAGGGACAGGGCTGTCTGCCTCCCCAACAGGTGCAGACTGGTTGGATGGGATTTCATAATTGCTTCTCCCGCAACTTTCATGTGATGCAGGATGACTCCTGGTCTCCTTCTCCACCAGTGAAAGGGAAGTAGAAGGGGTCACAGACCTTCTGTTGTCCCCCTTCTCTAGCCCCTCTGGACTGGAAAAAGTCTCAAATGAGTGGATTTTTTGTTTGATTGATAGGTTGGCTGCAGGTGAGGCGGCTTTGGCCCCTAAGCTCCTGATGAAACCTCCTGCAGACCTTGGCTCTGCAGGCTTACCTTGCTTCTTTTGGTCCTGTTCATCCCGAATTTTCCTCAGGCTCTGACGAAACCAGGCTGGCTTTGGTGCCACTGGGGGAGCCTTCTTTGACCCCAGAAGACTTTCAGATGTGTTTTCGGGAGTGTTTTCGGACAGAGGATCTGAAGTTATATCTGTGGCAGTGCCATTGGGCTCATTGCAGTTTTCTTCATCACTCATGGTGGAGGGCTTGCTTTGGATGTTGACAAGCTGTGTGCTGTCTTGCTGGTGAGGCTGGTGGTGGATCTTGGGCAGCTGTTCAGGGGAAGTGTCTGGAAGACGAATCCAGGGATTGTGTGCCTGCTCTTGAGTATGATGTTCAATGCAAGCCTGCCTCCTGAGAGCTCCTTTCTTTGGATGTGAACAGAGCACAGTTGATGAACCGGCTGTCAATACAGAGCAAAATGCAAGTGTCTTAGAGGTGTCCTACTGTATGTTTGCCATATGCATGTCAATATCAATGAACAAATATTAGAATGTAATTTTTTGTGAGTCAGGTTAAGTTTCAGAAGTGGGAAGAGGGCGTTGTTGTTTGGCAGGTATATTTATATCTATTGAATCAGAAAAACAATTACTTAATCAAGCTTCAAGCATGCCTACATTTCCTCCTCTTGACCCTCTCTCCTCTCACCCCACATTTGTCACCACTGTATGACATTAACTCTATGTGTTTACTCCCGTAGTTGTCTTTGTCCTTCTCTGTCTCCCTCTCTCTGTCCCTTTTCCTCTCCACTGTTGCCTATGACTTGCTCAAGGGGCAATTTTTGGGTTCTCTCTATACATTTTTATAGTCTTGGCTTTATTCTGTAAAGTGCCTTGAGATGACTTTGTTGTGAATTAATTCACCAAAAATAAACAAACAGACAACAAAAAAACAAACAAATACAAATCAAAAAAGAAACAGTACAAATCACACGACACAAAACTACCACTTAAGAATAATAATAGAAGAAGAATGATATTGATAATAATAATAACTATAATCAAAATCAATTACTACTGCTAATATAATAGTGATGGATATTAATAAGAATGATGGTATTTATTAAAAAAATAGGATCATGACTTATTGTTTGCTGTTCGTGGCAGGGGTGCGTATGTGGAGGCATTTTGTTTAAGTTAAAATATTTTGGTTTAGCCCATTTTTAACATTTTGCTCTGAGTGATGTGGATTCTGTGAATGGTCTTGTACTGTATAAGTTGTACGTTTGTGTTGCTACTCATGGAGAACGTGTTGTTACAACACCAACGCAATATAAATAAAGTTGTACTGAATTGAATTATATTGAATTGAATTATACTGTATAACTAGGCTGATGGCAATGATCACACATCAAATCTAATTTCAAATAAATAATGGTGCAAGATGAAAAATGAATTTCTCCTCAAATCAGATATAAAATTTTTATAAAATGTGTATTAAATAATTCATTACAACTCCTCCAAATGGGAAATCTAAAGACCGGCTACTGTTTGTCTTTAGGAAATCCATGAATGTACAAAAAACCACAGTAACTTGATGAAAGTGTTGAAAGTGTTGGAAGGAATGATCAGTCCTTTGTGGGTAAAAATGACTAAGCATACACTGATGAGCCACAGCATTATCTAATGGTTTTGTATTGTCGTGGTGAACTGGGGAAAGCATAGGAAAAATGTCACGATGCCCAAACACAATCCACTTTGCTTGGTGGATAGATGCAGGGGAAGGGAATAGGAACATTTTTGTACAGAACGTACAGAGGTATGAGTAGGAACTTCATTCATTTATCTAAAACCTCAAAATCTGCATTGAATGTTGTTTCTGATTGTTGCACAATGCCTGTTGTCCAATGGAATCCCACCTGTCCAATTTTCTTTATTCTATGCATTTCTTAACACTATTTTCATTGTGTAAATTGCAACTTCACTTTAGTTTTACTTTTACTTTGGTTTTATCTCATACATTTTTTACACATGGCCCTCATCCTGTGCGTTGAACTCTACGTCCTGGGTGTGGTGTCTTCACTATCATGAAACCTGTGATGCCACAGTGGGTCAGTTGTCAAGTTTGAAGTGTGTTTTCTCAAACAGCTTTGATGGGTCATCAACATAAAGACTGCTCTAGCCTCAGATGAGCCCCATCATCATGTCCTGATTTAGTTTTACTGACACATAAATGCCATGCTTGAAACAGGAAATTAAGTTACCTTCCATTGACATTAACTGTGAACAGCGGCAGGCTCAGCCCCTATGTTTTTGGAACAACTGTCTGTTTCCTCACCTAGTCCTGAAATTGCGGTTATGTGCAGAAATGTAAGGTAAAAACACCTACCTGTGAGTTGTCTATTATCAGTAAAGGCTGCAGTGTCTGGATGACAGATGTCTTCTTTGCTCTCCTTTGACTGTTCTCTTATCCGTTCTTTTTCCTGCCACACAAACAGGAAGTACTGTGTCACCATAACTTCTCTAGCAGCAACCACAGAGACGTGCAATAATGTACTCTGCTTCCGCTCAGACATTCCTCCACGTTCATTTAGCGTCAGTAACATATAAGGTGGTACATAACCGAACCAACATCAAGTGTGATGCATACAGGCACACGGCGTGCGTTTTTGCATGCTGACATGCACACAAACACAGAATTATCTTAAAGAGAGCATTAAAAACACAAGGCATCAAAAGGTGCCCTGTCATACATCCGAATGACTGATTTAAAACACACACACACACACACACACACACACGGATTGCATTCATATTGGATGATTTTGCCATGCACAATATACACACAGTGCCAGGGTTCAGTGCCAATGCAGGAAGTAGTGTGCCTGTTATACAGTGAGGTTGTTAGTAAGCAGACCAGAGTTTGCATTCTGACATTGACCTGCAGTCAGTGGTTCTTTATAGATAACAACGAAAATATTTTCTCAACTTTTCTTAAATCTAAAGTTTTCATTTTACATTTTTGGTATAGATTTGCTCATTAAATTATCTTAATGTAGAGAGAGGCTGTTGACACCTTTTCTGGTTAGATTGGTTAGAAGGGCAGGCGAGTCAGCAGAGAGGCTTTGTGCACCATATTCTGATGCAAAAAGGTACCTTGCATGTATCTGATAGACCCCACTGGCTATTGATTTAGTGTCTGTGATTTCCCAAAGTTGCATATTGTGGCTGTAACCATCACCAAAATTGTAATTAAATGCTCTGCACTTATATAGCACTTTTCTATCTGTTGGTACACAAAGCACTTTACACTGCTTCTCATTCACAATCACACACACTCACACACCGATGGGGGAGATGCTATATGCAGCTGGCCATCGCTCAACACGAGCAACTTAGATGGGTTTCAGTGTCTTGCTCAAGGACAGTTCAACATGTGACCGGAGGAGCCAGGAATCAAACCAGCAATTAGGGAATAAGTGGACAACCGCGCTATCCTCCTGTGCCACAATCTGGATACACAGTTGTTGTGTACAGATTGTAGAGAGAGGGAATTGGCAGTGGCAGTTAAACATATTATTACCAGAAATATAGTGTTCTGCAAACTTATCCAATCACAATGTTCTGGTCTAGTGATAAATTGCACAACAATGTGTAACTGTTGGACAGGTTTCAACGACATTGTGAAACATTCCAGAATAAAAGTACACAAAAGCACAGAGACAACATTTTCTACATATAGTTGTCCACAGAGTGCACATACAGAAACAACTATTGTAGAAATACAGAAGTACTATGTGCACTGCAGCTGTACTTGTTATTGGTTTTAACTGTAATTTTGATTTAATGGTCCTTTGCCTGCTTCGATAGTGGCTTTATTAATATTATTAAGTGTTACAGCTAAACTGAGCGATTTATGTGAACACCCACATGTTTGAACTGTTAAATTAATTATTATTATTAATTAAATAATGTGCATCTACAGTATAAAGCAATACAAACCTAAGTAAATGGTCTGCACCTATATAGCGCTTTTCTACGTATTGTACCTAAGTGGTTTAAACTACTTCTCATTCACCTATTCGCACTCACAATCACACCGATGGGGGAGCTGCTATGCAGCTGGCCAACACTTGCCAGGAGCAACTAAGTTGGGATTCAGTGTCTTGCTAAAGGACACATCGACATGTGACCGGAGGAGCCGGGAATTAAACCAACAACCCTGGGGTTGGTGGACAACTGCTCTACGTCTTGCACTACAGTCACCCCAATAACTCATTATAAGTCAGAACTTATAATGAGTTATATAAGACAATATATATATATATATATATATAACTTATAATGACTATAATGCCCTCTTATACAGGGGGCTTTACTACAGAGGAGTAACAATACACAATTTACAATTTAGAAAAATACAGCAATGAAACACTGAGTTGTCAAATGGCTGTAATTGCCATATTGTCTCTAACTGGTCTCAAAACTTAGCATTTTATAAAATCATAAAATCCCAAAAGCCATTCCACATGCTTTCACTTGCAAAACACTTAAAGCCACATTATTTCACATACATTCCTCAAGAACAACCTCAGGATCTTTCGTAAGGCCTTGTATATACTGCTGAAGAACTGCAGGCAGTGGAGAGGAGCAGGTTACGTGTTATTCTTAGTCAAAAATAGTGCTTTGAAGAAAAATTTACAGTGCAGTGAATAGCTATCAGTCTGTTTCAGAGAGAAGTCCCCGTGGAAGTGAGATACAGATAAAGTGGACAGTCTCCTTATATGGGCACTTCAGATAATGTCAGATGTTTATCTGATAACAGTCTGAGAAAGCAAATTAGCCGTCAGCATCTCTAAAACAGAGAAAAATCAATACAGTGAACAAGGAAAACCTACACTAATCGCGTTGAACATGAACATGTGTTCAACTACTTTAACTGTGTTTAGCATCTGTGTTTAGCATCTGTAGGTTTATTGTGCCCTACCAGACAACTGCTGTGTGATGAGGCCTCTAGTCCCTCTTCTCTAACAGGAGATCCTCTACTGGAGCCACTGGAGTCCCCATTATAACCCTCCTCACTGGTCACATCCTGAGGCCAGCACTTCCTAGTTGGAGCAGCACGCACTCTGAAGTTGGGCTACACACACACACACACACACACACACAGCATGAAAGCTATAAACACGTGAAGCAAAAATACAGAATCTAAACAATTGTCTGATTCCCAGTCATTCAGGTTGTTGTGGGTCACTGATCGTGACACTGAACATCCATCTGTTATCTAAACCTATAATCCTGTAAGGGTTGTGAGAAGACATCGTATCCGTATCAACTGTTAATATAGTGTGATCAATTCCTACCAGCCTGATTCTGAGTCTCACTCAGAAATTCAATCACAAAGAAACTAAATCAGGCTAGTAAATGGTTCAAGTGTGCTCAACACCAGCATACTGTATACACACTTTCTGCCACACTGCTCCAATAGTTATGGGACTAGTGGAAACTTTACTGTTATAAGAATGGATATTTTATTGTATTTATGGAAATATGATTTCACCTTGGCTGGTAGTGCTACTTATGGAAGTTATGTCATGGTGGTGCCTCACCTAACAAGGGATAACAGGATTACTGTCACTGTGTGTATGAGAGTGGATCCAAGTAAAAGAAAGTGAAAGGGGTGTACTTTAAAAAAAAAAAAAAGTTTATTGAGCACTGCAAGGTATAGAGAAAGCCTAACTAAAAATCCCTCCAGGGGGGAGGACAGAACTGGCCTTAACTAAAGACAAGATTGTAAGACTAGCAAACACAATGGTGCAGAGCCAGAGTTAGATAAGATAATATGGCTTGGTGAATTGAGAGAAACTGTACCAGGAGCAAGCTGAGGGAATTGGGAGAATTAAATATGAGCAAGTATAACAGAACTAAGAGATAAACATGAACAGGACTAATGAACCAAGAGAAACTAAGACAACTAGAGGAAACACGCTAAAGAAAACTAGACAAGCTCGACTTGACCCGCACAGTAACAAAAAATGAACTCAAAGATGTAACCAGGATGCACAAATACAGAAAAAGTAAAGGGGGCACAAAGTCACACTTGAGAGCAAGATACTAAAAAGTGTGTGCATGCAGAAAAAGTAACCAACTGAAAAAGTCAAAAGTGAGCACTAACAGGGTACACGTGGAAGCAGGAGTAAACACAGGTCTGAACAGACACTAGGATAAATGGTTACCAGTGAAAATAAAACAATGGAGAAAACCTCAGACTGAAGACAAACTGGCAAAAGGGTCGAAATGATAAAAGTCAGGTAGAATCAGAAGGAAGCGTGTTCTCTCTTGGATCTGGCAGGGAGTGAATCTTGCTGGGGATTTTAATAGACTGGGGGCACACGTATAAACAATTGGAAAAAAAATAGGTGTGTGAAGTTGCCGGCAACAGGAAGTGGGGAGAAGGCCTACAAAATAAAATTCTGGAACAGGAAGTAAAGATGAATGGCCAGATCATGATAATTACAGAGAAAGTGGGGAAGAAGGGATGGATGTGTGGGTGGATGGATGGATGGATGGATGGATGGATGGATGGATGGATGAATGGATGGATGGATGGATGGATGGATGGATGGATGGATGAATGGATGGATGGATGGATGGATGGATGGATGGATGGATGAATGGATGGATGGATGGATGGTTGGATGGATGGATGAATGAATGGATGGATGGATGGATGGATGGATGGATGGATGGATGGATGGATGGATGGATGAATGGATGGTTGGATGGATGGATGGATGGATGGGGTACCTTGTGGCTCCTGTAGGCCAGATCCAGGGCCTGCTGACTTGAGATGCTGGCAGCAGAAGCATTGTATGGGATATTATAGTCTTCATCAGGATACACAGGCACTGACAGTCTGTTGTCAGACCATGTCTCTGTCAGAGACTACAGGACAAGGAAGGGACTAAGATAAGATGAGACAGAAAATCGAACCAAACCTCAACACTCGGACATGTGTGGCAGCAGTAGTTAGTAGTAGCTCTCAGAATACTGAACCTGATTCTCTCAATAAACGGTGTAGAGGTACATTTGGTTACCTTAGGCGTCTGTAGGCTGTGGACTCGGGCTGACGGGTTGTGGATGACGAAGCACCGGTTGTGGTGGTGGCTGCTGGTGTTGTCACTGCAAGAGCGCGTCATGGTTTTCTGTGCACGTCGTACCATCAGCTGACTGAAGTTCCTCTCCAGACAACGCTCGCATCTCTGACGGCCTTGAGAGCAAGACTCCGGTCTACGCAGGCCTGGGACAGAAAGAGACACACAAAAGTTAAAAAAAAATTAAATAAAATATAAAATATAATGATAAGAAATACAAAAATACATGCAAACAAACATGTCACTTCTGGCTAGTTCAGGTAATCGTGTTCTATCTTAAGCACACCTGGTGTTTCATTAGTTGGACTGGATGTGCCTGAGACAGTACCTGACTAGCAAATGTGTGCTCTTATGACGGATTCTATTCAGGGGTTGAATAATTTGGAGTGCAACTATATGGTATTAAAAGATTTCTCTCAGATTCAATTTCACGTCCTAATTCATTTGAATGTTTTTGCTGCTTATTAAATGTCCTAAAGTCTGTAATATTGTTTATTGGTATTATTAATCTTCATAATTTGTCTCTGTTCCAGTAACAATTGCCTTCATCCTCTCAATGTCGACATGCTCTGAGGTGTATTTCCATTTTCTGTTGTTCCAGTCAGACGTGTCCACAATCTCCATGTTGCTTGTATTTTGTACTTTTTCTTCCTGATGTGTTGTCTGTAGATGTCTGCGTTCCCCATGATGAGATGCTCACTGAGGTAAACGTTATTTTCCTTTTGCCTTTTTTTATTGATTGACTGATTATGATGTATGGCTTTATTTTGCTGTTTCTCCCGTAGCAAGCTCACTTTCAAATGTAGTTACAGTTTTTTGCAGGTACTAAGATGTTATTTTTTTTTTATATATTCATCATCATCTTCCTACCTTCATCTTATCTTGCAAATGTGTTACACTTTTTCAAAATTTCTGGTTGAGGTTTGATAGGTGGCGTTTTTCTATTCTTTTTTAAATCAAGTTTGCTAAACAAGGATCATCTGTCAAGCTTCGTACATGCCACATTGTCTGATGCCATCAACACACCTTGGCCATGAGCTTTTAGACAAACAATTGAATGTTTAACAAATGAATCATCTGGGCCGCTTTTAAGCTGTACAAAATTAAAGCTGTCTATAAAAAATAAGCTACACATTGCTATAGTAACAAAACATGCAGCATAAGCCATTTTCAAATTGGAGCTGAAAAATGACACCTAAATGTAAAGAAATCACACATGCTCTATGTGAGAAGCTGCAGCTCAGCAATGACTCAGAATATGAAAATGTAACAGGAAAATGAATAATGAATAAATAAATATTTACCATCGATACTCCATTGGCTTTTATCCTTTCTTAATTTGCTGTTTTCCACTGCCATAGCGATAGCATCATTCAGCTGCTGCTCTGACACCTGTGACACGAAGTGCACAAGACGTCAACATCAGTACCAACATTAGACTCTGCTCAGAGCAACTTCAAACGACTCATAAGGCTGTGACATATGAGAGTATAAAGTATACAAAATATTTCACTTTAGTCTTAAAACCCAAGCTGTAAAATGCTAATATCATAATTTCAGTTACAAACAGAATTGTTGATAAAACTTATTCTCATTTGAATAAATGCCAGTGCATCAATCTATGTCATTATCTTAAAATCGATTTTTCCTCCCTGTCCAGTAATAACCATTTTTAAGCAATGTACAATAAGAATAATAATAGAATAATACGATTTTTCTTATTGTCAAGAAATCCAATGAAAATGCCAAAAACAAGGTTCGTTTGTGTACTCAAACCTTAAATCTATTTAAAACCCATCAGGGCACATTGTTGCATTTGCTGATATGTTTCCTCATTACTCAGTCCCACATGCACCAGTCTGCTGCCACAAATACTCAATAGAGCACTAAATATGGATTAGTCCACCATTGGAAATAGTTCACAGCAAATCCACTATGTCTTTCTTTTGATTATTAAAAACGACAGGTTTTTGACAGACATTTCTACTTAATTTGATTTAAAATAAAAGTACTGTACACATTGTAACCTAATTTAAAAACGAGCAGGATCTGACGAGAGCCACATGTAGGTTAGAGAAGTTGGGACTATTGACACATTAATTGACAAAAAAATTAAGAATGAAAGCAAACATATCTTTTAAAATAAAACAAAGTCAAGGGAAGAAACGATGGCCTTGGCAGCAAACAGACTGTAACAGTCACAGACGCCACAGCATTGTTAAAAATATATGTGTATGTGAACAGAATAAATTAGAAATACTATCTTTGGTTGTAAGCCTCCAGATACCCAACACATATGGTGGCTGTAGCTCAGTTTGTAAAGCTGTCGTCCATGGACCACAGCGTTAATGATTCGAGTCCTGGTCCCTCCCTTGCCCATGGGCAAGACACTGAACCCCAAGTTTCTCCCAGTGGGTCATGTGAATGGTTGAATGAGAAGCAAGATTCTAAAGTGATTTGGTTAACAGCACTATATATTATACATTAATGTCTGTACAGATTCTAATCAGCCCAATTGGACATTAGTACCCAATTTAAAGCAAATCCCTTAAGAAATAAAATGCAATGGGACAGACAAATGGACAGGCAACACTCTGGCTATAGCTGTCGCTGGCTAAAGAGGCAAAGTTAGAGCGATAAATAGAACCACACAGGACTTTACAGGTGATGGGACAGGGTGACTAACCTCCATCAAAAATAAGCTGTTTAAGAAACTTAAAACAGGGTCACAGGCAGCAGAGAGCAAATAATGGCGTCCTTTCCCCTGAACAGCAAAATATAAAATCATTTACCAAAATTAATCTCTTTTTATGGCCTTCTGACAATTACTTCAGCATTTTGTAAAGCTGATTCTAGTCTGCACAAGACCTTGGACATTTTGAAATATAAATATAATATCTTTAAATGTTTCCTGCTAATTTTTCTGGTTGCTACTAAACATTTCTTATGAGTGTGGGGTTCTCTAAGATGATGTCCCATGATCTTTGAAATCTTGACCATTGTCTTTGTGAGTTCTTTATAGGCAATGTAGATTTGTTTAACTTGCACAATTTTTAAACAAGGGTTTTTAATTTGCAATGAATGTTTCTAAATTGGTCTGTATGTTGTTCATGGTGCAATATGGTACAGCAAGACAGAAGCTTCAATTGAGGGTGAAGTCCCTGAAACAATCAAACAGCTAACACACACACACACACACACACAGGCAAGTATCTAAACTTGCTGGGTCAAATTGAAATGCCCACATTTGCCCTGTAAGCCAGCTTATTTGCCAAATTAAATAAATGTCATACTTTAGGGTCAGGGTGGCGACTGATGATGATGTGGACTGGACCAGGTGAGCACTGGCTCAGGACTGTGTAGACGTCATTCAGCGCCATGTTGTAAACCACAGTGTCATTGATCTCCATGATCTCATCCCCATGTCTAATGAGAAGAGAAACATAGTGTGCATAGGCATCAAACAGTTGACACATCACTGTACACATCCATAGTATAGCTCAGATAATGAACCACTGCAATACAAAACAAGAAAAGAAATATAAAAGTGTAATTAATGAGCATTCGGTAGCACTGATGCTCTGAGTGTCACATTACATGCATATTATAGCACATAATAATTGTACTGTAATAATTGTACTTAATATATTGTACTCCATTACGCCATCTCTATCTTATTTGTTACTGCAGTTACATGTCTTCACAATTGTCTCTTTTATTTTTTTATCCATCACTAATCACTAATGTCTCCTTACCGCAGTCTACCATCCATGTGTGCTACAGATCCAGGAGAGAGTGTATGGATGTAGATCCCAGGGCATCCATCTCCAGATGGGACACAGCACAATCCAATACCCAGGCCAACACCAACCTCTGGGAAGTTACACATACACAACAATTAAGTGTAGAGCCATAGAAATAAGTCTTTTAGGCACTTAATACATGCTTTTATTAATGACTGTTCAATCTATTAGTCCATAAAATGTAAAGATAATGAGAAATGACATCACAAGTCTTAGGTGGGTGTGATGAAACAGTCTTTGTGATGGAGAAACCCCTAAAAATGGTATTTCTTATGTAACTAAACTGCAAAGTGTGATGATGATGATTATTAAAGAGCTTAATCTGTGGATAATTATAATCTGATCTGCATCTAATTTGGGAATGAATGAGAACTACATCGGGTGTGAAGGGATTCAGGTGGATAAAGCACGGGACCGGCACCCCACAGACTCCATGTGTTTATGTACAATAAAAAAACGAAAGCAGTCAGCCACTAGTCACAGGGTCAGTGGTTTGATTCCTAGCTTCTGTGTTGAGTGTGAACTTCTCTATTAATCCAAAACAGTCTTTCTCTAATGCTGCTGTGAGCCTCTAAACACAACCGTAAAAAGAGGGTATTAACACTGTTGTCAGAGGGACCAGTGGATCGGTGGTAGAGCATTGGGTTGGCATGCAGAAGGCCGCGGGATCAAATCCCAGCACAGTGGGTGAGTGGTTGAGTGGGTGGTCCCCACCCCCACCCAGCCACCAAGGGCCACCCTAGTGCTGGTCCTGAGCTCCCAAAAAATTAGAGGGTTTCAGAGGGAAACCAGATCAACATGCAGACGATGTGGCTGCCCCTGAAGGGACAAGCCAAAAGCTGTTGATCTACTCAGACTAACTGAATGTTACGCTAAAATATTTGCTATTTTGGAGGACAACAGGATGTTTTCTAGAAATATTTAACTGATTTGTTCAGTATCAGCATCATATCAGACTTTAGATTAAATGTCAACATATTCTCATCAAAATAACAGAATCATACTCTAGTTATAATCATGTACCTTGCAAAAACATGTTGTTTTTTTTTTTTTAATAAAACATTAGGAGTTTACACAGTTTACACAGTCCAACCCTATCTTTTAGAAGACAGGGTTGGACTGCAAGGACAGGGATGGCAAACAATAATTAGAAGATGCTATTAGCTGCATTATGTGGAATTTAGGATGCAGCATCTGTGGGCTTGGGCTACTATATTTACTAGGTCAACTTCAATCAACACAGAAAAAAAGAAACAAAAAAACTAATATTCTTTTTATCTGATAAAACTGAGGAAAGCAAATAATTCATCATTAGTGGAAGTGGAAGTGAAAATGTATAGTATTTTAAAGAGCAACTTTACCAACTTTCAACTTGGCTTTAGTTCAGGGTGTAAATATACATTATTGCTTTTAAACTTCTGTCTGACTTCTCTTTATCAAAATATCTCTCTCTCTCAGACTGAAAAATGCCTCCAGATGACATCACTTGGAGGAACCTTCAGTTCAGATTATGTCATCTCATTACTCACTCTATGGATGTTGTGATCATGATCAACCTGCTTTTCCAGAGCTCCCCCAGATGATATTATCTGAACTCCTAATGATTTAAAACTCCTTCGAGTGATGTTGTCTTGAGGCATTTTTCAGCCAGAAGAAGAGAAATATTTCAAAATAGGGAAGTGAGAAAAAGATTTAAAAGCATTATTGTATATTTACACCCTAAACTAAAGCCTTGGGGAGTAAGTTCAAAACTGGTAAAGTTGCCCTTTAAATGATAAGATACCAAAAAGTTCCCTAGCAGATCAATTGTCCAAATAATATTGAGGCTGTCCCCTGAGGCTGACCTTTCTGCAGGATGATCTCCATCATGATGCGGTCTCTGGGTTTAACAGGCTGACCCGGGATGCTCGGTGTGTTAGTGCAGGTGTTGCTCAGGTAGTTGTATTCTCCCATATCAGCACTGACCCTGGCCATACCTGTAGTGGAGCTGAGGGAGCGTGACCTGCACAGCTGAGCTACCTGCACCTGACCACACAAAGCCCCCACACGTAGGCTGGTCCTCACCACCAGAGTCAGCAGGCCCTTTTTGATTTGCTGCATTTCAAAAAACATGCCACATTGTAAATCAATGCTACGCTACATGCTTCACTTTACCTGTGTTGTTTGTTTTTTCTTTCCTTTCCACTCATTTTGTTCTTTCCTTACTCTATGACGTCTGTAGAGATCTTTACAATACATCCAAAAAGAGGCAATGCAGTAAGTGCTTATACCAGGGCTTTCAGTTGTGCATTTGCATACATTTGGGTTTTATGCATGTACACATGTGCTGAAGCAGAGTTTTGGACATTTACTTGGGGGTGGAGTGCAATAAAAGACCAATGAGGTATAAGTCATAAATCTATGTGGGAATATTATGGGAGTAGAATAGAAGGTAAATTATTTGTATGTGTACAGGGATTTGTGTGTCTGTGCTGGGATTTGTATTTCACTCTGTTTGTGTGTCTGTACACAAATCTGTAACTGTAAATAACATTTGTGTGTATGTAAAATAACGTTCTAACGTATTCACCCAAAAAACTAAATGAAAGTGAAATTATCTGAGAAAAGTGATGGAAAGCCACACAATTTTCTGTCTTTTACGGGTGTATTTTTTGCTACTGTTCTGTTCAACAGTTCTGCTACTGTTCAAGATTCATGTGTACATAAAGCGATTTGTGTGTATTGAAAGGTTTTCCTTGCCCTCAGCTCGGACTCCCAGGCTCAGCCTTACATGCCAAGTACAGTTCAGCTCACAGTGTGCCTTACAGTCTGAATTGCAGTCGCTCAGGCTTAGTGAAGATCACTGAAGCTCCAAGGTTATGCCAGTGTTAAACGGAGGAGCGCAGAGGCGCTGCCACAGTCCCTCAGGTGAGTCTCACCTTTACCTGTCTTTGTGGTGTTTTGCTCTTGACTTTCTCCTACTCAGCCAAAGAGTGTTTCTAGTGTTTCTGTACTGTTAGCTACAGCAAATAACGTTAGCCGATGCAGGCAGGTAAACAGCTACAGCTAGTGGAGCTAACAGCGAACAAACAGTGGGAGCTAACTTTACTCCTAAAAGTGCTGTTCAGTGGCAACTGCACTTGTGATTGAACAGGCCTTTCAGAGGACAGAGGACACATCTTGGAGACCGACAAGCAGAAGTCCAGTTTCCACTGAAGAGCACTTTAGGATAACCATGACCTGGTGAATCCCCACAGACCAGCAACTTTACTGGTTTTAGAACATGAGCGTCAGCTGTTGTGAAGCTCACGGGGTTTTAACTCTTACAGTGACTATATCTGTGTTTGGTCAACCTAGTTATTGCAGCTTTTATGGCTGTTAACTCATCACTGAGTCTTTGCAAACAAGTCACTCAGCACAATTAAGCTTCCATCCAAAATGCTGTAATCAAAAAAACGTCATATGCCAACACCAAGGAAACTGTCACTCAGACCTCACTGACTGAAAAATATTAACAATGTGTGACTTAATGACTCTGATATTTCCTTTGATTTGGCATAAACCAAGTTAACATTATAATGAAAGAAGGGAGACAGGGTTACTGTGTGGATTGTACCACATTAGTTTCTCCACAGAAATAATCAGAAATGCTGTAATATAATTAAATTGGCTTTCTAGCCATTGCTGCATAGAGTTACAGTAATGCAATACACAACTAGACATATCCAATATATTTTCATAGTATTTGTATCTGATAGGCACAGATACAAATACACCAATGCTAACTTTTCTGCATTTCAAAACTGGTTTACTGACTGTAGCTGCTCTATCCCACTTGATGCTTCTCAGTCATCCAGGTCGTGGTTATCCCTAAGTGCTATTCAGTGGAAACTGGAGTTCTGCTTGTAGGTCTCCAAGATGTGTCCTCTCTCCTCTGAAAGGCTTGTTCAAGCACAAGTACAGTTGCCACTGAACAGCACTTTTAGGAGTAAAGTTAGCTCAAACTGTTTGTTTGGTCTGTAAGCGTGAGCCTGGGAGCCCGAGCTGAGGGCAAGGCAAACCTTCCAATACAGACAAATCGCTGTAAACACACAGATCTCGCAGGTGGCAGGACCGTAGCAAAAATCCACCCATAAAAAGTGAATACATTTGCACCATATTTTACATTCACACAAATATTATTAACAGTCACAGATTTATGTACAGACAAATCCCTGTACACATACAAATAATTTTGCTTTTATTCTACTTCCATATAATATAGTCACCAATAAAAAAAATTTTATGAAAAATGTTACATAATGTAAACATACAGTCAACCCTGAGTTTATATTAAAAAACTATTACATTACAAAAAATAGAGAAGATTTTTCAGATACACACCACAGTGTACAAAGTCTTCACTGATTTCCCTCAGATGCAAGCTTTTTAAATATTGTAAATTAAACATCCAGTAAAACCCTTTTCCTAAAGTGAGTTGACTTACTTTGAACTTGTGCAGAGCTTCATCATGAGTCAGACCATGTAGTGACTCTCCGTTCAACTCCAGGATCTCATCACCTGCAAGCACAAGATCTCAGAGCATTCACAGCTATACATCTAAAATATAATGATTTGCCATTATTACTAAAACATACATACAGATTTCATACAGTCGTTATTTTGCTTATTCTGAAGGATTTTAATCTATTACTTTACAGCTGGCAGACTCTTAACCCTCATACAAAATGTGAATTTTGTGGAATCCATTAAATTAACAAATATATAATTGACATTTGCAGGCTAAGATGACTACTTTTTACAGTCAGAACTCATGAACAGGTTTGCTACAGGTGAAGGTTTGCTACAGGTTTCTTTTTTTCCTCTCCACTGTTGCCTAAGGCTTGTTCAAGGGGAATTTGTTGGTTTTTCCCCAAATATCTTTATAGGCTTTATTAAGTAAAGTGCCTCCAGATGACTAAATAAAGTTAAATTGAATTGAAAATTTTCAGCATATGTAAACACCTTCCAAATTTGAACGTCAACTGGAATAAAAACCTAGTTCTCAATGTTTGAACTGTTCAAGCACTTGTCAGAAGGTTTGTGTATAAGCTTTAGTCCTCATTTTCCTCACCCTCCTGTAGCCTCCCATCAGCAGCTGCTGCCCCTCCAGGGAAAATGGTCTTGATGTAGATGCCCATTGGTCCATACATGCTGTCCCTTCCTCCCACAATACTGAAGCCTAGGCCCTTGGAACAGCAGCAGGAACATGATTAGTAATAGCTTCAACATTGTTTATCAATCAATCAATCAGTCACTCTGTCTGTTCAACTTGGAGCCAGAAATCCAAATCCTTTGCACAATTCAGTAGTTTAGTAGTTTAGTTAACAGTCAAGTACATAATGACCTGCTGAGAGTTCTGATTGAAGAACAGCCATTTGCTCAGAATGTGATACTAGTGAGAATTCAGACATTAAAGGGACAGTTTTGGGACAGTTGTGGGACAGTTGTAGTGGTGGTGCATTGTTTCTACCTTTCCATGGCCTTTCATCAGCACAACATTACAGATGATGAACGCTTGCGTGTTGCTGCTAGAGTGAACCAGCTGGGCAGAGCTGAGAGAGCGGGAGGGACGGTGCACAGGCTGAAGAAGAGCCACATGTAACACACATGCACAAAAGGTTACAATCATGTCACAGTAAAGTACAATGTTTTGCTGACTGTCATTCTAGCAATGTATTCAGTAGTGTTTTTAAAAGTATTTACTAGGCTGAATTTTTGAAGGATTTGTTACAACTCTTTTTGCCTAAGAGCCTAGTGTCAGTCATTTATTATATTTTACTGTTTCTGTTTTCATTTAGTTAAATGCTAAAACCAAAGAGTCTTAGGTGCAGCTATAACGTGCCTTCTCAATGGGTTAGTACACGAACAGGAAGTTACAGTATTACAGTAAGGCAACTTTAGTAGTAATTAGTACACAGAAAAGAAAGTGAGGTGACACAGTATTTACAGTGACAAAGTCAGCAATAAGTAGGTGGTGGAGTGAGAACATCCAAAACAAACAAACCTTCAAATCCAGAGAGAAATGTAGTGTTTTAACAGTTCAACGTGAAACCACATTATTTATATTAAGCATGATGATGATGGTCCCATAACATCAAGGAAGTGCTTATTTTAATCCAAACTAACCCTAATGATTATTGCTCCTAAGCTCAACCAAATCCCAATCAGATCTTTTAAATGATGAAGAACGTCCAAAACGTCCAACCATCATTATGGTGATGTTTTACCGTAAGCCTGCTGCCATAGGGGCCATTTCAAGACATTTTCCTGGGACAAGAAGGTAGAGACAGTCTTTATTCAGGTTGGAGCTTGTTTATGTTGCTGTCTGTGTCTTTTTAACAGATGAACACACAGATGACTTGTGTGTGTGTGTGTGTGTGTGTGTGTGTGTGTATAAATAAATCTTTATTTATTTATTTATTTCAATTATTTGTTATCCTTAAAACTACATCAGTGAACATGTACAATTGTGTCAGCTAAAAGGACATTTTAATTAGATGTTATTTGTTAAATTATTTCATATTTTAAAATTCAGATGAAATACCTGTGTAGGAAACTCCAGCTGTTGAGACAGAGACTTCCTGTTACCATAAAAATCCCCATATTCATTAGTGTGACTGCTGTAAAGCTCTGGGGTCTTCATGATGATGCTCTCCAGATCCCCGATCCAGTAAGGATGAACACCTGCTTGTAGACACAGAACCATCACAAAATGGAGATCAGATTGAAATCTATTATACACCCTATTCAAAGTTGGAAAAAACCTTTAGACCAACGGTAAACCCTGTGAAACCAAGTGTATTAATAACTCTCTCTTGGCAAACACAGAGTGACCCACAAAGCAGAAATCACCAGACTTCTACTTAATTTAATATGATCAGTTCATGATAAGATGACTCTGTTAGTTGACTCAGTTCCATTTAATTTGCTCAGAGAAAAATAATAATGAAATATTAGATTTTTGGAATAACATTGTGCTTTCTTGTTATGTATGTTTGGCTGGATTGTTAAAGTATTATGTAGTTTGCTGGTAATATAAAACAGAGTTATATACTTGATTTCTTGTACACTTACTGTATTAATGCTATTTTAACAAGGTTGTAAGAAAGTCAGATTGTAGACTGAATGACCCCAGATACTTACTTATGCCATCATATTAACATATGATTAACCCTTGTTAATTAGCACGTAACTTAAAGCACAGGTTTGGCTGATGACATTGTGGCAGGACTTTGAAGCAAAGGACAAGGGATCACAAAGCTGTGATTTAACCTTTGTGTTCCATGAATGCTGGTACAAAATATCATGACAATTCCTGCTACAATTTCCAAGGTCTTTTAGTATGAATTATTAATCACTTCTGTTTCAGTACCATTGTGTCTTATTGTTACTGAAACAGAAGTTCAGACTTGTACATGCAATTTACCCACTGCACATCCCGTCCCCAGATTCTACTAAATGGCCTGACCGCCATTGAACTCTACAGTCTGTTCAGTTCTGTCTCTCACTAGTGGAGCTGAAAGCTCAGCATTATTCACAATTAGAAGCACATTTCCCATAAGCGGTGTGTTTTCTTGGTGCAAAAAGGATATTATTCTCAGGTCTCACATCTCCCTGAAGACAATGAACATATTAGCATCAATTTTGCCAAAAGCCCCTGTCCCATTGCTACACACTCAAAAAGCTCTGTCTGCCTTCTACCGTTCACACAGCTTTTAGAAGTAGTTACTATTAATAAAATGTTAAAATCTGTGTGATACACACTGGTTGAATTGGAGCGTGTCCTGTTGCTGGCCATCTGTCCTGGTGGGGTCTGCTCACTTTTCTCAGTTTCCCAGCATCTCTCCTCATTAACCTCTGGGATGGGTAACTACAGATGCCCACACAAAACAGACACACACTGAGGTCAAAAGGACACAAAAAGACACCTCCCCAAAAATAAAGAATGGAAGAATTATAACAATGACATAATAATCAGAAACATTTGGCAAAAGATGAATTTACCTTGAGATGGTTGTTGTTGACAATGTTGTCTTCATCTGTGTATCCAGGTATCAGTAAAGAATCAGAAGGGGACATAAGAGATAGAGGCTGTGGGCTTGCAGTCAGACTTTGAGAGTGGAGAGTTTCTTCACATGTGGAAATGTCCTGAAGTGCACGACATACCAGCAAAGAGAAACATGAATCACATAAAGCTCTTTGATCAGCTCAGCAGTAGATGGTTGGACTGGTCAAGGAGCTGCACACAAAGGACATAATCTCCTTTTATCTGACATTAGCCTGACACATATTCCTCTCTGTACCAAGTATACATCATTATAATAGTTCTCAGAGGTTTCTCTGTCCACTGTAGGTCTAAATCCTGTTTGTCAGGCACTGATTTTGAGTATGCTGTATATTACAGTGTGTAAGCAAAGTATAGAATAGCCTAATACTAGAGTATTGTGTCATTTAGAATACTGTAGATATTATATAGCATAATATACTTAAAGCAGTGCTGTACAGTACAGTTGAGTAACCAATAGAATAGTTAAGTGTGCGACTGCGCTGCAGAGAGGTAGAGTAGTCGTCCATCCAACCCCAGTTGTTGGTTCCATCCTCCTCCGGTCACAGGTCGAAGTGTCCTTGAGCAGAGACACTGAACCCCAACTTAGCTGCCCCTGGTGAGAGTTGGTGAGCTGCATAGCAGCAGTGTGTGTGTGTGTGTGTGTGTGTGTGTGCGTGTGTGTGTGTGTGTGTGTGTGTGTGTGTGATTGTGAGTGCGAATGGGTGAATAAGAAGCAGTGTAAAGCGCTTTGAGCACCATATACGTGCAGACCATTTACCTTTTACCATTTACCATTTACCATTTAAGTCCAGGCAGTAAATTGCAAATACGAAGTACTGTATATAAACCAGTGGTACATTACAAAATATTACAGTATAATTCAGAAGACAGCAGCATAGGCAGTAGAAAAGTATTTTGAGGTATAGTATAACATGCACCAGCATAATGTAGAATCACGGACACACGATATTTATACCGTATGATATTGACATGAGCCATGTAGCTGTTGTAAAGAGGGATGTAAAAAAAGGTTCTGCTGCACAGACCCAGATGATCTGGAATGAGCAGTGTCTTACAGCACCGGGCTCAATGTGAGAAACATTTATTCAGACATTCCTGAATCTGAAAGGTTTGAGTCAACTCCCTTGGTGTAAAGCTCAGTGTATCACTTTTTATATCCTCTGTGTTATCATGTCAAAGGGATGTTAAATCATTGAAAGCAGACATTTTTAGAATGTTGTTGTTGTTGAAAAGACATTCAGCTGAACCCACTCGTCACATGTTACACATTCTTTCCTACTGTTCATTCTGCTCTTCAGCTTTCCACAGCCTCTTAAAAGTGACTCAGACAGACTTGGCAGCATGGTGAGGTGTTTCTCATAGAAACCAAAGTATCACAACTCAAAAAGAACCTCCTCAAATAGCTGCAGCAGCAGCAGAAGCAATGAAAACACACCTCTGCTCCAAAATGACGTATACAAAGATACAACATGTGCTGCTCATTTTTGTCACTCACTACACACAGTATTACTATCATGATCTGACTAAATCGCGTTTCTTACAATAACATTTTACATCGTTAAGACTTTTAACGTTAAGACCAAGAGCCTGATGTGAATTTACATCAGGATTTCCATGACTAAACCGAGAGATTCCAAAACTGTTTCTGCCTTATCAATCATGTCAGTCACTGGACAGCGTGCGTGTGTGTGTGTGTGTGCGCGTTTGTAGGAATTGCAGAATTGCAGAATTGATAGAAATGCCATGCCCACTAAAGGCTTCACAGCAACAGTAGAGTCATTTTCTTTGACAGTCTCTGGAGTCTAGTCTTCATGTAGGAATTTATTTAGATTTGTTAAACTTTTTATCAAATTCAGTTGGACTTTCAGTGAGCACGCTGCACTAATGAGTATTTCTAATGTAAATTCATATAGGCTCCTCTGTAACCAATTTATTATTAACCCTTAGATTTCATTAAATCTGGAAAATTGCTCAATATGCAGAAATACTATAAGAACAGAACAAATAAAACGTTGTGAACAATGTATTGTCTAAAGTTTAAGCTAAATTATAAGCAGAGGGTTGTAGAGGTTGCACTATATGCAGTGAATGTCATACATGGATCAATTTGCAACAGCAGCTCAAAGCCATATGTGCACGAACTAGGACTAGATCTAATGTAATTAAAGGGGAATTAACACCTAAAACATATAGGCAGATATGTTGTTCATGTCAATGTTTTTGCTTTACTGCACTGAAGAGCGAGTATGCTGAATTTAAAAGCCTTAGTTAAAGAGAAGCAAACACAACAGTCCATTTAAAGTTCAGCTGCTGTTACCTCACTACAGGCTTTAATATGAATGCTGCTTATTCCCTCCCCGTCCATCCAAGCACTGCCATTTAGAAACTGTCCGTTAAAGGGTGCCAGCTTGTCTGGGCTCAGGAAGCTGCAGCCTCTGAAGAGAAAGCGCACAGACAGACATTATTCAAGTACAAAACCTCACTGCATGACTCATTCAAACATTATATTGCACCGTATAGTACTATAATGTAGGATCTGGCCATAAGGCCAAATATAGTCACATATATTTTGTCGCCCACACTAAAACCCACTTTACACTTGTACATGACCCTAAGGATACATACAAAGCATTTTTGAGCGTAACCATTAAAAGAAAATGTCTCTGGAATTCTGTCCCTGGACACTATGGCTCCTTTCTGGACTGCAGACTGAAGAGACTTCTGGAGAGTCCACCCTATGATAACTGGATGCATTTATATGTCTGCACTTGCTCATTTACCCTCACGAGTTTGTTATTATTCTTAATTTATATCTAAAGTAGCTCAGCTTGTAAAGTTTTCCAGCACATGTGTATAAATGAAAGTGGTTCAGGTCGGGTGTTAACTTTGATTACCTGTGTAGGTTTCCTCCGTTCCTCCCTGGCCCCACATTAGTGTCTTTGTCCTCCGTCTGGATGCTGTTATCAGCCATTTGTGGGCCACACACCTCCTCAGTGGGCCCTGTGGCTACACACATCCTCCAGATACTACTCTCCTGTAACATCACATACATATATGGTACATACACACACATAAGGGAACCTTTGTACTGCTTTATGAGCGTATCAACCATCTGGTGGAGTGGGGTGACAAAACAGCAGTGTGCTTTAATAGGTAACTGAAGTGAGCTGTAGTGTTTTGAGGTTAAGCTCATGGGGAAAAGTCACATATGTTACAATGGCCCTTTAGGGGACACTGATTAAATAAAATAACAAAGACGGAAATGACTTTCTTTATGACAACATGATTATTAGCAGACTTCTTTTATATAATTCAGTTTGACTTTAAAGATCTAAAAAAAAAAGACAAAATGACAGTTGACTGATGGGCAACCTGGCACAAATTAGCCCGAAGGGAAAAACTCTGCTCCATTAAATTACTGTTAAGCTCAGCTTCTCAAGGGTTGTTCAGTGGCCTGGGCTTCAGTCCATGAAGTGGTATAAAACAGCCAGCTGTTATGGATTCACCATTATTGGTGTGCAATTAATAAGCTTTTGTCACTAACTGCAGATGCAACACAATTAATTCCTATTATGTGTATTTAGAAACGTTTTCAGTAACATATTAAAGTATTAGACACCATAGTTGTAAATGGGTGTTCTATCACTGTGCTTGCTCGATTATCATGCAATGTAGTTCCCCTCCGGATGACCTGTGATAATACTGATTATATCCTGTCAATGAGCAAAATCGTCACATTATATTATTATTTTGATCATATGTTGTTTATGAACATATTAGACTAAAGAGTCATCTGACTCATTTGGATTTTGTTTTTAGCACTGTGGGTATCCTCACATTATTATTACTTTATATATATTAATTAGAATAATTAGAACAAACTACTGTATTACAAAGAGCTTCCTATGTTAATGAAGTCAAACAGATCCTCTAATGTATTATACATAATACGTATCTTCGAATAACCATACAAGTATGAGAATAGCACTAATTTGTCCAAATATAAATTTGAATGGTCCACCTTAACTTCAGAATTAATCGTAGTATGAGATTGAAGGATTATCCCTTTAGGTTGACTACAAATAGTCGGTGTAAGACATGTTGTGCGTTGACATAAATGAACTAATTTGCATTATTTACAGCAAGTCCCAATCTAGTTGACTTTGGGACCCTGAGCTGTTAGAATGAGCTGTGGAAACTGCACAGTACAACAAACCCTGTCTTTGTGTGAATGCTTGACATTCAGGCCAGCCACAGCTCGCAGTCTAAAGACACACCAACACAAGGCATGTGATTATCATTAGATTTATACAAGAAACACACCCACAGTGTACATAGCACTATTCCAGGATATTCTACAAATGTACAAATTAATTTATGTTTAATGAAGGAACATTTGTTATTAGGGGAATGTGCACAAAATAACACACTGATCTTTTCTTCTTTTCAAAGTAAGAAGATGCAAATCTTTGCACCCAATTGTAATTATTTGGGTAAGTCATAAATCTGACAGTATGTTACATAAAGGTTTCACCTTTTACTACTGGAGTTGCCATAGCAACGTGTACAGTTTGATGTGCTGATTATGTTGTAAAAACTGTAAAATGAAAATCACAATTATTTCTTATAACATAAGAGTTTTTTTTACCGACCTACTGAGTAAATGTTCTGCACTTATATAGCGCTTTTCTACCTATCAGCACTCAAAGCGCTTTACACTGCTTCTTATTCACCCATTCACACACACTCATACACCGATGTGGCTGGCCAACACTCACCGGGAGCAACTAAGTTGGGGTTCAGTGTCTTGCTCAAGGACACTTCAACATGTGACTGGAGGAGCCAGGGATTGAACCAACAACTGTGAGATTGGTGGACAACCGCTCTACCTTCCTGCGCCACAGTCGCCCACAGTAAAGCAAAGAAAACATATTTAACTGTGATTAAGAACTTTAAACCAAAACAATAACTGTCATTTACATTCTACACTGGCAACCTGTCATTACACCATTACAGGTGAATTTTGCTATATCTTTAGACCTGATATAGCATCATTATAAACTAGTTTCAAAAGCTTGATTTGTTGTCGTGCATCACATACACCATAAGCTAAGCAGGTGGTCTACACCATTGTGAGCTCTGTATGTGTGCTAGTGTGTTTGTGTCATGCTGCAATTATTGAGTTTCTTTGCCACAGTGTTGCATTTGTTCACCACTATGGTGAGTTTATTTATTTTTGTGTTCTACAAACAATAGTGACTGAAACTAAGTGGATAATGTTGAGTTGTACTTAACAAATGTTGTTTTGCTGAAATTAGGCAGGAAAGACAGCAGAAGCTGGAAGAGATCTACATGACCACTGAACCAATTGAAGCAGAAGGACCGAGAAGACCAATTACAGTTGCTGCTGCACCATGTAGTTACATGTCAGGATACTGTGTTGGGGTTTTTGGCTACACAGGGTTAGGAAAGGATCCTGGTTTTGAGGGTTAATTTAATATGATGTGTGTGAAATTTAATTTTTCTCTAAAGGCAGACAACCATATTACCATAACTCACACGTTTGTTAATCAACCAATCACATTCCTTTGTTTACCTTCATATTGGACAGCCTGTGATTTCAGCTGTGCAAACGTTGTAACACAAAAATTCTAATTATAATAGAATCAATCATCAAAAAGCAAAAAGTAATGATCCTATTAACATTAACTTCCTTCCGGTATCTGTAGCAAAGTTTTGTGATCAAAAGCATTTCTCTCAGATTCTTCATTGTGTGGGTCTCTGGCCCAACAAAAGAATTCCAGCAGCTCTGTTTCACAAGAGGGCTTATTGGGATTGGGCCCATGAACGTCTGTACAAAACAATTATTTTACTTTGGAACAAAGATTTGGTCTGACGGACCAACCCCCCTGACCAATCCCTAGATCCATGTCATAAGCACGGTTAATGTATCTATCAATGTGTCTAGTGCACACCCCTGCCGTTAATACCTTGATGCTGAAGGACCTCTTTATGCTCCTTTTATTCTCTCTGGGAGTAGTGGTGTGATGCACTTGGTGGTCTGTCTCGCTGACTCCCCTTCTGTCCAACGCTGATTGCTGTGTTGTTCTATAGTGTCCATTCTCTGTACCTCTGTACTCTGTTTGATCCCTAGCACTGACATCTGTCTTCCAGCTTTGACTCCATGTTCTGCAACCATCTGACACTTCTCCTGCATGCTTTTCTTCTAGGTTGTCATCATTAGCCTTAGAGTGACATAGCATAAGGGACCTGGACAGAGTGAGTAAAAGTCAGTTCAATGGCTAACTAATTTTGCAAGACTGAAAACAATAAGGTAGTGCAGTTTACATTTGTTTGTATCTAATTGTAAGCCTCTTAGTGGTATTCGTACCTGGAGAGCATGGCCAGCTTCTTGGAGCGCTGGTTGTGGCTGGTTGGCTTGTTGTTGTTGCTTTTTCCCTGTTCCCTGTGCCTCCTCTCCATCCTCTTAGCAGCCGCTGTGCTGGCTTTCCTTCTCTGGTGGGAGTATCTTTGAGGCATGGCCGTCAGCGAGTGTATATGTGTGTGTGCCGGGAGTTCAGGAACCAACACACTCTTCTCAGCCAGCCTGAAGCCTAATGGAGAGGGACGCTCTGGAGGGCAATTAGAAAATTCAGTTAGGAGAGTCTGACTGCATCAGTGTGTATAAGTGTTCTGAGAATTTGCTGTGGCAAATGTGGAGACTAGCATAGATAAAAGCGCTTTTCTTCCCTTGCTTAAAAAAAATGAAAGTTGCCTCAGTCCTCATGACTACAGCTTAGTCAGACTTCTGTTATGAGACACAGGAGCATGCACACACACTCACACATCTGCATGAACACATCAACAAAATGAGGTAGTAAAAGCTCACTCTGAGCTTAATTCACATTTTAGGTGTACACACTATATGAGAACAGATAATTCTGGTAGCCTTGGTCTACTGATCCCATTAATGGGCTTTAGTGAATGATGGTCTGTATGTGTCTTCACACTCCAGAGAGCATTAGAGGATGACCCTTAGATACATTATACATGCCAGTGTAAATGGTCTCTGACAAACGCAATGGACATTTAGTCAACAATGTGCTAAGGCTCATAAGGCCTTTGGTCTGACATCATTACATTGTTACTTTCCCCTCTTAGAGTTGCAGCACATGCACAACATTTTCCTGATCATACTCCCCTATAACTGTGGAGATCCAATTGGAAAAAGAAACGGGGAAAGAAAGTTGATGTTCAGGGACATCTTCCACAAAGGTACACAAAGCACCATCTATACCATCTATGATATTTGCAGATTTGAGGCCAATAAATAGGAAAATGCATGACTGTAGCTCAGTTGGTAAAAGGCAAAGGTCCACGGACCAAAGGGTCAGTGGTTCGATCCCCGGTCCCGGCTATATGTGGTAGTATCTCTGGACACTGAACCCCTAACAGCCCATTCCCCTCCCCAGCTGTGCAGTGCCGGTCCAAGCCCGGTAGAAATTGGGGAGGGTTGCATCATCAAGGGCATCTGGCGTAAAAACTGTGCCAAATCAACATGCGGACATTGATCCGCTGTGGCGACACTAAACTCACGGGATAAACTGAAAGGACAAAAATATAATTTATATAGGAAAATGTTTGAGTTCCATGGTTATTGAAGGTGCTACTTAAAAAACCCTGTCTTGACCCAGTTGTTTTAGCCAATTATAGATCAATATCTAATCTCCCCTTTATTTCTAAAATAATTGAAAAAGTAGCCGCAAAACAATTATGTGATCACCTTCATAGGAATAATTTGTATGAAGACTTTCAGTCAGGATTTAGAGTTCATCATAGTACAGAAACAGCACTGGTAAAAGTCACCAACGATCTTCTCATGGCCTCAGATAATGGACTAGTCTCTATACTTGTTCTGTTAGATCTTAGTGCTGCATTTGATACCGTTGATCATAACGTTTTATTACAGAGACTGGAACATGAAATTGGAATTACAGGAACTGCACTAGTTTGGTTTAAATCTTATCTATCTGATAGATTTCAATTTGTTAATGTTAATGATGAATCCTCCATGCACACAAAGATTAGCTATGGAGTTCCACAAGGCTCTGTGTTAGGACCAATACTTTTTACTGTAGATATGTCTCCTTTAGGCAACATTATGAGAAAATATTGGTATGATAATCATACCCAGCTATATCTATCCATTTAACCAGATGAAAAAAAATCAGTTAATCAAACCTTTAACCCTTTAACTGGCTTTTTGCGGGTTGATTTTTTGTTGCCACTATTAATAAACTATACTTTTTAAACTAAACTTTTTAGGCTACATAGACATAATTATACCAAACGGTTTGCCTACTTGTGAACATATTACACATATGAATCCTGATGCCTATGTGTAAATATTTGAGCTGTGGTTTTTATACTTTTTGAGATGAATCTGTCTGAAGTCACCCATGCAGTTCTGGATTGCAGATTAACACCAATAATTTGACTGGTGAGCACTGTTGTTGAATAAATGATCATAGCTCAAAAAACCTTCAATATTTACATTGAATGAATCTGTACAATTGTGTGAACATTTAATATGCCAAAATATAAAAATTTCTATTTAATTCTCTCTCACACACACACACACACCTACTCAAAGTATGTATTCTAACCTCTGTGATGTTTTTAATGGAAAAAACCAAAACAACAATTTTGTTGCAGAAATAAATACAATCCAATCATGCTTAGGATAACCCTTGTAGGACAAGTCAACCTTCTAGTTGCCTAGGCACATAATGCCCAATATGACCCTAAATTAGCAGCTCAACCAGCTGGTTGACTTGCGTATCTGCTTCCTGATTGGGTAATCTGACAAAAAAAAAAAAAAAAAAAAAAAAAAAAACTGAAATATTGCTAAATGAAGAGGCAGCAACACAATTTGACTAATTAATATTTTTTGCAAATGTATTTCTTACTGTGAAAATAAATAAAATCTAGAATAGAATTTACATGTACCAGTAGACCCCTTCGATCTCAAAATGCAGGCCTACTTGTGGTTCCCAGAATTTCCAAAGGTAGAATGGGAGGCAGAGCCTTTAGCTATCAAGCTCCTCTTCCGTGGAACCAGCTCCCAGTTCAGATTCGGGAAGCAGACACCCTCTCTACTTTTAAGTCTAGACTTAAAACCTTATAGTTATAGTTATGCTGCTACAGGCTTAGACTGGTGGGAGACCCACCCACCAATGGACTGAGCTCCTTTCCTCCTCTTGACCCTCTCTCCTCTCCTCTCACCCCACATTTATCACCACTATATATCATTAACTCTGTGTGTTTTCTCCCGTAGTTGTCTTTGTCCTTCTCTGTCTCCCTCTCTCTGTCCCTTTCTGCAGGTGTCCCCGGCTTTGAAGCTGTGTGTTTTCCAGTGTGCAGCTACTGGTCCTACCAATCTGCCCGATGTTTTGTTGTTGCTTTTGTTGCTCTTTTCTTTTCTCTCTTCACTTTCCACTCACCCCAACTGGTCAAGGCAGATGGCCGCCCACCCTGAGCCTGGTTCTGCTGGAGGTTTCTTCCATTAAAGGGAGTTTTTCCTCTCCACTGTTGCCCATGGCTTGCTCAAGGGGGAATTGTTGGATTCTCTCTATACATCTTTATAATCTTGACTGTATTCTGTAAAGTGGCTTGAGATGACTTTGTTGTGATGTATATAAATAAAGTTGAATTGAATTGAATTGTACTGACATGAACTGTTCTGACATACATCAGCCATCGTTGTTGGGCTTCCAGAAATTTTGTTACATTTTTCAGGCATTTTTCACGAGTAACAATACTGTGGACTAATACTTTGTAATGTGGACTCACCAAGTTAGTGGATAGCAAATTTGATCCCTATCAGTTTGCATGTAGACATATCATAGTAGTAAGGATGCAGCTGTAACCTTCATACATTTTAATGCATTTAGGGAAATCTACTTAGGCTGCTCTATCATGACGCTCACATATATTCTCCAAGTCTATATTATGTCTAAATTTTTTTGACCACTGGTGCTTTTGGCACAGGTGCAAACAGGAGCTTTGTGGAAGACAGGTGGAATACATTGGGCACAGAGCATTGTGGAGTTGGGGTGGGTGTCAGTAGTAGTCACTAGCTCTGAACTTACAACAAAACAGTTCAGATAACTGGTTGGGTGGGGCTGAGAATAACTTAGAAATAACCAGGTAATAGATTGACTGAAGTCATAAGATTCTGCTCTGGACTTTTTTCACTAACTACAGCTGCAAGTTTGTTTAAACATAAAACTCATCTAATTTACTTAATATTTGCACTGCATCTGTGTTTGCAATAAAAGAGGACCTAAGGAGGTTCTGTCACATAAGCTTGTTGGGTCCAAAATCATCAACAAAATTGACCACATCTAATCAGATTAAACCCAGCCTGCATTCAAACAGGAGCGTAAGAGAGAGGAGCTGAAAATAAGGCGTCTCTAAAGAAATGGGGATAGTTGACAGTAGTGTCTGACTCCAGAGACCTGCTGCCACTGTAGTTTGAGTGAGAAGAAAACATAATCTCAGTTTTTTTTAACAATAGATTTTTCACATCCTTTAAAAAGAAATACATTTATCAAGTTAGTTTGATATATATTTCAGCCTTACATCAAACAAGGGTTTTGGAACAGTAGCAACAATTTAACGTTTTGTCCACAAAATTGAGAAACATTTCTTCACAGTTCTCTGATCCTTTTAAGGTTGTACATGTGATTTTTCAGGGTTCCATGCAGTCTTAACATGTTGTGATGGCCTAAGACAGATCTGGGTTCTGTCTTTGTCCATGTATGGTTGGCTGTGTGTTTCCTTGTCTTCCAGGACGGCAGTGGGTGGAGCTGTGTTTTAGGGATGCTGCACACCTGTGTCAGTAGGGTTGAGGTTCATATAAAGGAGGCCTTAAAGATCGGCTCATCTCCCCCCTTGAGCCTGCCTGCCTTTTTTTCTTGTCTATATGTAGACAGACTCTTTTACACTTTCCATCCAACATTGCATACAACTCTGACTTGCTCACCAACATAACTAAAATCTTTATGCACCTAATGAAAAATGTTGAATTATTTGAAAACCTTGTGCGGCCTCCCTTCTTTGTCACATAGTGTTGAGCCAGGTTGTGACATGTTGAAGAAGTCACACATTGTTAATCTACAACACTGACTTTAAACTAGAGATCATGGCAATGTTTCTGTTTTTGCTGTGCCAATATTCTTATGATGCGTTGATGTGTTGGGAGGAGATCTATAGAAAAAGTGAAAAGTGTAAACAGTTTTTTTTTTTTTTAAGTATTGGGCTTGAGGTTTAGTTCAGTCGTTGAATTTGCCGCAACTAACAAGCTGCAAAACATGACTAAAAAAAAATGTTAAGCAACAAGTTAAGAGTCTCGGAGATAAAAAGCCTGTGTAACGATATGATTGTAAGTATGTCACACACTGTGCTAAAAAGGTTATAATAATGGTCTAGATTAAAAATTGCTCTAAGAATACTAGAGGTATATGTGAAGGATCACTGTCGGCTATAATATTATTTTGAAGGTACTGTAATTTTCTGATGAATGAGGCCGTAGTTTGATTTGAGTGCCCTGTTTCAGTGATGTGGCAGTTCATACACTGACAAATGCCTCTCTGTGCTGTGAATATTCCAGTATGCAGGTAGACTTCTCAAACACTAAAGGCAGCATGTCAGAGTCAGCGCTCGTTTGTTCCACATCTCAAACACCAAAGAAAATGAAATTGCAATAAAATAGGTCAACACATCTGAATATCCAAATAAGTAAATGAATCAGGGATATGGCTTCAGTGAATATGCCGTAAAAAACGTTTCTGGTGAATCGGTGGCTCTCATCCTGAAAGTGTGTTAGTAATTGTGGCGCATTAGTCTGCTGGCCATTTACACAGGAAACAGAGACAGAGATCTCTATGCTGGAGCCCTGTAAGTCCCATAGTCTCCATCTCACTCTCTCACTCCTGCTCTTTCATAGAATGATATGCTCTGCAGCTGGATGTTTGCCAGGAGTGTTGGAACATTTACAGTAGCAGGATCGAAGTTATTCTCAGGTACTGTCTGTAAACCAATGATTCAATAGTCCGAAATGCACATGTGCATTCGTTGTGTTTACTCTACACTGAAGATGTTTGGTTTTTAAAAGCATAAAGAATGTTTAGGTTGTATTTTCTGTTGATACAAGACTGTATCAGATGACCACATTTGAAGTGAGAAGAATATATTAAAGATGAATTGAAGTAAAGAGCACATAGCTGACTATCGGAGAAAAGCAAGTCAATTTAAATCTGAGACTAACTGGAAAAAAAATTTAGAGGTATTGCTCAAACTACTGAGCAGTGTGATATAAAAGGTGGCAAATTGTTATGTATTCAGGTTTAAGGGAGGTATAAATGACCTTCTGAATTATAGTCTCATGTATACATCTTTTGATCTAAAAGCAAAATGTCAGTGTGCAGCAAAAACAGATGAATCTGCCTTGCTATTCCAATATTATTGGAAAGGACATACACACAGACACACACACACACACACACACACACACACACACACACACAAAAGGCTGATTAAATTTATAGCGTGAACATAAACTAGTTTCAAGATAGAGTCGCTGAGCTCAGGTTTTGGTTTAAATGTCAGCAATATTACAGCGTGAGCCCAACTTTCCTAACACTCTCTATGTTGTGGATGTAATAGCACAAGACAGTTCAGTATGGAACCTTGGGCCAAGAGGAAAGATTGGGGGTGAAAGAGTGTGTTAGTGTAAAAAGTGTGTTAGGATAGGTTATACGCCCTGTGTGTGTGTGTGTGTGTGTGTAAGCATACTTTTTATGCAGAGCATTAGCATGGCAGGAACACCAGCCTAACAGAACCTGATTGAGAGAGAGCAGAGAGGGGGGGTGGTTGTGCAGCTAACAAAGTTTGCGTTGTTTGGAGTTTTCACTGGAGATTTTTCCAGTCAGTGAGACGGAGCAGGACTAAAAACAGTCAGAGACAAGCACCTGAAGGGAAAACCTCGTCAGTTACACACCAAGTGAAAACTCCACGGCTTCTACAAATATGTACAATCACAGAAAATGTTTGTGAGCTCGGCTCTGTGAAAGGGACAATCCTGATCTTGAATTCACGTTATATGCAAGTGATCTCACACTTTGCAGGGGGGTTGTGAGTGTGGAATGAGAACTGCATGCTTTGTATTGCCATGTGGTTGCAGGAGAGCAGAGAGGAAGCTCTGGCCACCCACTACTGCCTCACTGTGCTCTTTGTGCCCTGAAGGTCATTTTGGAATAGACATACACAAAGATATGTAATATGCATTTTCATAAAGGGCCTCTGTGATTATCCACACACACACATTTAAAATATTACACACATCCAGCCTTCAGGCCAACAAGAGCATCATCAGTTCTGTTACTAATTTTGGAAGTTACACAATACTCACACACAGACCTCACAAAAAATGTTTTTGTACTTTCCTCTGCTTCACAGTCATACGTCCATGTCCGGTCTGACAGACATATGATTCAGCTAGCTCAGAATTAGTTTCATAAACATCTTTGTTAAAAACCCTTCAGCTTTTGCAGGGCAGTTCCTACTCACCGCAGTCAATCATTTTGTCTTGCAGCCAGCATCCACAGCTTCCACTGAAGGTGTGAACAGGGATCCAAAAGATGGATTCTCCAGATACAAGATCAGAGCAAAAACCAGCGTGTCACTTGGAGCATGTGTTCCTTGCTGTGATTCATCTGTGATAATCTACTCATACCTCTCCTCCTCCATCGTCCTCCTCCTCCTTACTTTTCCTCCCCCTCTGTCTGGAGAACACAACAGTGTGTGTCATTATGACACAGCTCCCCAAAATCACTGCCCCTTTCCTGTGAGCCAGCTCCAGAGAGGAAAACACCAAACTTAGCTGGACGTGACCTCACACCTACTTTGCATCACACACAGGTTGTAGTCTTTTACAAGGATCTGAGAGAGAGAGTGTGTGTGTGTGTGTGTGTGTGTATGTGTGTGTGTGTGTGTGTGTGTGTGTGTGTGTGTGTATGTGCGCATACAGTATGTGCATGAATGAAGTCTCTGTGGTCCTCTCCAGTTTACATATAAACACACACTCGTCCTTTGTGTGTGTGTGTGTGTGTGTGTGAGAGACAGAGAATCCAGTTTTCAGTCTGGGTCTGGGTTGTTTGATGTGCAGCAAGACAGAAATACTCAGACCTGAGTTCATTTTGATAAAGGCTGTGGATGGAGGGAACCACTGGGCCTTTATTGGGCCTGGGCATGAAGTGTCTGAAGGTGCTAATTTTACAGTCAGAAACAACATTCTTTGACAATAGGGTGTTGTCCAGAATATACTGCTTAACTATTCTGTCATCATAAAACCAATTACTGTTCAATTAATTGGACTAATTTTGGGGGGACCTCATGTTAGTGCGAAGAGTTGTCATGCACTTTGTTGCGTCTCCCTCTAGTGTTTGGGCTGAGTCAGTGCAGTTTTTGGAATTGTCCAGACTCTTTAGGGTTCCAGTTTGTCCAGCAGTAAGGAGTTGGAGTTCAAAAGGATGGATTGTACAGTATCTAACCACTTCTGTGAATTACATTTGATATTTTAGAAAGCATGGATACATATTTCAGAAAGTGTGGTGATTGCTGCATGTCTGAATAATGCTGTTGTTACTGCAAGAACTGCTGTGTAAAAGTATTTTCTTCTGTTCTTCTGCCATGTGCTGGACACACTGGGGTATAACCATATACATTGAAGATTATTATGCTCTTTTAAGTCTCCTTTATGCAATTCTCCCCTCTGAGGTAAATAATGTCTGATTTGGAGATATTCAGGCTCAGATCTGCCTCTCTTCCTTGCAGGTACATCAACCAACCATTAGGAGATGCTCTTGGTGTGATAATGACATCAGGCCATGGTATAAAGATATTTTCAATAAAAACCTGTCAAGCAAATACATATTCTCAGAGTATACATATTCTCTCAAAACTCAGTGAAAGGTATGTACAAAATAGACTAGGTGTTTTAACCCCTGTATTATAGTCATTGAAATTTAATATGAATCCATTTTCATTTGTAAAATATATTGGCATAATTTATCCATTTAGATTAGTATTTTTTATAATTAATAGTTTATTTATTCCTGTACATTTTGCTCTTGGAACACTTTTGGTTGTAAACATACTATAGGTCTGGATAATTGGATAATTGAAATCAACACTGAGATCTGAGAAGTTATTTTCAATCAGATCACTGATGGAACTGTTCATGCTCTTAAAAAAAATAAGTGACATTATTGGACCTTTAGGGATATAATGGCTTGTCTCCAGGCTGTACATGCAAGAAAGTCTGAAGATGACGCTTTAACACCAGTCTATTAAATAATCTGTAAGTGCTACTGTACTGAGAGACACTGGCCTGTAACTACAAAATTCAGTATCCTCTGACTCAACGTTACAGTGTATAACTTAAACTAGTTCCCATTATGCAAGTGTTTGCAGAATATTTCTTTTAAAATGTGAAAACATTTCACACTGTAGCATTAACCCAGGTGAACAGGCTGGAAACCTGGGTTTCATCTTTGCAACAAGACATGTTGGTTGCATTCTATCACTTAAAAAACATTATTTAAAGTGTGGCAATTTCGCTTACTGTAAGTGACACATAACGACAAATGCATGTGTTTATATCCTGGAGGCTGCAATATTCTTCTCTCCACTCTGCCTAGAATGTCAATGATCAGTTACGTTTGATTCAGAGCTCTGTTGCCAAGTGCTGACCACAACAAGATAGAAACACACTTTAGTCCTGAAATGTAGTAATTAGAACTACAGTTCTAAATGTTCTGCACTTATATAGCGCTTTTCTACCTATTGGCGCAGAGAATGTGCTTATAGTTCAGCAAAAGAGATCATTAGGCTATATGAGTTAATGATTTCAATAACTGTGCCACAAGTAAATGTTCTGCACTTATATAGCGATTTCCTACCTATTGGTACTTGAAACACTTTACACTGCTACTTATTTATTATCTTATCCATTCACACTCACACACCGATGGGGGAGCTGCTATGCAGCTGACCAACACTCATCAGGACCATAGAGACTAAGTTGGGGTTCAGCATCTTGCTCAAGCAAACTACAACATGTGACCAGAGGAGCTGGGGATTGAACCAACAACTGTGAGATAGGTGGACAACCACTCTACCTTCCTGCGCCACAGTCGCCCAACAGTTGATTGAAAAGGTTTGTATCACTTTCTCTCATCAACAGTTTAATGAACATTTAGCTGGTACAATGGGGCGACTGTGGTGCAGAAAGGTAGAGTGGTCGTCCACCAATCTTGCATTTGTTCACCTCCGGTCACATGTCAAGGTGTTCAACGCTGCTCAAGGGAGCAAGACACTGAACCCCAACCTAGTTGCTCCTGGTGAGTGTTGACCACTGCATAGCAGCTCCCCCATTGGTGTATGAGTGTGTGATTGTGAGTGTGAATGGGTGAATAAGAAGCAGTATAAAGCGCTTTGAGTGCCAATAGGTAGAAAAGCACTTTATAAGTGCAGAACATTTACAAAATATTATTTCAAACAGCAGGGGACTTGAGAAAGACCATAGAGACAAATGGAATTAAAGCCCACATCTCCACAGACAAGCATGCTTAGAGTATGCTGCAGAGCATGTGAACAAATGGAGGAATGAGTTTGTTTAGTCTTATGAGACCAAAGTTGATTCATCTGCTCATAATTTGCACAGGTATGCATGCCTTATAAGGAACTTCCACCATTCCCACATGGCAAAGGCTCACTTATGTTTTGGGGCTGTTTGTCTAAATCAGGTACCAAAGCTCTGTCTAATGTGGAAAGAAGAATGAATGCAGTCCAGTATCAGAGGTTTTGAAAGGAAAGCTTCCAACCATCAGCCAAAAGGCTAAAAGTGAAGAAGCGGATGATCCTTTAAGACAATGATCTATAGAAAGCAAAGTCACCACAGGAATGACTTAAGAATAATATTTCATAAAGCAGGATCCAACATTTTCCAATGAAATAATTTTCAATATATTACTATAACTTTGTTTCTACCCGCTTTTGCCATTTCTGTTACTTCTAATGACAAAGGGATGTACTAGCTGAATGTGCATGAATATTATGTTGATGAAAATCTTTCAAAGTATGGGGATGCAAATGTTTGCTCTGTCAAAGTTTAAAACCTACCACGTAGCTTGTAAACGCTGAGCTCTTGTGATGCCAGGTTAATGCCTTGTTTCTTTCTATGCTGGCTGTCTCAGTGGAGAAATGAACTCAACCATGGTGATCTAATAGTTCTGCTTCTGTACTCTGTGTGAAGGAAATGGGCCACACCTCAGAGGGAAAGAGGGTAAAAAACATCCCCAACAAACAGCATGCGAGCAGGAAAACCTCAGTGTTCTTTCTAGCTCTGATTTAACGGTCTTCCACATCCATCACCGGACCTGAGCCAGGAGGCACTAAAGGGCTGAGAGACCCTCATGCCCCCTTCTGACCTTATAACACAGTAGACTGACAACTGCCCAAGGCTAAATGGTCTTCACTTATAAAGCGCTGTTCTACCTATTGGCACTCAAAGCGCTTTACACTGCTTCTTATTCACACATTCACACTAAAATCACACTCATACACCGGTGGGGTGACTTCCTACTTGCAGACTTTGCCAATTGAGACGCGTTACCAAACTAGGCATCAGTGACTGAACCTGGCTGCCTTGTCCCTGAACCAGTACTACACGTCTACATCTAAAAGCATACATTTTTCAGTTAGTAGTAATCACAGGAATCTTATAATGGTTTTAAAACACAGAATCAGAAAAAAAAATGAGGAGACTGTCAGTTGGAGGTGGTATAGTGAAGGTAGTGGTAGTGAAGGCCAGGAACCAGGCAAGATGACGTGGTAGGTGGAGAGGGCAAGCTGGTGGTGAGGGCTGGAGGAGACAGAGGTTGGCCAGGAGGAAGGGAACAACTGATGAGAGAGTTCCAAGAATCCACAATCCAAAAGGTCCAAAAAACATACAAGTCTAAGTCCACAATATCTGTCCAGGTCCAATCAGTACAGTAAAATGTTATCCAATATAAACAGCTCCAAAATCCTAATCCTTAAAACAGTTTCCAAGATCAATTTCCATCTGAGAGTTACTTAATCCATACATCCAATATACCAATCCAAGTGCTAATTAAACAGACAACATGGGACTTACAGTTCCAAGGAGATACAGGGGTCTCAAAGAGAATCATAGGCGGACAGGAGTTGCAGGGAAAATGGATAATTGTAAGGCAGGTCACTCACTGGCAGTAGCAGAGGAAGACAATCTGGCAGAGAGCTGAGGGAAAAGCAGTGACACTGGTAAAAACAATCAATACTGATGAGGCGTAGTGAAGTGACACAAAATAACTATGGAACAGGAAGTGGAGTAGAGGGACTACAAAATAAGTCAGGGAAACAGACACAGCTGGCTTCTCATTCTTCTGCATGGATTGTTCATCAAACACAGAAAACAGCACTAGTGCTGCAAGGGCTTGATTATTAGTTTCATTAGTTTCTATGTTTACAACTAGTGGAGCACACTGATTACACATGATGATGATGTTTTATCCTACAGTCTACTCACCCACGTTTATACGATCTGTGTGGCTGACATTGTACGGTTTGAAGGTGTCGTCTGTTGAGAGCGCTGTGTTGCAGAGTTTTAAAAGAAGGCACCACTTTTTCTAAAACATTTATAATGAGACAGCAGGGAAGCATGACATCACACCCTCTAAATGTTACTGCTGGTACACATTAGTTGCTCGTGTCTCATCGTCTCTCGCTTTTTACATTACACAATTTATCTCTGCAATATTAAAATGATAATATTAAAATATGCTCTTATAACAACCAACAAATATTTCATCAAAACAATACTATAATTATGTCGTGTCACAAACCACTGTGATGTCAAAAAACAGAGTGCACCCTATTCAAGTGCCACACACTGTAACTCCAAACTTCTTTTGTGCCAGTTGGTTCTGTTACTTCAAAGTTGGCTTGATAATATTAAGTCACATGATATGGTGGAAGATGTGCATCAAAACCTAGTGGAGTAAGTGAGTCTTGTGCTGGCATGGTGGCTTACAGTAATGTGACTAATCAAATTACCACTGAGCACAACTGGACCAAGGTATTTCAGCTGAGACGCTACACACTGCACTAACAGCTGCACTAAGATCTTGAAAATAAATGTGTTTGAGCAGCTAAATATGAGGATTAGACTACTCTGATCGTGTGATCATGACCAGCTTGAATAGAAAGTCACAAAAACTGTTATGAGCAGTTTTACACACACTTTTACATTTTTCTATTCTTAGTTATAAGAAGCAGTCATGTGTATCCCAGAGGATACTTGCCCAACAAGGGTAAACAAAGTTTCTAGGTAGAAACGTTCCGAGGTAGAAAAAGCTGATTCTCCCCTCAAAGAGAGAATAAAGACAAATGAATTTATTTTTACCGAGCACAGCAAAGAAATATTTTTAATGAAAAAGCTTCAAATGTCCATTTGTTTATGAATAGTCTTATATTGGACAGGTTTGTCTTTGTGAATGCAGTCTACATGCCCTTGTGCCGCGGTAAAAAAAAAAAAAAAACCTCTACAATGCAGGAAAATAAATCCATCAGCCACGACATCAACAGCACCTGTGTTAAAGTTGTGGTGGATGTGGGTCAGCATGGGTGCTACACAGCCCCATTCACAGCATTCTACAATTTACCGAATGACAATTATGGTTTTGGTTGACTAGGTTGCCTCTATGTCACTGAGTCTCCCAGTAAGTTATGTTAGAGACAAAACCAGAGCCATGGAACTGGCTCATCTAAATGGAATGCAGCCATTGTTAATGTTATTACCTCCACCTATCCCTTTCCTGCTTGACCAGTCAATATGTCTGCCTTGAAAAGGGTGAATTACAAGCCCCTAGGCTTCACTGTTTGGCACTTGACAACTGTGGTATTTTCAATTCAATGTTTAATCACATGACACAGATTGGCTAAAAACAGGATCTTTCTCAAAAGAGTGACTATAAAACAGTCAATACATTTTTCTGAGTGGCACAGCCCTTCAACTCTTCTTATCATCTGAATTTATTTTCTCTAATATCATTTAGAAAGCCTAGAAGATGCGTGGGATTATTTGATTTTCTCCATTCATGTGTGCACGGTGTCCACAGCTGAGAGTGGAAGAGTTTACTCTGAGTTCTTAAACGATGAAGAGCTGGGATCTGGAAGAATGGCATTTTGGATGACTGTTGAAAATTAGGTCAATAACAATTATTACTGATATTTGTTAAGTAAGACAATCTTCACACCACTTGTATGTTTCTCGAAACCTAAATACAATCACCTGAAGTAAAAAACTATTATCAGGCCTGTGTAAACCACAGAACTTCTTTCAGACAAATCCATTCAAAATCCCAAGGTTCTCCATTGTGTCATCGTTGAGAAGGAGTGATGCTGTATGACAGAGGTTAATGACGTGTTCGATAGAAGCTTTTTAATTATCAACTACACGTTATTTCCTGTCCCATTCTCTCCATTGCCACATGGCCCACCACTGTGACCATGAAGACCCTGGGGTGACCATAGAGTGGCTGTAGCTCAGTTGGTAAGGCCACAGACCAAAGGGTCAGTGGTTCAATCCCCGCTCCTGGCTACATGTTGAAGTGTCCTTGAGAAAGACACTGAGCTACAAGTTGCTCCCAGTGGGTCAGGTGAGCACCTTGCATGGCAGCCACTGCCATCGGTGTGTGAGTGTGAATAAGCAGGATAGGTCTTTATTTACAGGTGTGTTGTCATTTACTTCATGACTGCAATATTTTAGTGGTATTTGTATTTTTATTTACATGTGTCCATTTGGGTACAGACTGAACTATGACAACTCTAAAGATGATTCAAGGGGACAAACCTTTTAAAAGTAGGATTCCTGGAAGAGCCGCTGTATTGGATTGCATCAAATTGCACAGATGGTCATAATGCCTGATCGGTGTATAGTGGATAGATTTATACACTCAACATTTAGATACTGCTACAATATGGCGAACACACTAGTAGGGGATTATTTCAGTCACAGTCTCAGTCTTTGCCATGGGCAGCCTGCCTTTTTTTTTTTTTTAACTTGCATGAATTGTTCTTCCATTCCTACATTTAAAGAATTTACTTTACTGATTTTGAACTTGCTACTTTTGGTTCTATTTTGGGTAGTAAATCTAAATCAATCCCTTTAAACGTCCCTTTGACCTCCCTATATTAAAATATCTCTCTACTTCTAGCTGAAAAATGTCCCCAGATGACATCGGTTCTGAACCTTCAGTTCAGATTATGTAGCCTCATTGCTCTATGGAGTTTGTAATCATGTTCAACCTGCTTTTCCAGAGATCCTCCAGATGATATCATCTGAACTCCTAATGATAAAAACCTCCTCAGGGTGATGTTTTCAGCTAGAAGCAGAGTCATATTTTAATATAGGAAAGTCAGAGGAAAGTTTAAAAGCATCAATTTACATTTCCACCTTGAACTAAAGCCATAGAAAGCAAGTTGGAAATTGGTGAAGTCGCCCTTTAAACACAGGTTAGTGCTTAACAATATAAGAAAAGGGTAGTTAAGATCCTCACTCCAAAAACAAAACTGCCCCAGTCAGTGCTGCTTGTACTTGGTTGACACAAACATTTACCATCACTGTGGGAGAGCACCACACAGCCTCCTCAGCAAACCCTTAGATGCTCAGTCTTATTGTCTCAAGTTTATTTTAACAGCAAGCAGGAGACGTAGCAGGAGCTGCAGGCTTCTATCACAATGTGCTGTTATCTTCTTTCCACCCCCCCTGGCTTTAAGACAAGAGGAAGTTAGGACAAAAAAGCCCTAAGCCTCTCCTCCTGGTAGAAACTGTGACAGAGGGAACAAGCACAAACATTGGCCTGACACACACACGCACACACACACACACACACACCGGAATAAGGTGATCTGATAAAGTCAAAGCAGTTGGAGCAGAGCTGGACTGACACAGCCCAGTGTGATGTTTGTGTTTGTGTCTGAGGACAATAGCAAGCAGGGTGGAGTAGGGACAGGATATGAAGTGTGCATTGTGAGCAGGGAGTGGGCTTCTGCTGACAATGTGTTCACTGTCTGCTCATCAGGAGAAAACTCTCCAACTACTGTGAAAAAGATCCTGAAACTATCGCTGCTCAAAGGTCATTGTGTGGGGGGGGGTGACAGTGTCCAGCTAGCATCACCTTCCTGCTGGCAAGTCCAAAAGAAAAAAAGGGTCTCAACGTGGTTAAGGTCAAAGCTCAGTCTTGTAGTTTTTCAGGAGCCAAAGAAGGGCTGGGCCTGGTATTAAAAATGGACTTGAGACACAGCCAAGTTTCCACATTCTGGGCTGAATGTGAACAGAGGGTGTTTTCATTAAAACAGAGCAGATGTCAAGGCTGAAGATCAACTGTTTAGTTCCATCACCTGCAATAACATCAAATGGTCTCCTCCCATCACTGTTCGCAGCCTCTGCTGGGAGCTGCCACCTGCCTCCGCCAAGTGCAGCATGGGAAATACTTTATGTTCAGTTAAATGTTAAGCCCCATAACAAAGCTGCAATGATTGTTCCACTGAACAACCTACTTTTTATCCATTTGTTTTCTATTTCTACCTATCTTTATTCATTTCGCAGAAAGGTCCATGCCATAGACAAGGTCTACAGTCCATCCCCAGAGGCTGTGCAATGGCCATATGTATATCACACTTAAATGAGATTTGAGCTGAGCACTGAGAACCTGTTTCCCTTCAGTAGATGAACATTTTGTAGGGGAGCTTCCAAGTCTTTCCAAGTCATATATAATTCGTAGAGTAAGCGTCCTGTATCTAAACATCACTGTAATGTGTAAATATTTTTTTTTTGCTCCGGTCATTCATTCATTCATTAATCGATGAAATGTATTTGTTTATTTTATAATACTACGGTTGAATTACCAGCATTAGTTAGGCTGCGCTGCTCACCATTGCAGGAACAGATTGTATAAAGGCTCTGATAAGAAATGAGAAACTGTGTGTTAAAACTGTTCAAACTGAACACTATAAAAATCCAATATCTTATTTATAATTTTGGTCTGTGTGTGAGGTCTGGGCAGGTGGCATTCACATGTATTAGCGAGGCGCATCACTTATATAGTAGGTACATTGATCATATTAACTCACCTGCAGTTTTAATGTTTTAGTGGTCAGGATTAATCCTGGGAAAATGTAATGCTGACCATAATCAACAAGTGTCAGACCACATAATGGGGCCGACTTTGGTGCAGGAAGGTAGAGCGGTTGTCCACCAATCTCACAGTTGTTGGTTCAATGTCGAAGTGTCCTTGAGCGAGACACTGAAATCCAACTTAGTTGCTCCTGATGAGCCAGCTGCATAGCAGCTCCCCTATCAGTGTGTGTGTGTGATTGTGAGTGTGAATGGGTGAATAAGAAGCAGTGTAAAGTGCTTTGAGTGCCAGTAGGTAGAAAAGCGCTATATATTTACCATAATGCAACTCAGCTTGCCATGGACAGATGAGATATAATGAGAATATGAGTCCCTGACCCCCCCCGAACCCCTCGATTGCATCCACAGACACAACTACATATAACACTGTTATGATGTTTGATTTTTACTCTATTTTGTCATTTGTGTTTTCTTTTTTGGAATTTTTGGTGATTTTCTCTATCGCTTTTTTTCCAAATTTTTTTCTATATTTGATCACTTTTGATTAATTTTAGTCATCATTTGTCTATTGTACGTTTCAGTTTTTGTCTTTTAAAGAAGCTCTATGGCCCCAGGGGCCCATCAGGGAATAGAGACATACAATCCTTACGGGTCTGATTCATTTATGGTATTAACTGTATGAATTGTGGGACTTTTCTCTAGGTTGTGGGAGAGAAAACCCATACAAGCACATGGAGAAAATGCTAACTCCACCAGCTAGGCTGGATTTAAACAGGGGGCATTCTAGTTGCAGCACTGCCACACCTGCTTTCGTCAGCTTAACCGTACAACAGTGATGAGATGGTTTTCATAGTAGCAGCCATTATGCCCGTGTTTTCTAGCATTCCAAAAAGTGCTGTCATTCAATCAGCCAAACCTATAAATAAACCATCCAGGCTCGGTTTGCTCTTCTCAAGTTACCACAATACACCTGAAAACCTAATGGCAGACAGAAAGGACAGTCGCCTTGTGCAGGGCCAAACTTGCACACTGCACAAGGTGACTGTCTGAATACAAAAATCCCTGAAAACTCAAGCAACAGTTTATCTATGAGGGTATTTAGGATGTGTTTTTGCAGTCAGAAGCTGCAGTACAGCTAGCAGCCAGTTCAGGTGTGTCCGTTTGTATTTGTGAAAATCTGAATAAATGCTCCAGCCTGCACTTGTCCATTGGCAGCTTCCCTCTCCTCAGAGACCGGTGTCGTCAGAACCGCGGGAATGGGAGATCCCTTGGGGAAAATGGTAGGCAAGTGTTTCCCTCCTGCAGCAGGAAATGGGCGAAACCTTGCCTGAAATTATGCCTCCAGCATTTTGACATGTGAAGGAAGCCACTCCTGATAGCACAGGCTATAGGTTTCCTGTTTTGGGCCAACAGATTTAGCTTCACCGTGTGCTGTCAGGACAGCTGAAGAATGCTGTTACTGTATAAAAGTAACTGCCTGCAAGACGGAATATTTGTCTACTGCTGTCAAACTGCACTTTTGCTCAGTGCTTGAAGACTGTGACTCAAAGGAAATCACCACATTCATTGTTTTAATATCATATCATTATAAGGAAGAGGAGCTGGAACCACAGGGAAATTACATCCATACTGACAGTTTATTCTTGACCATGAAGAGAATTAAAGCAAACTCACAGTCCAAACACAAACCGCTGGCAACTATGCAAACATCTGTTAAGGAAGGCAAAGTAGTTTTTTTTTATGCAATACCTCACAAGCTGTTAACCACCTTTATTTTTGTCCCATTCTGAGCAGAGGGTTTGGTTTTATTAGTTTGAGTGTGAGGCTGCATGTAAAACTCATCCCCTAACAACTGCCAAGATACCAAACTTGGCAAATACTTTCCAGAGTCATACCAGGGTTCACTGTGTTTTAGAAGGATTCAGCGCAGATCCAACTTCAAAAGCTACATCCAGCACATCCCTATAAAATAAGTTTCATCAAAAGAGGATTTGAGTTCAGTGAGATCGCCTTAATGCATATCTGATGACAGCTTAACTGTAGAGGAAGGAGCGTGATCTTCTTAAGAGGATGGGACCCGATATCACAGTAGGCTGCTACCTGGTGTGTAATGCTGTGTTGACTTCATATAGGATGACAAGTGGAAAATTCATATTTCTGACATGCAAGTGTCACGCAAACTGAGAGACACACTACAGGATCTCCGGCCCTGATTTGCCCACTCATTCCTGACTGGAAGCTGGTTGGAACTGTTTATCGGCCCAAGTCATCTTGTAGAGTGATCCTGATCTCAACAGGATGTCAAGTCTTAAATAACGTTAGCTATTAATGACATGAAATCCTGCAGTGTCCAGTCCAGTTCAGTAACCTATCTGTCATATGACACTAGCTGTTTAGCTAACTACATCTGGTAAATGTTAAGTAGATTTAACATTAGGCTACCGACAAAGCTAAACCCGGTACCTTTTTCACTGTATTGTTTTACATATGACAAGCACCTAAAAGAGAGATGAGAAAATATGAACCTATTTAAGTGTTTTAAATACAAAACTGTAGTTAGGATGTGGCGTAAAGACTGAGAGCAGAGGTTAACAATTTGCCAAGCTCTGTCCAAAGTTCAAAAAGCCACCTGATGAACACACATCGTTTTGCTTGTTGATTCAGGTAAAAACTGTTCTGTTTGTCCATGGAACGATGACCCTGCAAATACTTCATTAATCCATTTTTCCCCTTCCACTAGATCAGAAGGTCAAGGTAACTGAAACAGTCGGTGCTGATCCTGATGTAGTGTGTTGCTCAACAACATTTCGGCTTTTTGCTATTTTCCAGAGTTGCTGATCAGCTAAGCTGATTTCTTCAAATATCCTGTTTGGTCTCTGATCAAAGTAATTTTACAAAAAAGTAAAACAGAGTATGCAGTAAATCTTTACATTAAATATCCCATCACAAGGTAAACATAGCACCAGAGTAAAAGTTGTATGGGATAACAGTGCTGGAAACATCCATGTACGTTACTTGAGTAACTTGAGTTACTTTTGCAAGACTTCATACTTCTACCCATCCACATTTCACTAGCTATTCTATCTTTTACTCTATTGTGGACTGTAGTTACTAGTTACTCGCTTGTTAATGAATTTTCAACACCTATAATAAACATCTATTTTCTTAATGAGTATTTTTACTTTTAATGACTTATGTATGCCACAGATTAATTTTGTGTTCCCTGAGATATTGTTTTAAGAAGTAACAATTATTAGTACTACTAGCGCACTACTTATATAAACATCCATCAGACACATATTTAAATTGTTTTTATAGCTGTTCTTCCATTGCTTAATCACATTCTACCCAAACCTAATTATCTAATCAACATGACCCTAGGATGTAAATTACAATTACTTTAGCATGAGACCAAGACAGAGTTTTCCAGCTTGAATTACTCAGTTCACCCAAATTACAAAAATATAAATGATCTGCACTTATATAGAGCTTTTCTACCTATTGCCACTGAAAGCGCTTTACACTGCTTCTTATTCACCCATTCGCACTCACAATTACACGCACACTCAGGACACTTCAACATGTGACTAAAGGAGCCAGGGATCGAACAATCAACTGTGGGATTGATGGACAACCGCCCCTCCCAGAACACACACAGAAATCACCACTACCAAGGTGTGGTGGAAAGCAAGCTGTCTCAAGACAAATCTCAGAGAGATATAAAACTAAACCATCAACAGTTAGACAAACCACAAAGTAACAGAGGTGATGTCTCTGAATATGTATGTTATTGGGTGTGAATAGATCTCCTAAATGAATTTGGCTTTTTAAAAGGACATTAGCCCAGAGCAGCATATCAGAAACAACATTTTTAATAGGTGAAATAAATACTCCATTACATGCATGATCAAAACACTTTAAAATACTATGGGAAGTCTGGTAAATAGTGTAAAACCTATGGCACACACTCACAGCAGCTTTTTACCAATTAAGAATTCACACATGTCAAAAAAAAAAAAAAACCCAAAAAATGAAAAGCATTGAGACACTCAGATCACTCTTTCCAATCTCACAAAGCACACGTAATCAAGGAGGTCAGCCAACCATAGGTTTACACAGCGAGGCTACATCCATCATCAAGGTTGGTGTTTTCACTGGAGCTGAAAACTGAGGTAAACTTTTCAGGTTTGAAGGCTGCTGTCTGTTGGTGAGAGCGGGTCAGTTGAACCCAGGTCAGGCTCAGAGCCGTCCATTTCTAACAAGGTTTGAGTCCCATCCAGCGTGACACAGAACCTTGTAGTGCTTGCATTAGTGCTCCTCAGCATTCTCACACATTGCAAAAACATGGACATATCCACAGACAGCCTTCTTCTGTTGTTACTCTGCCTCTAAACCTGATGAACAGGGATAACCCAAGGGAGTCTCTTTGGTATGTCAGAACAGGACAGAGGAGACTGGAGATCCATGTTGCCTCTTCCTAAACTAATTCACAGAATGACAGTTGACTGGCGGCAGTGTCCTCGGAGAAGAGCGTTCTCTGAGTGCCTGAGTGAGCAGAGTGCAGCCGTCTGACACAGCACACGCCGAGTTACGCAGACGCTCCCGGTAGTCTGCCATTTTGGAGCTGCTCTCGGGATGCTGGGCAACATCCCTGAGGCCCTGAGTGAGAAGGACACAGGCTGAAACCACACTCATGGCCCCCCCTAAAACTGCAGTCTGTACCCCTTTCCCTTCAGTGGAGATACTAGCAGCTCTGCCCAGGAACTGTGGCTCTGTAGCAAACCCAACCAGGGCGCCGACAGCCTGGACCAGAGCGGCACTAAAGAGGACGCAGCGGTTCCTGGTCAGCTCACTTGGCTGGGTTTTCACCTCTTTGACACATGCCATGAAAGCTGTGCCACTTGTGCTCATGCTCTTTACACTCAGTTTGAACTGCTCCTTTGCAAAGCGGTCCCTGGACCTCTCGCTGGCCAGCGAAGAGATGTCTGTCAAAGTCTTGAGGTTGTTAGAGATGTTCTGAGAGAGTTCAAGGAGGAGCTGGGGGGTGAGGTCTGGCAGGGGGGTGACTCGGAGGACACTGCAGCTCTGTTCCACCTCGTGTCGGCAACGGGTCACCTTATATCGGTCCACCAGACCAGGCATGCAGGGCTGAGAGCCAGGGGTCTCCACACCTGCAAGGTAAGCAGCGTGGGCCGAGCACTCAGTCAAAGACACCACAAGGTCAGCCATCTCCAAGAGGCGGTCCCCTACCTCTGGGAAGCGACCCATGTTTAGCTGGCTCTGGATGTCGTGGGTGAGAATAGAGAGTTCTTTAGTCCTGGCAATAACGGTGTCGCGGCACTGGTCGAAGGTCTCAGCCACTGCCACACCGTCAGATGTCATGACCGGCCTGGTCTCGCTGCACAGCAGGAGAAGGTCAGCCACAAGCTGCATCTTGCTCTTACATGTGTCACAGATGGAGGAGAGACGCTTCCTCTGCTGCAAACTGCCACTGGGTGTGCTGCTTGATCCCTCACTAGCTGATTTGCCAGAGCCACCACTAGCCATAATAAGGAGGAGGTTAGTGGGGTGGGGGATAGGGTCAAACTACTCTTGTGGTGGGTTTCAGTTATTTATAGTTTTCTGTTGCTGCACACTGCATTTTACTGTTTAGGACATTTCTAAGTTAAGTCTTTACAAACTTCTTTAAATAACAACTGGCCAAAGAGTCTTCCTTAAATTCCTTCAGAGAATAGATGAGCAACTGTACACCAGACGTTGACACACAGGACATATATTGTTAATGTAAACGTGGAGAAAGCAAAACTATATTACTGCATTCAGTTATGTTTGAATAACATCCACATTGTTAATTAAGGTGTCTCTAAAGTATTCTACATTAAAATCTACTCTCGTCTGGCACATTCCCACAGTTATCTGCCTTGGTTATTCGTAACTGTACAATGTAACAAAACTGATCCAAATCCCCACAACTTCAGAGTAATTAATATACTCTCATCTTGACAATTTACTTAAAATGCCCTGAACATAATCCAGATGTCAATATTATTTTTAGACCCATGGTTTGTGGAACAGACTAATTCACAGGTTTTTGAATGAAAAAAATAAAAATCACACACAAACTGCAGTGCCAACAAGGTGCCTTTGAGAAGGCAAAGTGCAGATGAGAAATATGAAAATAATGTCAAAAGCTTTCTCTTTTGAAACAACACCACATTTCCAATTATAATTACATCTGCCCTTGTGCTATTTTTGTAACGTTAGATGCCTTTTCTTGGCGTATTCTTAGGACTGCGGCCAAGAAAACATCACCTCAACATTGACTAGATGCCTTTTGAGTCTTGTTTTGATTGTGATCATTTTGTGTCCACTTGCATTAGAGCAAGTAGTTTGAAACAACACCGAGATCTTGTCCGACTTGTTCCCAAAGACTTTGCCCGGACTGGCGTACTCATACTGGTTACAAACAGGGCACCACCCGGGCGGCTCTTCTGGACAGCGGGAAGACTTGTGCTTCCCTCCAGCACCATCGTTTCATGGGTCCTCCCAAGTAGAATCCAGCGAAAGCGCGACTGTCCAACAACCCCCTCAGTCCACTTTCAATCTCTTCTTTTTCAAACAGAGCCCTGGGTTAGAAGCTTGCAGTTGCTCCGGTCGCTTCGACTCCATATGCATCGTCCGTCTGTCTGCCCTCCACCTCCTCCTCCGCGTCTTAACTCGGGACCAGAGAGTGTGTAGCCCCGCATATCGTAGGTGAGCAGCCGCTTCTCGTATTCATTCTAGTCGGTTGTTTTTGAACATGTAACTCACTCGTGTCGGCAGCTCCCACAGTCCCGAAACCGTAAACGTTACTGGCACAAGTAGCCGTTATTCCCAGGGATTCGAAGTGGTGCTGCGCGCTCCCGCTACAGTACTATGAGGAAGCAGGGAGGGTGTGGTCGCGGCTGAACGGCTGCTGGACACAGCAAAGTTGCACTGACGAACAACACAGGCAGCTCTTCGCTTGGAGTTCACTTCCCACCACGTATGTGGCCTGCTTGTCGTCTCGCGCCACAGACGTCGCGAGGGAAGACTAGTTACGCGGTAGCTAAAGAGCTTCGAGGAGTTTTACGACTGCTTTTACTTTCAGGACTGTTGCTCTGCCATGAGACATCTCTGCTGCGTCAAGTGAACCGCTAGCCTAGCTAGCTACTGTGCGCCCGGAAGTGTGCGTATTCAAAATAAAAGCAGGGCTTGGTCTCCTAACACTTTCCAACCAGGAAAGACAAAGGTTCCTTCAAGTTATGACATTTCCAGAAAAGCCTTAAAGTAAAGGGGCGATTGTGGCGCAGGAAGGTAGAGCAGGTTGTCCACAAATCTTGCAGTTGTTGGTTCAATCCCCAGCTCCTCTGGTCACATGTCAAAGTGTCCTTGAGCAAGACACTGAACCCCAACGTAGTTGGCCAGCTGCATAGCAGCTCCCCCATCAGTGTGAGTGTGTGTGTGAATGGGTAAAATAAGAAGCAGTGTAAAGCGCTTTAAGTGCCGATAGGTAGAAAAGCTCTATATAAGTGCAGAACATTTACCATTTACTGTAGGATGTACCACAATATTTTAGCAAGTCACTGGGTACCTTAGTGACCCTAGAACTAAGTTTGGCAAATGCCATCTTATATGGTACATTTGTACTTACCATATTATAAATATACATTCACTGGCCACTTTATTAGGCACACCTGTACAATTTAATGGAATCCAATACAGCAGCTTTGCCATGACATCTACTTTTAAAATGTTATGATTTTTCAGTTTTTAAATTTAAAGGGTCGTAAAGGTGACGATTCTGCTATGTGTTTATTATTGAAGTTGAAGTGGGCAGTGCTGTCATACTGGAGTGCATTTTGTTCCACAAGGCTCTGTGTTAAATTCCATAGATTTCCATTGCTATGCTTATGATACCCAGCTGTATCTATCTATGGAACCAGGTGAAAAAAATATGGGGGACCCACCCCCCGATGCACTGAGCTCCCTTCCTCCTCTTGACCCTCTCTCCTCTCAGCCCACAGTTGTCACCACTGTATGACATTAACTCTGTGTGTTTTCTCCCATAGTTGTCTTTCTCCTTCTCTGTCTCCCTCTCTGTCCCTTTCTGCATGTGTCTCCAGCTTTGAAGCTGTGTGTTTTCCAGTGTGCAGCTACTGGTCCTACCAACCTGTCTGATGTTTTGTTGTTGCTTTTGTTGCACTTTTCTTTTCTCTCTTCACTTTCCACTTATTCCACTTCACTCCATTTATCTAAAATAATGATAAATGTTCTGCACTTATATGGCACTCAAAGCACTTTACACTGCTTCTTATCCACACACCGATGGGGAAAGTCAACACTGGTCAACACACAGTGGGAGCAACTAAGTCGGGGTTCAGTGTCTTGCTCAAGGACACTTTGACATGTGACCAACAACTGTAATATTGGTGACAACCGCTCTACCTTCCTGTGCCAAAGTTGGTCAATGAATGAATTATTATTTTCTGATGCAATAGAATTCAAATGCTCTATAACTGAGGTGAAGCTATTTTTAACAATTTTTAACAAGGAGTCACTTTTCTTTTTTATATCCTTGCACACTAAACAAATCCCTTTGGGCTTTAATCCAGTTCATTTAAAGAGTCAAAATGTACATGGTAAAGGATGATGTGATTTATTACAGTTCAATTATATCTCACACAGGGAGGATAGATGCCAGAAAGATTCAACATTTTACTTTACACATGGTGTTTAATTCAGTGAATGTCTGTGTTTTAATACTTTATTTTGTAATTCAGCATTTGTACTTTTATTATTAGAATTGACTGAATATGTTTTTAGCATTCATGGATGACAAAGTAAACACTGGAAAAAACTGTGCTCCAAAATTTTAATCGCAGAAAATCTATATTTTGTTCATAAAAGAGGATGAACAAAATGTATGCAACATGGTAACATAGCCTCCTATCTGGGGCTGTGATGAACACACTAAGGTAATGTAGAACCTGTTGTGCTGTCAGTGGGACCCTGCAGCTGCACAGGGCACAGTGCCATTGGGTGGAGTCAAACCGAGAGGAAACAGCTCCACAGTTGTGTCAGTTAGACTGATCTCTGATCTTTACGACCCCACAAACTCTCCTCGCCCATGTACTGCTGTCTATTAGTGTCTCACTTACTGAATAACATGCTCGCTGTGAAATAATGATTTATTATCAGTTCAAGATTGTATCAGTAAAGACATGGTAAGAATATATTAGTCTAATATTGACCTTTATGCTATTATCCACTGTGTTTCCTGTCTGTGAACATGATTGAGGCTCCTCCCTGTCCCCAACTAAAGGTCATCTTTCCATTATTATGCATTTTACCACATTCACAATGAAGTGCAAAAAAGCATGGGATACTTTAGAGCAAAAAATCAACTAAAAACTTGTTTCTTTCTAAATTCGTAAAGTAACATTGTATTTATCATCAATGTGTAACATAGATCTGATGTGATGCACAAAAAATATGTGTACAAGTTCATTCAAACCAAAGATGTTATGCTTAATGGTAATGATGAGGATTTCGTCCAGAGTACTGAACGGTGGACTGCACATTTGACAGCATCTCAGAGGCATTTCCCTGATATTCATTGATCCACATTACTGCACATAGTAAATGTTATTATTGGATTGCCATAGTCTTTTACTGTATTTGCCACTGATTTCTTTAGTATTTAAAAATAAATATGTACATTTGCTTTAGAGTTTTGTCAAAAACAGCTTTTATCTGTGGTACATTTATGTAAAACATTCATAATCAACATCAGAAGGATGAAAAAACAAAAGGTGATCAGGAGAGCTCCCTTATATTATTTTGAGGATCAAACAACAAATATAATCACTTTAGCAGAAGGGGATAGACAAGTTTTAGTACTTAACTTTTATTTTATTTTGAAACCATATTCTTAAGTTGACATCAACATCAGCTCGGCTTTTCACAGCTCTGACACGCCCCTTGGGTCTTGTGACCGGCAGACTTGGGAACCAATCAGAGCACACCATCTGTAAACATGGCGACCGACTTCAGGTGGAGATGTGTGGTTTTGATGTTCTGCACATATTTGCTTTGTATTTTAGCGACTAGCACTAAAGAGAAGTCTAAGATAAAGAAAGATATACGAGATTACAATGATGCAGACATGGCCCGGCTGCTGGAACAGTGGGAGGTACGGTAATGTTTTTATGTCATGCAGCCTGACTGCAGAGACTAGCTAATTACTAGCTTAGCCGTTAGCTCTCTATTGTCATAATCTGGCATGTATTATTAGGCAAATTCGAAGTCCAAATGTTATTTACTGCAACAGTTGTTTGTTTCTTATACGTTTTAATTATCTCTGCTCGGTACTGTAACGTACTGCACTGTAAAGTACCGGAGTTAAATGTTACGTCCTACTTTAATACTTTTACTTACGGAAGTTTAACTTTTCATTTTTCTCCACACACATGCCTTATTTTATGTCAAAGTTACACAAATACAGTGTATCGTATCAGTTAGAAACTGTCATTTCATGTAAAAGATATAACTTTACATTTGACCCTGCAGTTGGGTCATTTATGACACAGTGATATATCATGTATCATGTAGCATCATTACTTTACCTTTCAACTTTTCATTAACGTGAAAGTTTGTGTTCAGTCATTCATCAGCTGGAAGATACCAATTTGCTTGAGTACTTTCCACACTTAACCCCCATAAGATGGTATCTTCCAGTTTCTGATTGACAACACCAGATCAAGGTTTTCAGCAGTAGATTAGCCAGGGATAGATGGAGAATGAGCTAGGCGGTGGCTCTTAGGGACCAGGGTCGGCTACCTGTTGTTGAGAATCTCATGATTTTGTGTTTATCTTGATAAAATGGCCAGCTGTAAACTAAGAACCAACTTCTAAATGCTGTAAATTAGTGGTCACAACCCAAAAAAGGTTTAGTAATTTAGGTCCCAGCTGTGGTAACAATTCTACAATATTTAGACGTTTTCCTCAATATGTCGGCTAAATAAAGAGTGAGGCAATAGCAGCCGGGCACTCTGGGTAACAATCCAGTCTTTGATAACCTGAAACTTTTAGGACTCACTGTACATAATTTCTCCTCTTTGTTTAACAGAAAGACGATGACATTGAGGAAGGCGACCTACCAGAGCACAGAAGGTCTCCACCCCCCATCGATTTCTCCAAGGTGGACCCTTCAAAACCAGAGGACCTTCTCAAGATGTCTAAGAAAGGCAGGACTCTGATGGTTTTTGCTACAGTGTCAGGGGACCCAACTGAAAAAGAAACTGAGGAGATCACGGGCCTGTGGCAGGGCAGCCTCTTCAATGCCAACTTTGATATTCAGAGGTAACTTCTCACTGAACCAAAGAGTGTGTTTAGCTGTGTTTTGGGGGGTAGATTCTTCTTAACTTGGCCTATAGTTAATGATCTGTATGGTGGACTAGACAGTTAATGTTTACTACTGTCATAAACTACTAGAACTCAAGGTGGTTGTTATGCATGAATAGAACCTGGTTGAGTTTGATTTTTGTTACTGTTGATGCACACAGAAAAGAAAAGATTTGGAGCATTAAACCCAGTGAGCACAGTGACATCTGCTGGTTTATAGAAATTATACAGCTGCTCAAAAATAGAACCCAACATCTAGGTGGCTTCATACTGTTGAGACATCTTAAAATCCATTTAAATTGGACTAAATATAACTGGAATGTTTTTAGATCCTGAAAAAATTGTAAGAAACGCACAACACACACATCACTCAAGTTTTTGAAGAACAGTATATAGCAAGTATGGGCAAGTTATCAGTTCAATGTTGAGTCAGTTCAGTTTGATTTAATCAAATAATTTGATTATGAAAAGAATCATCAGTGAAGCACAGCCATATGAAATGCTAAAACTGAGAGATATGATTTAGAAGAGGGTTTCATGTACTCAACAGTTTGGGGCCTCCTTTGTACTATTTGTTGCTTCATCATGCTCCAAATGTTTTCAATGTGTAACAGGTGTAAACTGCAGGCAGGTTGGTTTAGCTCCTAGACTCCTAGAGAATGTGGTTTGACATTGTGTTTGTGAAAGAAACATTCTCTAAATATGATATCTTGATAGCAGCCTATGTTGCTAAAAAAAAAAAAAAAACAGATATATCATTCAGCATTAATGGTGCATTCACAGATGTGCAAGTTTTAAATATGAGATTTCTTTCTAATCCCTACTTTTTTTTTCCTCCCTTTTTTAGAACACAATTTTTCTTGCAACTGTGTGTAGTTGGCATGATATTAAAAATGATCCATATAGTTGCTGGTTAAAATGTTGCAAATCTGGGAATTTTCTACCCACATTTTATCACACAACTTTTCTGTGGTTTGTCAAATGAATTGGCTTTATTGTTTTTACACTAAACAAAACACACCATGTTAGTGTTACTGACTCACTTTTGTTGTATATGAGGAGTAATTAATTTAATTGTCATTTTCCTCATCAAACAATTGGTTTTTCTTCGATGTAGTAGCTTACATATTGCATTATGTATTCTTTTGCAGTAGTGCATGTCATTAGAACATCATGAACTGTAGCGTAGCCTCAGAAAACAGTCATACATTACAGTGGAGGGTAGTCTGTCATAATGACCAGTGCCTGGTGTGATCCTTTGTCCTCCTGCAGGTTTGTCGTGGGTTCCAACAGGGTGATCTTCATGCTGCGGGATGGCAGTCTGGCCTGGGAGGTCAAAGACTTTCTTGTGGCTCAGGACCGCTGCATGGACGTTACTGTGGAAGGACAGGTGTTCCCCGGGAAGGCTGCCAAGAAGGATGATGCCAAATATAAAAAGCAGAATGAAGTCAATAGCAAGAAGAAGAGCAAGAAGAAGGTGGAGAGTAAGAAGCCGGACTTGGAGGGCAACAGTGCAAGCCATCTGAAACAGGAGCTGTGATAGAACAACACAAAGGGAGACTCAGACTCACAGCGCCAAAATGCTTACTCTCAGCCCCAGTATGAGAGCAGTAAAGCCTTAAGGAGCTGCAGGACCACATAATGACGCAGTGGCTTAGAGTCCGTGCTATGAGTGAACTAATAAAACTGGACTGCTGAACCCAAGATGGAATGTCCTTCCTCCACCTCTCCCTCAGTGGAATATGTTGCAGTGACAAATATATTCTTGAAGTCAGAGTAGCTACAAGCTTGTACAAATCACTTGCAATGTCAGTGCGGTCTGGTTTAGCTCTATTGGGTTGTTACATCATAGCTGAATGATAATTATACATTTACGTATTTTTTGAAAGGTACTCAAGGCAAACATTATTAAACTTAAAATAAAAAGGTTTTCCTGGTACATTTATGTAGTCATTTATTTTACCTACAGGTCCTATCCTGTGTATCACCAACACCTGTTTGATTTTTCACTGACATGAAAATAAACGTTTTTATATAATCGCAATATATCTTTAGTTGCTAAAGCAGCTCCATACCTAGCTCTGATGTAATGTGTATTCACTTGACGATTATTGCAAGTATTACAATTACATTTTCCCATGCTGAACCCAGTCAAGTGTACAAAAAGTATTCTAAAGAGTATTTCCTTTGCAAAGGCCCATTTTCTCATTGCGTTTCTTTGGTGTGTGGCAACATTTGCTTTTTATTGCAAATAACCAAAGGGTTCGTCAATAGAAGAAATGGGTAGATTTTTAACAAACTGTTCGATATCATGTTTTTGACATGGTTCTGTCCTTGAATCTGGTAATTAATTAAAGCTAAAAAGACCTGAACTTTTTCGGTTTCTGCAGAAGCCATATTTATGAGGCATCGTGGTGACAGACTGGGGCTAAGTTATACTATGAGTACAGCTGCAAAATCAAGGTGAAGAGATAAGACTGAGTTGAGTGATAACTTAAGGAAGTAAAAGGTACAAAGTTTTAAGGTAAAACATACAGTACATGACAAAGGTAAGAGGGATGTTGCACCTGTGGGGCTGTGTAACATTGTTCTTCAGTCCTTCCTCTGGAAACACAATTGTGCCATGTGTGCCGGAGCAATGAGAGAAAGAAGGCAGATAGTATGCTATTACAACCTGGATCCCATGTATTGTGCATGGATTAACAGGTTTGTTGATAATTTAAACATGACACTGGATCAATTGGTTCTTCAAGTCATGCTGAGCTTGTCCTGGCAACACAGCCACAACCTTCTCAGGAACAGACTTTAATTTTTTTCACAGTAGGTTTAGTCAGTATAAACAAGAAAACAGCTCAGATTTGGACCAGTTGGACCAGGAAGTTCATCCCATTGTGAATAAGTGTTCTATGTAATAATAGTGTGTTTTTTAACACTCAGGTTGTTGCATCATGCAACAATATGCAGATAAATAACCTTTCTGCAAAACTCAACACTTCCTCACAGACTAAACACATTGGTCATGGGGGTCACATTTAGATGCACAATAGCAATACAACGGCCACAATGGTTATACACGACTAGCACGGTCTTTCGATAAGACACTACAGGTAAAAACTACACACTTGTGTCTAGTCCGTGTTGGGATTGAATCCAACAAAGACTATAAAAGCCAGTTCAAATGCAAGTGGCTGGTGTGAGATGAATTGTGACTTAAGTACTGAAGAGGAGTACAATGAGCAAGAGTGGTATCAGATAAAGCTCATTCAGGTCTACAATCCCTCCTGTCTACTGTGCTCTGCCAGTGAACGGCATCTCTTGGTCCCACCACTATACATAAGACACCAAGCAAAACTCGTCAGCTCAGTGATCCCATGATGGTGGAATGAGCTACCAAATTTTGTACGTTCAGCAACCTCACTCCCAATATTCTATAGCTGCTGAAAACAGAACTCCTCTGCACCTTCCTATGCTGTTAAATCTATTTAAATTTCTCGCACTTGCATCTCGTGAACTGTGAACACTTTTCTGATAGGACTTTGCTTTGATGTTTTCTCCGTGTCTTAGATTTTTGCTGCCTAGTACCTCACTTGTAAGTCGCTTTGGATAAAAGTGTCTCTTAAATGACTACATGTAAATGTAAAAACGTAGAAATGAAAGCTGGCCTGGGTCCATCCCTAGCCCCGAGGCAGAATAAGTGATTGAGATTGTAAGTGTACGTGTAAATAAATCATAGTTTATAAATGCAAAGATTCATCATTGTGTGTGTGTGTGTGTGTGTGTGTGTGTGTGTGTGTGTGTGTGTGTGATTGGGAGTGTGAATGGGTGAATGAAAAGCAATATTTTTTTTTTTGGTTTTCTAGTAAATATAAAAGTCAACATACAACAGGTCTATACACAATATGCAAAATACTGTATATGAGTAAATAGTTTTTGCCTCAGTCTTAAGAGCACAGTGTTTAGTTTAGATTTTTATTTCTTTTCACATCTTTTTTGTGCAGTGCATAATTACTGCTGAGTAGTGTTTATGCACTGGCTGTCTTTGTGTGTCATTTGACAGCAGTGTTTGGTTTTCAGCAAAGATACAATAAGTTTGTTATTGGCAGACAAGTCAAAGGTTGTGAATCCAGCTTAAGGTTTAATTATTTGGTTTACTGATATGAGAAAAGAAGAGATTTCAGTAAATGTGTTCCAGAAGTTCAGAAAAACTATAATAATGCATTCTTTTGTCACTGGCAGCAGTCTGAGGACACTGTTGCCAAATGTTGACATAAAAAAACAAAACTATTTTATATAACAGTATTTACAACATACGTGTAAACACAGTGTGACCACATATATGTGGCCTGTTTCCTCGAGCTCAAGGTCTGCTTTCTAAATGATCTAATTAGTCCTACCAGTGCTCACCTGTGAGGACAGGGTTTGGGTAAATAGTAAATGGATGTGGCACTTAATTGTCAGTGTCTTTGAAAAGAAACACAGGGACTGAAGTTTGAAATGATGAGTCCACATAGTGAACATAGTGTGTGCAAAAAGTGTGTTTTAAAACGTAAATAACTTTAACGCAGAGAATGTGCTTATAGTTCAGCAAAAGAGATCAGTAGTTAATGATTTCAATAACTGTGCCACAAGTAAATGTTCTGCACTTATATAGCGCTTTTCTACCTATTGACACTCAAAGCGCTTTACACTGCTTCTTATTCACACTCACAATCACACACACACTCACACACCGATGGGGGAGCTGCTATGCAGCTGGACAACACTCACCGGGAGCAACTAAGTTAGGGTTTAGTGTTTTGCTCAAGGAAACTTCAACATATGAATCAAAAACTGTGAGATTGGTGGACAACGCTCTGCCCTTCTGCGCCACAGTCGCCCCAAGTGCCACAAACACAATACAATAAACTGTATTACAATATATGCAGAGTGTATCTATCTATCACTGCTATTTTGTATTAGTGTTTTAAAATATCTGTGTGTGTGTGTGTGTGTGTGTGTGTGTGTGTCCCTCAGCTGCCAGTGCAGATGTAATGACGTAGCTCTTGGAGAGTCAGTAGCAGTCTGTCTACCTGCTGATCATAGATTCAGTTTTCTGTTTATCAGATCAACACATGAACCTTTTAACTGTGTTCATAAACCCACATTAGCTGGATATGAGATCAACAAGATTATTTTATCTGATTAACTTCAGGAAAGATTTGAATACCTATATGTGATCTGTGGAGTTGTCTTAAGAACTTTGGGATTCACCATTGTGTATTTCTGAGGTCTGACAAACATGTCACACAAGGAACCTTTGAGGTTTGAGGTAGGTGTTCATCTTTTTATATTACACCAGGGTAAAATACATCTGTGCAAAATTGGCCCTGATCATGCTGACTGGTGACTGACCTTCACGTGATGCTTAGAATATGGAGGATTATTGACATGACACACATGAAGCTCAAACATCATTATCAAATTACACTTTGACATCCAGACAAACTGTTCATTATCTTTTATTTCTGTACAAAAATTGAAACAAATTCAAAGTCATGTAGTTTCATCACGTTACCAGCCCAAGCCACATATACAACACATCTGTTTTTGTACAGTTAAAACAAGCCAACTATACCAAGAGTCATATGCAGTGAGATGTAGTAAAATGGAACTATAATGTTTTCTTACATACAGTATACAGACAGGACAGTAATACCATTACAACTCAATACATGTCCCGTGTAAATTTTAATCAATGGTGTCTGTACAATAAATAAGTATAAAATATATCTCTTATCAATCTGTGGATTTTTAAAAACATGTTCAACATACAAAACACTAAATTACTGCTACAACCTCCGAAAAAAGACCAGCTATTTCGGCGATGGGAGGGGGGATCATTTTTCTCTTCACACTGGAACAAAGATTTCATTGCGGTTTTGAAAAGGGGGGCATTGCACATTTGAAAACTCCCCGAGTTAACAGCGAGATAATCACTTTAATCACTAGTTAATTGTTTCTGTTGTAATGGGCTTCTTGCTGGTTCACTCCAAAAAACATAGACAAATGAGTTACAAACACTGCTATGAAAAAAACATGGGAAACATCACAATATCTAGTGAGCGGGTGCTCGAAATGAAACAAAGCAGGTTGACAACCACGAGTCTGGAATGTTATTGTTTTCTTTTTTAAAATCTCTTCTTCTGTTTTCTCTCCTTGACCTGTTCAGTCAAGCAAAGCAGGACAATAAAACCACTCTGTTACTACGTGTGGCACTATGAAGGAAGCATTTTGTGTGCAAATAATACAATATACGTGCATTTGACTAGCTGGCGCATACTTTCCTAGTATTTTGTCCCCGACTGTTCAAAGGCTTTAGATTTGTATCATATATAAAACCAGTCATTTCCGAATGAAAGTGAAAGATCTCATATGAGACAGATCCAGAACATGCTGGATTCTAATAATCCTAAAGTTTTTCCAGGCTTTGGTGGATTGGAAGGTGTCGAGGGAACTTTTTATCCCGCTTACAGTTTGTAGTTCCTAGATCTCTTGACAGTAAGCCAATGGGACTTTTCTATTATTGTTATTATTACTGTTAGGTTAAGTTTTGTTCAGCAAGATAATCTTGATGAAAACTTTTTTGAAGCCTAAGTACAAACACTGAAAGCAAGAAGTATAAACAACCATGCTAGTTACCTTTTTTTCTTTTCTTTTTTTTTTTTTTACAAAAGCCTTTTCTCTTGGTGTGATCTGATTAAGCTAGTGACTGTGAGCTTACTGCTGAATAGAGGAGTCTGTGTTCTGGAAAAATTGCAACATTATTACCACTGAGACAGGGGGTACACCTTGAGTCTGGAGTAGATGAATGTCCACTCCTGATGTCCACCCCTTGCTGGATCTCTCAAGCAACAACAGGAAGCATCATAGCATACATCATGTCCAAAGTCTCCCAAACCGGCAAAGCCAGAGGAGCTAGGGATGGACCTACAGTTAATGAACATTGCCATCAGCGCTGTGTAACATCTAAATATATCAGCTTCGTCTGTGTTTTATCAGCTATGCTTCAAATGGAGTGTTCCTCCCCCACACGCCTTTGAAAGTTGAATTGGACCTACTTTAATTTTCAAAACATATGCCCAAAGCAGTGTGGAGGTATGTGAGTAACCATTTGAACTTTTGTCTCATGTTCATTTTTCTGTAATTACAAGTCAATTATTCATTTTCATTTGTGTCTTTGAGGACAGACTGGGCAGTAAATCCTCAAATACACAATTACCATATCTTATGTTTCTTAATAACAATATGCACGCTGCTTTCAAGAGTGACAGTCTACCTCTGGATGTGTTCAAATGACACCTTGTATGGACTGAATCATTCCAAATAAAGCCCAACTGTTACTCCATCACCTAACCTCACGGTCATCCAGCAGTAATAACAAAGAATAATGACTTCTTAAGCTGTAGATGTGGAAGTGGTGGTGCAAACAAATACTGAAGTCCATTAGAGAACAGACTACATACACGTTATTATTAAAGAGTGAACTTTAACCTTGAGCCCCAGTTTTGATGGACTACAAGGCCGAGTTTGAGAAAAGTTATGGCTTTTGGGTTTGTCGGAGAGAACAAGAAACAAGTCAATGTTAATGTTAAAATTCATGTCCACATTAGCTGGTGCACACAACAGAGATTTTCACAGCACCACCGTGATACTAATACAATGATTACTTAAGCTGACGAGCTAACATTATTTGAACACAGCAGTGATGTATCAATCAGAACCAATATCCATCACCTCTTCATGTCTCTGAAGACAGCCGACAACTGTTCCGTGCCACTGTTTCCAAAGAGCTGATATGTCCACTAAAAGGTTTTGCTGTCATATTTAAAGTGCTTTTCTGATGGTGGGTTTCTTACACAGATTAATCACCAAATCACATCATTCTTTTCACCGCCAGACCAAAAAAACCCCAAAACAAAAACAAAACAGAAAACACCAATTGATCCTGGACCAATGGCTTGGCGCGACTGACTCTGCAGTGCTGGCAGTGCATGTGTATGTGCTAGTATGTACAGTTTAATGAAAAGGTTTGCATCTCCTTACATTGAAATGGCAAATAGAGTGAAATATATATGTATTTTTTATCATCGACAAAATATTTAATGGCCATTCAGCTAGTACAAATATTCCTTCATCACCAAGAATGGTCGAGTGTAGAAAAAGGAAGTTATAGTAAAATATTATATCTCGCTTGATAAACTCTCTAGATAATAACCTTTAAATGTAAAATCCGGCTTATTTAAAAAAAAAAACAAAAGACTCAGATCAGTGCTGGATAAGTGGCACACAGGTCTGTTAAATTGGGTTGTAAATAGGTAGATCTCCATGTCCAGTCTTAAGCAGGGATCACGACTACAATTTTCAGAAGATCTCAAAATGAAATTGGTAAACCTTCATTATGTTCTGTAAAACATGGTGGAGGCTCGCTGATGTTTTGGTAGTGTGTGTCTGCAAAGAGGAATTACAGGAATTAGAGCTAAAGTTGAAAAAAGAATCACACAATCCAACACCAGAAGATTTTAAAATCCTCCTACCATCAGTCACAAAGTTAAAAATGAAAAGGCAGTGGATCCTTCTAGTAGACAATGATCCAAAGCACAAAGCGAGGTCAACTCAGGAATGTGTTAGAAAGAATAAAGTGAATGTTTTACCTTTAAAGTCTAAAGACTTATATAAATATAATTGCAAAACCTGTGGATAGAGTTGAAGAAGGCTGTACACGGCAGACAACCAAGCAATCTGGTGGACTTGAAACAATTATGTAATCAAGGATGGGCTAAAATTACATCTGAAGGATATAAACGCAACTCAGAGGGTATTTCAGAGGTTGTCAGAAGTTGTAGACAGAGGACATTGAAAAGTATTGGAGAACATTTCTTTAGGGGGATGCAAACTTTTGCAATGATATAAAATTCATTACTATAGATCACTTTCTTATATACTCCCTGACAATTTTGTTATTTCTGATGAAGGATCATTTATAATCACTGAATGTGCAATTAATTATTATATTAATGGAAAACATCATTTTACTCTTTTGCCATTTCTACGTATGGGGATGAAAATGTTTGCACTCATCTGTATGTGTGCATGTAGATGTTTTAGGTCGTGTGTGTCAATAACTGGGGGCTACATAGTCTCTCGTCCTGTCAACCCCATTCGTCCTGCTACTCATAGCTTCATCTTGTGCACTACAGGGACAGGCAGGACTTGATGGATCTTGGCTCGGTCAGTGTTTACCTCCAGATGGACCCAGTCAGGGCGGAAGGAGCCCTTGAACCCCACAAATGCCAGTTTTTCTGCAAGGAGAGCAAATGATCATTAAGGTAAGAGACATCATCTGAGCATCAGTGGATTTTCATTTTTGGTTCTGAACAAAACAGCAGTATTTTCCTCACTTCCTCACAAGTCCCTTACTAAAAGAAGAGGACAACAATTTACAATCCCAATTCAAAAAATGTATAAACATAAACAACATCAGATGTTTATGCTGAGACTTTTTACCATTTCATGGAAAATATTAGCATCCATCACAACAGCATGGCTGTTGTAAGAGTCCGGGTGCTGAACTGGGTCCAGACCTTTCACCAATACAAACATTTGGCGCATCATAAAACAAAAAATCTGGAAAAAAGGACCAGGATGGGGGCGGCTGTAGCTCAGTTGGTAAAGGCAGTCATCCACAGACCCCAGGGTCAGTGGTTCGATGGGTCCCAGCTATGTGTCGAAGTGTCTCTGGGCAAGAGACTGAACCCCTAACAGCCCATCCTATCCCCAGCTGTGCAGACCCGGTCCAAGCCCGGTAGAAATTGGGAAAGGTTGCGGCAGGAAGGGCATCTGGCATAAAAAAAAACTGAGCCAAATCAACATGCAGACAATGATCCGCTGTGGCCACCCTGAACTCGGGATAAGCCGAAAGGCCAAAAAAAACAAAACAAAACAAACTGTTGAGTAGCTAGAATCCTGCATCAGACAAGAAAGGGACAACATTTCTCTCCTAAACTCCAGCAACTGGTCTCCTCACTTCCCAAACGTTTACAGACAATTGTTACAAGAAGAGGGGATGCTACACATGGGTAAACATCATCCTGTTCCAACTTTTAAGATGTGTTGCTGCCATCAAATATGAAATGTGCTCATATTTTCCATGAAATGGTAAAATGTCTTGTTTATGTTCTATTGTGAATAAAAAATGGGTTGATGAGATTTGCAAAGTTGGGGTTCAGTGTCTTGCTCAAGGACACTTCATCATGTGACCGGAGGAGCCGAGGATCAAACAACTGCTAGATTGGCTAATCAATTGGTAAGTAATTTCTTTCCCACCTTCCAAATACAAAATTTATATATTTAATTTAGCTTTTTTTATTGTACAAAAAAATATTATTTTCATACTTTTTGGCTGCAGGGTAATTTTCTTCCACTCCCTTTCCCTCGCTTTCCTCGTTATTGGGAGTGTTCCTTTGTTTCTAGTTTTTGGCCAGGATACTCACCAGTAACTGGACCATCCACATACAGTGTTGAAAAACAAAACTAAAGGTGAAGACTTCAGAGGATGGTGAAGTCTTTTTATAAGCAAGGTATTTTTAACAGACTACAGTAGATATCTGCAGAAAATGTTGCTTGGTAAAAACTGCAACATTGACAACTAATTTTCACACTACATTCAGGGTAAAACCTCCAGTTTCCCAACTCTACATTGCCTCTAAATTGCCTGTAGGTGTGAATGTGAGTGTGAAAGGTTGTCTGTCTGTTTACGTCTCTCTCTGTTGGTCTGGGATGGACTGGAGACCTGTCCAGGTTGGAACTAGTGGCAAAGTGCTCAAAAACTCTACCTAAATAAAAGTAAAAATAAACAAAAAAAAAAAGGTACTATAGTAAAAGTGTTGCACCAACACATAGTGATAGTAACCACCTAAATAAATCATCTATCCATAGATGGATTCAGGGTAAACAGCCGGTGAAGTAACAGCATCATTTTATGTTACACAAGTTTTGTGGAATGTATCTCAGGAAATCTGAATTCTGAGCTGCTTCACTGTGACCTTGTCTCTCTATAGATATTAGTATAAACTGAATTACCATGTAATTTGATGCTTTTGTTCGCCCCAAGTCTCTCCAGGACTTTAATCCAGGGTCCTTTGGTAACCAAGCGGCCCTTAGATGTCATAACAACGATAGAGCTAGAGAAGAAAGAGGCAGCTCATCACTCATTACACAGGATGTATCTCATGCTGGAGCCTCAAAAACAATGTTTCAAACAAGACGTGATCCGTTTACGTGTAACATAAGCAAATGTATTTAGAATATTTTGGAACTCTATTAATCATTACAAAGCAGCAGCTTTTTACCTGTCTTTCAGTCCACTGACGTAGTTGTCTATCTGTGCAGGGATGCCCTGCAGGATGGAGTTTCTGAAGCCTTTGCTCTCCACAACCTTCCCACTCTGACCGTCGATTACCGTCAGCTGCACTCCGTCCTCTGGTTGGTACAGCTTCTTTCCATTTACCTGTTACATCCAAACCAGCCACAACACAAACAGCACAGACACACAGAGTATTTTTTAAAAAATGATGAAAGATAGAATGAATTTAGTGACTGATTTTTTGAAGCAGAGTTCATGTTAAAAGAATGACGATGAAGAAAACTTAAACTCCAGCTGAATCCTCCTACCCCTCTCCAGCAGTGACGGCACAGACATGACTCTGGGGGTCTATTACACAATTTTCTTATACTTTTATTGGCACATACCAGGTGGACACCTGTGTAAATATGCACTTGCATCTCATGAAATGTGAACACTTTTCTGTTTTCTCCTTTACTTAGATTAAGTAAGTCGTTTTGGATAAAAGCGTCTGCTAAATGACTAAATGTAAATGTAAATGTAAATATGTTATGTAACTTTTTCTATAGCTTAGTTAGACAAACCATTAATGATTAAACCATTGTGTAAAATCTAAATTTTTGTTTTAAAACAAAAAAAAAAAACATATTTAACAAGCCTCAACTGATGCTGAGGTGTAGGAGCATCTCTCCAATGGTCTTGTAATTGACCATATATATATGCTATGACTAGAAAAAGACCACCACCGCCCCACTGTTCATTCTTCAGAAATGTTTAAATTGTTTTTCTGTGTTACATCACTGCAAAAGCTCTGCATGTGTGAATGGTGCTATTTATCAGTTTATTTGTTTTCTGTGAAACCATAGTGGAGAAGGGAGGAAAGCTTATGGCTAGTAGAGAAAGCACATCCAAGATAAATAAGCACTATCAGCACACTGACAGAAAATTAATGCAAAAAAGAAAGGAAGAAGTAAGCATGAGCTGTATTCTTGTGATTTTATACCCCTAAGACTGTAACAGTACATTCCAGTCAAGTGAAATGTGATTAATAGTTTTAATTCTTACATTTGCAAGATGTAAAAGTGGAGAACTTTTACTTTCCCTTTATACTTTCAACAGTTTGACCAACTTATATATTTATTGCAGGTGTAAAATGCACTTCTGCACAGTGATTTAAAAACAGCTTTTAAATTAAACAAATCAAACAAATATGATGACATTACATCATATTGTGTCTATGTTATGTATACGACTTACAGTACTGACATTACAAGAAATCCAGTGTGGAATTTTGAAATGGTAAAAAAAGTAAAACAAAGAAATTTGTTCATGAACATAATATTTTATGCACATTGAGCTAGTACAAATATCACTTCATCAGAAATTATAGTTAATTTTTCATTCATTTATCAATGCAATTGATGCAAACTTTTGCACCCATGTACTTTTTATTATTTCACTATGTTAATCACTGTTTAATTCACTTTACTTTCACTAATTCAATCTCATTCACCATTTTTTGTTACTTCTGATTTCCAAAGATGGTAACAGCTACCTGTGCAACTGCAGTGTTGTAAATAATATCTGTTTGAATCAGTGTAAATGTACAGCTTTGTATCACGGGTAGGACACTCTGAACTGATGCAGGTGCAAGAAAATGTGTTTTAAGGTGGCAGTAGCTCTGTCTGAAATACCTCAGTAAAGGCAAAGTCCTCCTTGATATGGAAGAAGCGAGTGTTGTAGGACTCCAGTTTGACCTCTAGGAAATGTTCTGGTGAATGCTGAGAAGAAATAACAACAGAAACAGAGCTCGAATTAATACAGCACTTTTGACATTTCACAGGGGTGATTTACAGTTAGTTTTGGAGATTAGTTTGGAAAATTCCAAATCCTGTAATTGAATGTCTTGAAAATATTGCAGTTATTTTACTGTTACATTATTTATCTACAAGACATAACCACAAACAAATGACATACAATTTCTTTTTCATTCTCATTTATTCTCTTATTTATTCTTTACAAGCTCTGAACACTCACTGTTACATAGTGATATTAAGTTACTGATAAACCTGATTGGAAAGAAAAGTCTAGGTTTTAGTCCCTGTCTTGCTGTTGTTAACTACATATATGTGATAACTAATAGGTAATTACAAGAATCTGCGAATTTGCTGCTGCGAATCTGCAAGGAATGTAAATTTACATTTAGTCATTTAGCAGACGCTTTTATCCAAAGCCACTTACAAGTGAGGTACAAGGCAGCAAAAATCTAAGTCAAGGAAAAAACATCAAAGTGAAGTCCTATCAGAAAAGTCTTTACAATAAATTGCAACACATTGTGTTGGAAACAGTAAGGACCTGTTCTAATGCTTCAAACACATAGTAAGAGGTTTGTCTTTGTTTTTCAAAAAAGAGGGCAAATTAGCCTAAGTAATATTTTTCCACAAATGTGAGGCCCACCATCCTGAGAATGCTCAGTGTTATCTTTGTTATCAATTGATGAATTGTTATATGAGTCAGGTTCTATGAATAGTAAGGCAGGGTTCTTTCCTGTTTAAAACTGAAACACATAAAGAAGTGCAGATAATGTTTTAAGTCCCTAAAAACATGATTAAAAAGAAAAATCGAGCTTTTAGTACCAGTCTTGCTGTTTGTATACCTAATTTTAATTAGTAATATTAACACATATCTATAATATGATCTGTATCTCTAAATTCTATACAACAATTGTTAACATGAAAGCACACAGCTACTGATTATGTGTATAAAACAGAACTATTTTTGTATTGTTTCTATCCAAACCAGCTCCATTTTACATGCTGGCTTTGAATCCTATTGGTTTTTATGAGTACAATTGCAGTACAACACAAAATAGTGCACAACTGAAGAACATAAAGTCATCCTCAGAAAGCAAAATGAAAGGTGGCATTTAGACAGAATGTTAGACATGTTAGTATCCTGACTGTGTGTCCATGTGATGAATGGCCAGTTTGTGCACGTGGGAATCAAACACATGGTTGAAGCAGTAACTGTTTTGACAGTTAATTGACAGTTTTTAATAATAAAATAATAAAATAAAAAAGCAAAGCAATAGGTAATGGAAATGTCTAATAATTTAGCATCACAACATATGCAATGTTTCATTTTACATTAGTAACATTTACTATTAGAAATAATGAAATAATGAATTTAACTACTTAATGATAATACAGTATATTACTTTATCACCGTGGTTCAACTCATTTTTCAGGTATTCCCCCATAAATTTTGGAAATGAGGATGACATTTAAGCAACAATTTTGTCATGATGCTTCCACTAATAATAAAGGCATTTATTGAGTCATAGTTACTTATAGTTACAGTCTTACGTAATTAAGTTTGAATACAACAACAAGTATCTGCAAAATAATTATCAATTTAGCTTGTTTAAATACAGTAAAATACTGTTATTATGCAGTCAAGGATAATAACAATAAAAATGTGTAAAATAACATGAAAAAATGCCAGAAACAAAATTGCAGTTAGTTAGTTAGTAATTAAAAAACAGCTAAACTGTAAATGACACTGTTCTTTAACTCTTCATTTAACAGAACAGGAAACATTTTAATTTCTTTAAAAAATTAAAGTTAAAAAAAGTTACATAACAACCTTTTTTTACAACTTTTGTAAACCAAGGAGACATGGTAACAGTGGCTGGTACCATGTCAGGGATTAAACTGGGCCACAGTGCACCGAAGCTTCCTGAGCCACAGTTCAGAGCAGTTTTCTTCAGAAACACTGCAACTCTCATGTTTATGGTTTGAACATCGTGTCTTTCAGGCAGTTCTACAGTGACCAAAGTAATGCAGCTTGTTTTCTATATTCATATTCATATATCTATATTCTATATTGTTTCAGCAAAGTCCAAATATGGTTATATATATTTTTTTAAGTAATGTTGATTGGTTAATTTAGAATAATGTAGTAGCTGCATGTAAAGGGTACAGTTTTTCAGCTCCAGGCAGATAAAAAGGTTTCCCACCGCCTGTTCTACAGAGACTAAAATTTGTTGGGAGGCCTCTTTTATTGTGGGGGTTTCAACTGATGGTGACCATTAAGACTAGGAAGCAACCTGAGGACCACTGCTGTGGGGTGTTCTTCTTCTAGTGCAACCAAAACTTGCAAAAATGTTTTTCAGTATGTTATTTTTATACCTAGCTTTTATACCAGCTTTGCCTTTCTAGTTTTTATTTATTTGCTCAAATCTACCACCACTGGTCTAAAACGCCTGCTTAGTAGGACAACATCAGCAGGGTTAGAAGACCAGATTTGCAAAGTGCATTTGGCCCATTGGGACATCCACAGTTGTGTGTAAGCATTATCTGTGTCTGTGTGTCTCAGAGGGTGGAGGTGACACAGTGAACTTGTGTCTGCAGGGAGGAATACGTCTGTGCTGTAAAAGTATTTGTTATTTTACCTTCCACTGAAGGGTTTAAAGAAAGCATTGGTCTTACCAGCCTGGCATTAGGTAACTTTTGTGGCATGGGTACATCAACAACAGGGAGCTCAGCGTGTCTGGGGTAGGCCTGGGCTATGCAGTTGCTGGGCGGACTGCCTTTAGGGATGGTGGCTGTAATCTTCACCCTCTCACAACCCTTGACGGAGCAGAAGGCAAACTGCTCCCGGTCAGTATGGGCCTGGACTTTCACAAAAAGCAGGCTGCAATACACACAGTGGAATTTTTAACACCAAACGACCACAGAATAAACAGACACTCTGTACCTTTACTAGCAAATAAAATGACACTACTAAGGAAACAAAGTACGAGGATCATTTTCCTGTGCACTGAGGATCATTATGACAATTTAGTCTGTGGCTGCTGGGCGTCTGTAGGCCAGAGGTCAGCTTTTACTGTGTTGAGCAGAAGGTTATCATAGCTGATTCAAACAATGGTACCCACCTCAAAAAAAGTAAAATCCTTTAAACACTGTATTTAAAAATTGCATTAATTGATCATTTCGGTCACTTTTGGGGCAGAAAACCAAAAGCCTACAGCCTATAAAGACTTGTTAAGAAGACTGTTTGGGTCTAACCCTGTGTCTTCCTCCCAGTAGTAGTATCCTCTGGTCAGATGGGAGTGGCTGATCTTCTCCCTCTGTGATGTCCTCATAAAGATACCAGTCTTGCGGGTCTGTTTAGTCAGGCGGTTGTGGATGTCAGAGATGATGGTAAAGGTGGTGTTTTGTGGGTAGCAGAGACCCACATTGATCCAGTCATTTCTGATCCAAAGCAAACAGAACAATACAGATTTATTACTGTATTACCCTTCCAACATCCAGAAAACATACAGTAGCAGCAGCAACAATCAGACAAATTGAACTTTGTGAAGACCTAGACAACTGAGTTGTCTAGATGGACCCTAAGGTGCTGTTAAGTAGCAACTCACTTGGGTTTTGGAAGATCTTTTGCCCCTTCTCCAAGAGTCATGTTCAGTTCTAACTGAACTTTCCCAGGAATCTTCCTGACCTTCGGTCATTTTCCAAGTATTTTCAACAATCCCCAAACTGACACTAAATCTAGCAATTATTAAACAAATGTTACATGGGAATTGTTGAAAGTACAATAAACTTAGAAAAGGACTAAAGTGATCCATTATATCAGCAACACTTACTGAGATCACATTCATAGTGCCTTGCAAAAGTACTTGCAAAAGTCATACTCCTTTAAAATTGTCCACATTTTATCACATTACAACCACAAATGTAAATGTATTTTATTGGGATTTTACAATAAATGATAAATGGTTTTTAAAATGTTTTTACAAATAAATATCTGAAAAGTGTGGTTTTGTGGTTGTAACATGAGAAAATGTGGACAATTTTAAGTGGTATGAATACTTGTGTAAGGGTCTGCATTTCACTCTCCAATGGACCATCATATGTGTCATTAGGACAAGCACCAAACTAGGACAGGAGATATACCCAAAAAGTAAGGGCCGTTTGAATTGTCTCTGTTTGTTGGTTTCCCAGAAAGCTTAGTTTCTGTCATTTTTCTTGAGTCTCCTGATTTAGTCTGTGTTTAATACAGTTAAGGACTGTTGGTAGAAAGTTTTGCTCTTATGGTGAAGTGGATATTTGGTCTGTTGTTGGTAGTTTCAGCTTAGTAATCACCGAGCGTTCACACCTTTGACCTAACAAAGACACAAATTAGTTTGGTTTCAACGAGGGGGCGGTTTCAGCTGTAGCCAGTTAACACCATATATAAGGGACCTGCTGGGCTGGAGCATCAGCCCTTGTGGTTCATGTCTCCTTGTGTAAAGACTGACTGTGTAAAGACCGGCGAGTCTACCAAGCGAGGACATTAAAACGCACATTATTTCTAACTACTTCTGTTTCTTTACTTTGCTTCACATTAAACCTTTCTACTCCGTGAAGCCTTTTTCTTTGTTTTACCTCCGCAGACGCAGGACATGGCGTCCTACTAGAAGACGACATTTTTCTCACCCAGATCACTTTGACACCAGTCTCTTTTTCTCTTGCCCTGTGGAACTGCCAGTCTGCAGTGAACAAGGCCGACTTCTTTCCAGCTTTTGCTACACACTCAGCTGTTCACCTGCTTGCACTTACAGAAACTTGGATCACGCCACAGAACACAGCCACCCCAGCTGCACTCTCCACCAATTTTTCATTCTCTCACACTCCTTGCTCGGGGGGCTGGAACTGGATTTCTCGTCAATGACGCCTAGAAGTTTTCCCCAACAGCTCCCCTCAATAATCTGTCATCTCTGGAATATCATGTCATTAGGATCACAACACCGATTACAGTCCATGTGATTGTGATATATCGACAACTGGGCCAGCTGGGGAATTTCTGTGATGAGCTTGACGTGTTGTTGTCCCACTTCCCTGAAGATGGCACTGCTGTCATCGTCATGGTAGACCTGAACATCCACCTGGACAAACCACAGGCAGCTGACATGTTTGCACTTCTAAACACATTTGATCTGAGTCTGGTCTCCATTCTTCTGACCCACAAAGCTGGCAACAACCTCAACCTCATCCTCGCCCTGAACTGCACCACAGACAACATCTTGGTCACTCCTCTGCTCATTTCTTCATTCAACTGGCAGTCTTCATCCCTAGACCTTCGCATTCTCCAACCACACTTGTAACATTCAGTCCTAACCACATGTCTCTCAACCCGGACCGATTCTTTTCGCTGGTCTCCGCAACTCTGACCCCAACACAGGACCTCTCCATCCTCGATGCTGATGCAGACACCGACAGTCTCTGCAATACACTTTCATCGTGTCTGGATTGTCTCTGCCCCATGTCTTCAAGACCCGCTCATCCCTCAGCTTGATTAGAAGCATGGCTCACTGACTGGGTTTGTGAAGCAATGCACCACGCTCAGGAGTGCTGAGAGGAAGTGGCGCAGATCCAAGACTCCATCTGCTCTTGCTCAGTATCAGAGTCTGCTTGTATCTTTTTCTTACAGTCACCAGGGCAAAGACTGAATACTACCAGGAGAAGCTCAGCAACACCTCACCTCACAACACATCCACTTTGAAATCACTAATCCACTCACAGCAGGCGCTTTTCCGACCTCATTCAAGCAGGCCAAGATTACCACATTAATCAAAAAGCCTTCTCTTGATCCCTCCCTTGTGGAGTTATCGACCTGTCTCTCTTCTTCCATTTCTGGCCAAGACAATGGAACGAGCAGTCTTCAGACAACCCTCAGACTTTCTTTCCAAGAACAACGTGCTCGATGTCAACCACTCTAGGTTCAAGAGGGGTCCCTCCATAGAAACCCCACAGAAACAGCATTTCTGACTGTCATGGAGTCTCTTCGAGCTGCAAAAGCCACTGGTCAGTCTTCTGTCTTAATCCTACTTGATCTATCTGCAGCCTTCAGATCCTATTGTCCACACATTCTGACTTAGGCATCTCTGGATCAGCTGTAGACTGGCTTCCATCTTACCTATTGGGACGAACTTTTAAGGTATCCTGGCAGGGGCATGTTACTCACTTTCATAGCCTCTCTGCCGGTGTGCCGGAGGGTTCAGTTCTTGGTCCTCTTCTTTTTCTGTTTATACTAAATCCCTAGGTTCTATCATTCGCTCTCATGGTCTTTCCTATCACTGCTATGCTGATGACACACAACTCTTCTTGTCCATTCCACCCGACGACTGCACTGTCTCATAACGCATTTCTGCCTTTATGAGAGGGAGACATCTCTAGCTCAAACTCTCCCAGACCGAAGTCCTTATCTTCCCAGCCAGACCTTCAACGCAACACAACATCAGCATCAACATTGCAGCCACAGTGATTGTCCAACTTCCTCCTGCTCTTACTTGCACACATCTCCTGAAATGTAAACACTTTTCTGATAGGACTTTTCTTTGAAGTTTTCTCCTTGACTTAGATTTTTGCTGCCTTGTACATCACTTGTAAGTCGCTTGGGATAAGTGTCTGCTAAATGACTAAATTTAAATGTAAATGTAAAACTTGTCAAAGAGTGAACTGCTGTTAAATTGACTGGGAAGGAATGTCAAGAGGTGCTGTAGAGCTGTTTGACGTAAATTATCTCCTTTACTCCTCATTTGAGCCATCTGTGTTTTCTGACCAATATGTGGACAATGCTATCTTCAAGTGAGTGTCCCCTTGTCATTGAGATGCAACTGGACTACTGTCTTTTGCCCCATGGGGCAGGTTCTCCTGTGCTGTTCCATGTGTTTCTGAAGCAGTCAGTTAAATTAAAATGCTTTTGTACAGTTAAACAAAATAGCATATATGAAGACTAATACATTTTTAAGTCACTCTTTAATAATGTCTTTACCTAGTTATCCATAAGCCATGGGTGCTGTTCATCACATCCCATTATGAAATGTTTTGAAGCAAATTTAAAGCAATTCTTCATCAAAGCTTTAAACTCAACAGAAAGTACTGCTGGGCACTTATTGGAATACACCAAACTGAATAAACCAAGACAGAATTTCTCATTAAACTAGAATCAGTTTCCCCTTAAAAGACAGCAGCTGTTTGACAGCAGCCAGAAATGAACAAATCATGTCCCAGCTCCTTGTGACCTTTGCTGTTTCAATCTGTGAACTGTAGATGGAGCCATTGGTGTGTGCACCATCAGTGGAAATATACTATTATGTCTCTACACTGGCCATGTCAGGGTGGACTCAGGCCATGGGGAATAGCTGAAATGCTTGAAATGACAAGCCGCCTTTATGCAGCTGAAATATCTGAACTCCACACTGTAAACACTATTTGAAGGGAGGAGCACGAAATCAGGCTCTCCCATTTCTGTGGCGAATCCTCATAAATAACAACAGTTAGAGGACTGAGCTTACGGCCTCCTTCAGTTTATTTCACTCACCATGAATTATCTGAGTGACCTCAGGAGCTGCCTCTCCATTTCCATAAAGTCTTTAAGGCGGGATTGGTGCTGAAAACAAAGTTACTCAGCTAAGTTCCCATGTCATCACCCACAACTTTTTCATTTGTTGACTTAATAAAACATGTGTCTTTCTATAAATGAACAATTTAGTCAATTCTTGAAGGATGAAATCATTAGTAATTTTTTAACAAAGTACTTATCAGAGTCCGAAAGACGGTCCCCACACATTTCTTCCTTTATCAGAATTTAGAATGTTAGAACAGTTAAGTCCTGGCCAGGTGCAGGTGTGAAAAAGGAGGTTCACACTTCTCTTATTTAACACAGCTAGCTCAGACTAGTGTCCATCACATGTTCAAGTATTCTATGGTTACCTGTATCAAGAACTTCATCAGTAATACCAAGTAAATATTCACTTAAGGATTCTCATGTATGCCAATGTTATGAAAGGAAATTATGGAGGCGACACAAGGTGCACTGGCCAAGAATAGTCGCGCACCTTATAGGGAAGTTTTGGATATTCTGTCACTAAGAGGATATTAAGTACTTTTCACGTACTTTTCTCCTCTCCCCACTCACTTTAGTAAGTCTTCTTTCATGTTTTACACTCCTTATCCCACTAGTCATTGCTGTTACTCATTTGCGTGTCCTCCCTCATAGACTGGAGGACAGCACCACCTAGTGAATCGGAGGACTTACTACATCTCCTCTTGCTTTGCCAACTATATTTTATAATAAACTTTATTTAAACTGAGCTGTTAAGCACGTTGTTGGGTCCAACCTTAAAACCATTCCCTTACACTTTTCTCTCTCTATTGGCACTCAAAGCGCTTAACACTGCTTTTCATTCACCCATTCACACTCACAGTCACATACACTCCCACAAGATTGGGGAGCTGCTATGCAGCTGGCCAACATTAAACAGGAGCAGCTAAGTTGGGGTTCAGTGTCTTGAGCAAGGACGCATTGTCATGTTCCCACAGGAGCTGGGGCGATGCCCACAGGATAAGCGGTGACAGATAATGGATGGATATATAACTGAGGTCTAATTTCTCCTTTTACAGCATCATGCGTACACCTCAGCTGTTTAATTTTTAATTTATTTTTATTTTTTTGCTGTAGTATTTCATTTGCTGTTGAGAATTGTAGAATTTCTTGGGTATTGGATTTTTACACATTTAGTATGGTAACATCCATGTGGGTAAGTACTTATTTCAGATTCCACATCTCCAGCTATTGTCAAATTATTAAATTACACTGTCTCAATTCATGCTGCTTCAGTTTATCAAATTTTCCACAGATCCCTCATGACTTTTTTTCACATTCAGTAGCAAATGCAAAACAACTGGAAACAGGATTTTATGTGTAAAATGGATGGATTTCCATTTAAAGGTCTTAGTATCCCTCAAAGAACTGTCATATGATTTGCCATCTGGCATCTGACCAAAGTGTTTAAATCCATTCTATGGTTCTGCTCAAAGGTGAGGTGAAAAGACTCCCTGATTTCCAACAATTCAGTGTGTTTCTGAGTTTTTGATGGCTTGACATTTAAATCAAGCAAACTAGGTTAATAGCACACACTCTTTCAACAATCACTCCCCTGTAGCATTCAAATGGTTTCTCTTAGACATTCAGACCAAAAGTAACAGAAGAGGGTAAATGAAGAACAAAATCTGGAAAGTTGTTATACAATCGGAGAATCGCTTCACAGTTCTTCAACAACATTGACACGGACAACATTAGCTGTGAAGACAAGATCACAACCAGCATGTACTGGGAAGAGATCACATAACACTGACCGGAAGCCAGGCTCACAGAGGATTTTCATTGACGACGGACCACGTTAAGTCATCTTAGAGACTAGGTTAGCATCTATCTACTGACGAGCACACCCACAGACGTAACCAACAACTTGTTACATAACATGACCAAACTGCCCTTGACACTGGAGACAGATCATTCACTGAACCAGACACAATCTTCCTCCTTTCCCTGCTCGGAGTGCTTGCTTCAGTGCCGCTCCAATAAAAGTATGATAGAGGAGTTGGAGGGTAAATGTAGGTTAAAATTCACTCTATGGATGGTTGAGTGCAGCAGATGAAGGCCAGGGGCTGATTTAGGTCTGTAAACAGGTCAACATCTGTTCTGGGATTAACTGGACACATTTACAGTACTTACGACAGCAAAAAGGTGACAGATCTGGGGATGGCTTTGAACTATATCGTGCTTCTCTTGTGCACTTTGTCTAGTCGAGAGTTGTAGCATGAGCAGCAGTAGTAGCTTTCAGTGCAGTGATGTGAGGTATTAAAACAGTCGACTGATTAAAATAGAAGCGTATCTGCAGTGTTAGATGTGCCACTGATGGATGACTGAGGCTAAAATGCTTTCTGTGCAGACGTGTTGTTATGCACAGTCAAGTACAACAGACAACATCCTCAACACGTTTTGACAGTGCATTTACGATGAGATGATAAATGGCTGAAATAGCTCTCACACCCCCCTAAGCCTACTCCCACGTTTACATGTCAAGTACAAAATAAAAAGTCTTTGCTTTGTTAGAGGGTCCTGAAAGATGTTTGTAATAATCTTTAGACATCACAAGATGGGGATTGTGTTGCACAAAACATCAGTCTGCATAAAACATTAATTGTGCACACAGGCTATTGGCATGTTTGCACAAGTTATTGTTTTTTTGCCCCTGTGAAAACTTAGTGGTTGTTTGTCATAATAAGCGTTGTGCGTCCACTGACTTGTTGAAGTTGATGAGCCAGATGATGACCTCAGCCGGTGCCGCCTGGTCCCAGTGGATGGTGTAGCCTTTGGCCAGTGTGATCACTGGCTGGAACTGCTGGTAGTGTTTCCTTTTCCCCAGGGCCCCCTCTAGCATCAGGGGCCGATCAGGATACTCATCCTTCACAATGAGCATGTTGAGGCTGGCAGGGTTACGGGTCTGGATGTAGATCTGAAAGAACATGCGGCCAAAGAGTTAGAAGGCTCAGCAAATTCTGCACCATCTTCCAGTTCTGACAGATAATAGACTTCTCACTTGTGCTTGTGTACAGGACTTTATAGGTACTTTAAATTTATAAAAGCATTTCCTTCTTTTTCTAACTTCACCACATTCGAAAGTGAAATATTGTACTTTTTACACTGCTACATTTATTTGTCAGCTCTACTAGTTACACTTTGCAGGTGTAGATAAAGAAGTTATAATTTGCTCCACCTTTCCCTGCTGCTGTTTTTGTTTCACACGAAGTCTCTATAGACACAGGGATATTATACATTAATTACTTGAAATATTTCTATTTGTCACTTTTGCTTTACTTTAACACTTAAATATTACAGCGTGTAGTTCCATGGGGTAAATAATTTGAATTGGTAGACTATTGTTTTAGACAAGTGCTTGCAATGATTACTGAGCATTAAGTTTGTCTACTTCTGCCACCTCTAGCTTTATGCCTCATCTCTACTTTAGCTATTCTCATTACCTGTTAGTATTCAAGATTACCCCCTTAAAAAAAAAAAGAAAAACGTTCTAATTAGTATCCGTTGACACAAGCATGTGTATTTATTTTCGGCCCAGGAAACAGGTCGCACATGTGACAGTCATTGCTGTCTCAGTGTAGTGTATGATAAGAATGTACTACAGTCTTCATGAATGGACATCCTGATCTCACAGCTTACAAAGACTCTTACTGTATGACTTATTACAAAATACTAAATATTACAAAATATAATTTCACAGTGATTCTGAAATTATACATACACATTTTAATAGAAAATGTAATCTAAAAAAGCCACAGTTGTCTTTTTTATTATTGTCCTACTTCCTGTCTTTGTACTATACTAGCTTTAAAATGTCCTGTGTTATTGTACTGGTCAATGGGGTCAACCTCTCTACCACTATAGCCACTGCTGCCCCTTATGTTGGATGCTCTCTCACTACAATAAAAAAGTAGCTAGTATTTAGCACATGTTTAAATCTACATAAAGTACAAATACTTCACTGCTGTTGATAACATAAATATATCTAATCTTATGCTTAGTTTAACACATTTTCATAGGTCAAAAAAAGATTTCTATCTAAAAACTAAGACAAATATTTGTGTTACTATAGAGACTCCATGTTGACCAGAAACTTCAGCAGGTAAAGGTGGAGCTGATTTTAACCAGTTTATGTACTGACAGCTGCTTAATGTGCTATGATACATCAGCATTTTTTAGTCCTTTAAATATGAAGTATCAACTGCAGATTTGCAAAGTAGCAGCTGTCAAATGTGGTAAAGCATGGTTAAAAGAAACATCATGTAGAACTAGAAAAAGCATTTTCAAAAAGAAAATGCACTGTGAATGCTTCAGTGCTGAAATGATTTTCCAAGCAATACTGAAAAAAGCTGAACCGTTTTTGCTAAAATGGCTGAAACTTTGGTTTTAGCTGAAAGCTGAATTATATCTAGACTAAAATAGCTGAACGTTTTATTAAAAAAATGAAAATAGCTGAAATTTGTAAAAAACTGAAAAATAAGCTGAATTGAATGATTTGCACTTATAAAGCGCTTTTCTACCTATTGGCACTAAAAGCGCTTTACACTGCTTCTTATTCACCCATTCACACTCACAATCACACACACACTCATACACCGATGGGGGAGTTGTTATGCAGCTGGCCAACACTCACTGGGAGCAACTAAGTTGGGGTTCAGTGTCTTGTTCAAGGACACTTCAACATGTGAATAGAGGAGTCAGTGATCAAACCAACAACTGTGGGACTGATGGACAACTGCTTTAACTCCTGTACCACAGTCGCCATTATTGATCTAAAAAGCTATATCATTTTGCCCCAAGTAGCTGTAACATCAAATAGTTGCATTAAAATCCTGGAAACTGTCGTAGCAAAGTTTAAGTCAAACACCTGAAGAAAAGTAGAAATTATAAAATACTATGAATATTGCAATCAAGCAAAAAGTTAAAATCTCAATAGATCAAAGTATTTGGAACCACTCACATCTGAATATGGAGAAGGATTTTAGCAATTGTCCAATCAGAAAAAAGCGGAATGTAAATAATATATCTTTAAGAAGCTGAACACTTTGGTGGTTTAACCGTTTTTAATCTCATATGAAGTCTCAAAGTTTTCTAACAGGAGAGTGATAGTGTTTAAAATAAGGCATGAATTCAGATCATTCTGGAATTCTGTCTCTGTCTTGTTCTTTTATTGTGTAAAACCACTTTCTGTAAGCTCTGGGGTCAGAGGGTCTTTAAATTTGAGTAAGTACAACCGCCAGTGCCTCCCAGCCATCCACCATCTTTAACCTCTTATCCTGTTTAGGGTCATGGGGAAGCTGGAGCCTATCAGCCATCATAGGGTGAGAGGCAGGGTCCACCCTGGACAGGTCTTCAGTCTATTTCAGGCCCAAAACAATTTCGATTCAATTCATCTTTATTTATATAGCGCAGATTTACAACAATGTCATCTCAAGGAATAACGTCAAGACTATGAAGATATGTAGAGAGAACCCAACCTTGCCTTGACCAGTTGGGGTGAGTGGAAAGTTGAGTGTGAAAAGAGCAACAAGCATGTTTATCTACAGACATATGGCAGAGAAGATTCAAAACATTGCCTCAGAAACAGTGCAATAAATAAAAACTACAAGTCATATCTGAAAAAAAATCTGACTTCTCCGTGAGCAGCAGAAGGCTTCAACTGACTCGCTGATATACTTTGTCAGAAGATTCCCACAAATAGTCATGGTCGTGAGTTACAAACAGCCTTCATCTGGGTCTGCTCAGAAAATTCTGGAACCCTCTCATAAAGGGGGGAGGATTAATGGGGGAGTTGGGTGGCACTGTCTGTGCTTTTGGCCATTTTCAACAAAAACCATAAAGCTCATCAAAATGAGAAATACATTTTCTGAAAGCTGTCAATTATGTCTACCATTTTATTGTATAGGTTGTCTGTGAAAGCTGAAAAGTGAGAGAGAGCAAAGGAGAAAAACTGAAAAAAGTTTAAAAGCCAAAGAGCAGAAGCTAGAATGTGTGATGTCATAACGACTGGGCTGGGTAAGAGCAGAAATTTCCAAAACCTGCATCAAACTAAAACTGCGATTATTCAAAAACTGTAAAAGATATTAAACAGCTTGACAGTTAATAATAATAATTGCAATAATAATGCTCCAGCATTCACAGTTATGAATTAACATTTAAACACATATAAATAAATCACAATTTTCATTCACTAATTAACCTAAGATGATAAAATAGCTCAAACCAAGGCATGTTCCACACCTGCATAGCAGCTCCCCCATCGGTGTGTTTGATTGTGAGTGAGTAAGAAGCAGTGTAAGTGGTTTGAGAATCAATAGGTGGAAAAGTGCTATATAAGTGTAGACTGTTTCACAGAGAGAATTATTATGAAGAGCATGAAAATGCATGTATGTAAGCAATCAAAGCAGGATGTAGATTGTTTGAGAATCTGTGACACCTGCTGACTCACCTGTGCATAGTGGCCACTGCAGATAGCAGCCTTCCAGTCAGGCACATCGATGCAGTCAGGGTGGCGGAGTAGCCAGTTATCCTCTTTAACCAGGAAGGCTCCAGGATACTCACTGACTGAGCCGTCAATATCATGAAAGATGGTTGTCTTGTCACCATCCATCTGCATATTATTAAACCAGGGACCTGGCTCTCCAAAAAACACTCGAGACGTGATCTACAGTAAAGAGACAGAGTAAGGTATGGCTCGTCTACACAAAGTGCTGTCTTGCAATTGATGCAAATGTGTAAATTGTGGCACAGAAGTCCAGTTTCCAAAGTCCAAAATGGAAATTTACTAAATGATAAAATCAAATTTTCTTTAGTTGGTGTCTGAATTTTTAACTGTAAACTACATGTTGGCAAAATGAAGTAAAGTTTAATTTCAAAAGCAACATCTTTCCACCAGTGTCTGACTCACAGGTACGTGGTCAAAGGTGATGTCAGTGACGTTATTGTTTGGGCAGCTCTGCCACGAGTTGTTGAGCCTAAATCCAAAGGCACTAGTGTGCCGCCCATCCAGCGAAGTGTATTTCCGAAAAGTACAATTCTGCACATTGATGGGCCCGTCATAGATCTGCATGCCCCGGATAGGAAAGTCACTGTAGGAAAACACAAATGAACGCACACACACACACCAGCCCATTAGTAATTTACTGAATAGTGGTGTGACACTCTATCCAGCGTACTGGACAGACAAAAGAGGATGCTTTTAAAATAATTTGTTTTCATTCGAACTCAGACCAACATACCTCCTCAGTTATTATTATTTATTGGTTAACAAACAAGGATTTACTTATTGACACTGGATTCACTGGAAAACATTGGAAGTGGGGTAAGATAGCACATAACAGAACAGACGGTCAGCTTGGGCAGCATCAAATAAGAGAATGTGGCCAAAGTTAAAATCCTGTTCTCTGTGTGAGTGATGAAACTTTGAAAGTCAGAGAGACAGGGGCAAAAAAAGAGTTTCATCATTCATCAAATACAGATAGACAGAGACGCAGCGAGGACAAGGCCTCATTTTACCTCCCAGTTTACTCTGGTTGCTCCAGTCATGAAGCTTCTAGCAGGAAGCAGCTGTTTTCACTGAGAACCGTCCAATAAAGTCAAAGACACAAGTAGAAAATATCTGGTAAACACAGTCATTTAGCAGCTAAAGAGTTTGATTTGACTCAAGAAAAACTCATAGTCTTTTCATAGTCTACACAAGCTACTCAGACACAAACGCTCTTCCACCTCGTGTTGCAAAATGTGCAGTCCAAAGTTACATGGTGCAACTGAGTGTGTTATGCCACATGTGTCTGGGGTGGCTGTAGCTCGGTCGGTAAGGCATTTGTCCACAGGCCACAGGGTCAGTGGTTCAATACCCGGTCCCGGCTACATGTCAAAGTGTCCTTAGGCAAGAAGTGAGATGAACCCTAGAAACTGAATCCCAAGTAGCTCTCGGTGGGTCAGGTGAGCACCTTGTGAGTGTGTGTGAGGGTGTTACGGTTTATTTGTTTGTAACGTTAAATGTAATGTTTGCCTGTGTGTGTAATATAATTGTTTATGATGTGTCTATGTACTGATGATGTCATTAGGGACCATATAGCTTTGATAGTTTGCCATTAAAGTTTGTTGACCAGTGGTCAAGGAAACAATGCAACGCTATATTATCATTATGTGATGAATTGCATTTCTCTTATAAGGAGTTGTTTTTCTGCATTGAACTCTCTAATCTGCTTTGATCCCTGTTTCCCAATGTGGAGTTGGCTGAGTTCGGGTTAAGTCACTAAGACCCCGCCGGGCTCCCCTTGTGCAAGTAAAAGACAAAAGTCGACTTGTTTTGTTATTTCACTGTTGTTGAACTGTATTTCCAGGTGTAATCAGCGCTGTTGTGGTTGTTAGAACCCAACAGAGAGAATGAGAAGCAACATTGTAAAGCTTTGGATAAAAGTGCCATTTACCATTTACTGTGTCCTATGTGGGCACTAATGCAAATATCATACTGTCACCCCAAGTTATTTTGTTAGATGAAGAACTGTTTCTGATTTTGGTTAAAGACAGATCTTTCAGGGTCACCACAGCGAATCGTGTGCCTCCATCTAACCATGTCCTCTGCATCATCTTCTCTCACACCAACTAACTTCATGTCCTCTCTGTCCTGTCACTACAGATTTGGTGTGGAAGTCATGATACGCATGTTTAATTTGGCAGGTGTGTAACATGGGATCCCCTTTCTGACAAACCTCTGCATTTATCCAGACTTGGGACAGGCACAAGAAGACACTGGCTTGTGGCCCCTTGTGCTTGCATTTGTTTTTTAAAGTCAGATAAACTGCTAAATGGCATTGGCGGACAATGCGGATTAGGATTTTAAGTATGTAAAATAAGGCATTGCTGACCTATAATTTACTTTGCCATCATTGATTTGTTCAGTGACAGTTTTCTCTAGCCGTTGTTGTTTCTACTTACCTGACTTCACTGGGTCTGTGAAGAAGTGAGCCCAGTGTAATGACCAATGTCTTGCATCTGCCAGGTAGCAAAGCATCAGCTGACGCATGTTCTCAGTATACATAAAATCCTAATGTGGCCCTTACATTTATAGCTGTGTCTACATAGTTTACGGATAAGGATTCATGCTTTCTGTGGCAGGTGGTGTGAAAAGCTTTACATCATTGTAGCCGGCTCTGCTGCACAAAGCCTGCTCCAAACTCCAAAGTTCTCCACCACTTCAAATATATCTGATTGGTTACTGGCCTGTTGCTAGCTCATTAGTAAGCTCAAAACTTTTGCTAAAAGAGGCAAAAAGGTGTCTAGAGCTGTTTAGGAAGCTGTATCTAACTTAATAGGGCATTTGTCCACAGTGTCAGTGGTTTGAATCCCAATCCCTCCTGGCTATGTGTTAAAATGTCCTTGGGCAAGACACTGGACCCTGAGTTGCTCCTGGTGGGTCAGGTGAGCCATCAGTGTGCGAGTGTGTGTGGGAATGAGAAGCAACATTGTAAAGCGCTTTGGATAAAAGCGCTATATAAGCAGCCATTTACCATTTAGAGCTGAGGGGAGCTGGAGATAATTTCCTGGGTCTGTTACGATAAGCTACAGCTTTAACATTACACACAATCATTTAAATTACGTTTTTCATTAGTACAACATTAACGATACATTCATTATACGTCAGGTGCTATAACCTGGTTGTTCAAGTAAACACACTATGTGAACATTGTGCCTAATGCCTCCAAGGACTGACACATGCTGCAACTAAGAGGTGACACAGAATAAAAAAAAAAAAAAAAGAGTATAGTATTTTTTGCAGTGTTGTGTGGGGATGTCTTCTTGTCATGAATGCTGTTGAAATTCTCTTCCATCAAAAGTTTAGCATTGCACAGCCTTAGAGCGCTTATGCAATGCTGTGCCTGAGATCATCTAGTTGCATCAAAGACTGTGAGGCTGAAGAAGAAGCATCCAGACAGTAGCGCTTTGTGTGCAGTTCTCTTTTTCCCACAAAATGAAGGAATCTCTAATAATGCTGCTGTTGAGACATTCCTCCTGCAATCTGCCAAGTGAGCCAGGGCACGGGACTGACTTTTAACATACCAAGTCTGGCTCTCACACATACCAGCCTTTATTTAAGTGGTGCTCCACCCAAACTCTGTCTTTGGGGTATTAAAAACTTTGGCATGAGAAGTGGCTGTCAAAAGTTCTCACTTCACTCCTTTTGTAAAGAACAGCAGCTGTGGTCAGTGCCAATTAAAAACAACTAAGTGAAGGCAGGTTTTGATGGCAGAGAGATGTGCACAATTTGTCACTTCAATCTTTTCTCCACTGTCCATTCATCCATACTCACTTTGATTTAAACAGCATAACAGGACAGAACAAAGCCACAGTTTGGGCAATTTCTATTGCTACAAATTAACTAAGCTATAACATGCATGTCTTCAGAAGACACTGGAGCACCCAGAGGAAAGACACATAGCTTTGAGCGCATGCAAACTCCACAGAGAAAGCCCCCCCTACTGGCTAGCTGTGATTAGGATGAGACACCTTCAGCCCTCCACCACTTTGCTGCCTCTACTAAATGCAAGTACTAAAAAAATGGCATATTTGATTTGGGTGATTTGCAGTCCAGCAGTGAACTTGATGTTGAGGTGTGTAACTTCAGGCTAAATTTGGCTTTACAAGCCTAATATTTTACACATTAGGGGGCGGCTGTTGCTCAGTTGGTAAAGGCAGCCATCCATAGACCACAGGGTCAGTGGTTCAGTCCCTGGTCCTGGCTATATGTCAAAGTGTCTCTGGGCAAGAAACTGAACCCCAGCAGCCCTTTCCCATCCCCAGCTGTGCAGTGCTGTTCCAAGCCTGGTAGGAATTGGGGAGGGTTGCATCAGGAATGTCATCCCACAAAGTAAAAACTGTGCCAAATCAACATGCACACAATGATCTGCTGTGGTGACCCTGAACTTACGGGATGTAGCAGTATTTAACTGACTATATTGAAAGGCGTGCTACTGCTTAAGCACTGATATCATAGTTCTGAGTTGTGTTCCAGTTTTGATCACACTGGATGTGAGCAAACAAAGCTCCCTGTGCAGATGACTAGATCATGATCACGATCAACAGCTGAATCCACCCTTTCCAGCATTTCTGGCATTTTATATTGACCCCTTTTATTACTGGACTCTGCTACAGTACTTGGTGCTATGACCAGATTTGGCTTCTCCATTGGGTGAATTACACATGCAAGCCAAAGATAAGCAGCATTACAGTATGTATGTTCTGTTATTGTCAGTGTGTCCGTGGTCATTATATCATTTATAATTATATTGCTGATTCAGGTTAAAGAACCACTTAACAGTTTTAAGGTCTTGAAGGTTCAACAGGGGAGCAATGCAGCCCTATTATAGGGTTTTGCCCACCAGCTGCTTTACCCACTCCCACCCAGCAACCCTTTGCCATACTGAAAAAATTCTGGCTCCACCACTGCTAAGGCTACAATGTTTACTGGACATGGACATGATTAAAAGGATATTACAAAACCCTGCCCATAAGTAGAAAACTAGTGTCCCAAAATACTACGTCGTATAGTTTGGATCTACATCACATCTACACATAACAACTTGAAAGCTGCTGTTTTAGTTAATACATTTTTGCTGCTTGGACAACCGGACAAATTCACCTTCCCCTTATAAAAGCTTTAATATTATTTGAACATGGTCTTGATGGGGCAGCAGACATGGCTCATAAGAGTTTATTGGCTGTAGTAAATGAGGCAGAAACTGTCACTTACATGCCACGTGGCAAGGTCCTGCCAGTGAGGTCTGAACCCCCGAGGCCCCAGATGCGGTTGTCAGGGAAGGGCATCCCATGATTGTCACTTTCACCCACAAACAGAGTGTTCTTCACCTCCTGACGAGAACCGTCATCATCTGGAAACGTCCCTCCACTGCACACACACACACACACACACACACACCAGCACTAGTAGTAATAATTCTTGTGACAGTAGTTAAAATAGTCAGATGTGGCAGAAGTATACTATAAAACTATAGAACTATACTTGAATAAGGTGCAATTACTTGATTGAAACTACAAGGAAATTTAAATTTGTATCTGGGCAAGTTAAGTCTGGGCTAAGTTACTGATAAAAGTATTTGAAACTTAAAACTGTTGATAACATGAATATCAGTCCAGTCTAGATTTTTTCCACATGTGCCTCATAATTAAGGTTTCTGCAGAAATCTAAACTGTTCAGACCTTGTTGAAATCAATCCTCTCTGCTCTGCCCTGCCCAGAGTGAAAGTTTTTCAAAGGAAAAACTTTTACTGTGAACTGATTTCACATTTGTGCTGTAAATTGCAAACAAATGTTTACAAAGTGAACAATATGTCAAAGAAAATTCTTAGAACAGAATACAAACTAAGGACAAAGAAGTGTGTTACTATAGAGACCAGAACAAAACAGCAGCCGCTGACCCATAAAAATACATCAGAATTTATTAGTTGTGTTATTTCATAATTTGACTTAAGAATTGGCACCTACACATTAACTAATTGCGGTGCCCTTCAGCAAGGCTCTTAGCCTCAGTTGCTCCAGTGGAGAGGCTCATGGGCCACAGCTCAGACTGTGGTTGTACTGGGCAGCTTCCAGGTGTGAAAGTGTCTAAATGTGCGAATGTGATCAGGGTGTTCCTGAAAAAGAGAGCTAGTCTCCAAACTACCCTAAATAAATAAAGGTTTAAAAATTCTACTGTTACACTGGTATTTGGCTGATAGAGATATGGTTGCTGAACTGGAAAATCAGAAACCTGAAAGCTGAAATTACTTTGAATAATGAAGGTAAAGAAATATTCAGCAACATTCCACTGAATCAACAGTGTGGGCTGAGCTTACAAAGTGCCAAGTACACCTACCCTTTATTTGAGCAGAAGCTACACTAAGTATTAGATGGTTTAGCTGGATGCTCTTCATACAGTACATTACATATCATACCTCGTCCTTATGTAACAACGTTTATTAAATAATTTACATCCCCAAACGCACGTTTGGTCTTGGTGTCTGAACATTTTGGAACTAATAGTAAATAATAGGAGAACCTGTATGCACATCTGTGAGGTCTCATCCTGGTCCTTTATAAATGCCTTTTGGGGATTTTTATGTGATTTAATTTACAGTATAGATGTAATTTGCATATCTTTTCACTTCCTCTGTTGGGCATCACAATGAATATAAAAAGAAATGTAATAATCTTTTATCAGAAATCTGGGAAAGCTCAGTTTGCCCTATGCACATTTAAAAACCCAGTTTAGGTTTTTACACTCTGGAGAGTGTTTCTGAAAAGCTCTGCTTATTGTGGATGAACTGTTTGCACCCACAGGCCCCCTGTTTTTGAAAGTCAGTTGAAAACTTCTCACCAATTCCCACTTCGGTGACCATCACACTCCTAAATTACTTTTCACACTGAATCAAAGCACTGCATTTCCCAGTGCATCCTAAGCAGACTCCTTATAAGGTGTTTTCCAATTACTCACAGAGAGAGAAGGAGAGAGAAAAAAGAGTCCTACATTTCAAGTAAATGCAAACAGCAGCCCTTTATTAGAAATATGAACAGTGATTTAATAACAAAGGGGGTGGATGAAGGGGGGGCTTACCTTGCCAGAGTCAGGCCAATGCCATTATCAGCAAATCTAAACAAGAAAGAGAGAATATTATCACTGGAGGTTTCTTGATCACACACACACACACACACACACACACACACACACACACACACACACACACACACACACACACACACACACACACACACACACACAGATACAGAATCTGAAAAGTAAGTAATTATTTAGCAGGCATAATATTTTACTTTTACAGTATCTGTGTCATCAACTGTGCTGAAAAACACTGCTACCTGAAACTCATAATAATGATTTTCCACATTCAGCTGCACAAAAATTTGACAAACTTTACTCAGACAAACATATTTTTTTCTTTCTTATCATCAGTATTTCTTCTTTAATTTTGGGTGTAGTACTCACTGGCAGTCATCCAGCCAAACATCCCCTCCTCTGAGCCAGGCTCCATGGTCCTGGTTCTTGTAGGCTACAAAGTGGTGGATGAGAGCAGGAACTCTGGGCTTGGAGGGGTCACCATCTTGGTGAGGCCCATACCTGAAGTAAGCACCATAAATAGCACATTGTTAACATCTGATGCTATTTAATATAAGACTTTATTCACTTGTGAAACTACTCTTACTCAAGTAGCTCAAGTAGCGGTAAATGTTCTGCACTTATAAAGTGCTTTTCTACCTATTGGCACTCAAAGCACTTTACACTGCTTCTTATTCACCCATTCACAAACACTCACACACCGATGGGGGAGCTGCTATGCAGCTGGCCAACGCTCACTGGGAGCAACTAAGTTGGGGTTCAGTGTCTTGCTCAAGGACACTTCAACATGTGACCGGAGGAGCCAGGGATTGAACCAACAACTGCAAGATTGGTGGACAACCGCTCTACCTTCCTGCCCCACAGTCCCCCTTAGTAGAGGGCGACTGTGGCGACTTGAGCTACTCTGTCAGAACTACAACAGAAAAGTAGATTGTGTGTGTTTACAGAGCACCCTGCCAAACTGGGCTGAGGGGATTTCCAGAGTCACGCTGTTTGAATAAAGAAAGCAGCGACCAGTGTCATCCACCACAATAAACACCGAACATGTTTTTGAATGTTGGCTTCGGCCAACATTATGCATAATTCATGGATACACCACCTGGGCTTTTCCACACTATTTGTCCGGGCTATAATGCACATGTCTGGTCAGGCCATTTGTTTGATCTATGTTTTTCTTCCTGGTTTGTCTTTTCTTAGATCTCAGCTGAGTCCTGTTGACCAGATATTTTTTTTTATTTCTGTGGTTCTGGTAAAGATTAGGTGGCTCCAATAGGACCACTGTACCACAGCTAGATGTAAAAAGGAACCAATTGAACTCAGAGTATTGCAATGTGTCCAGCTCTTATTTATACCACAAATGGAGACCTCGTCTAACTACCTATTCATGAATGTAATTGTTCTAGTAGTCAGCAAATACTACTATAGCTACTACTACTACTACTACAACCACTACTAACAGAATAGAATCTTTAGTGGTTGTCACTGAGCACATACTTTATACATTTTCACACACATCTTACAATTAAATTTGGTCTCTGGATTTAACCCACCGGGGGGGGGTGGGTTAAATTGGCGGCAGTGGGGGACAACAGGGGTCGCATGGGGAGGTAGCGCCGAGTGTCTCACTCAAGGACAACCACGGTGGGTAGGATGTAATTGCCGACTACAGACTTCTGCATCCCAGGCTGATGCGCTACCTATTGAGCTACCAGCCTAATAATAATGGTAACACTGAATCTTTAATTTCTTATTTAATTATAATACGGGAATTTATAATTATAAGAAATAGCCAAAATATTTAGGCCGAAGAATTATGTGAAAAGATTCCTTGGGCACAGGTAAAACTTTGCCAGTACTACATGTAGTAGGTGATATACCAAACCATAACTATGAGCTGATAATGACTGATAGCCCTTCATTTAGCGGCGTGATCATATTTAAATTGAGAGAGACACAGAAGGACCACACAATAGTTGTTTGTCTCTTTGTGGTCATTTTATGCACAGAGGCTGTGTTCTTCACTTCGAACAGAGGCTCTGACCCAAAGGCATGTTTCATTCTTGGTACCCTGGGCTTGTGCCCAGTCAGCTCTGTAAACACAGAATTTGATGGAATAAAGCTATAATAGTCCCACTACAAAGACTATTAGGCAAGATTGTTACCTAATAGTCCGCCCTGGCATGACTGTATTTCCACAGCAGTGGAAAAATTTACTCCACTGGTAACAACTGAAACTAGATAATCTAAACAGTACATTGAATGCTGACTTCATTCATCTTCATAACAGATCAACATTAATAGTTTAATAAATGGGGCTTAACTAGATTCTTTTGCCATTATCATACCTATTCGTATATACCCAGTAGAACACAGGAGCCTCTGTTGTTCCGTTCAATCAGGGCCGCTTTTTATTGTTTTTGCCCTTTTTAAAAAGTGAGACAATCTGTGAGAAAGCTTTGTGTGAAAGATAAGATGACTCCATTTTGAAACAGCGTCACTGAGCTTAAAAGGGAGTGGTGAGTAGGATGCATTCATACTAAAATGGTGAGATCAAGATGACATACTGGTTCTTTCACACTGACCACATTTGGTCAGCTGTTACACAAGCTCGTATTCCACTTGTGTACTTTAACTTGATTTGACTTCAAAGCAAAGCCTCTTACTTTGACCTGAGTAAGATTTAAAATGACACACGCTGATGGTGTTCTACACTGCACCAAACACCAACATGTAACAGTTCAAACTTATCAGCAGGAAACATGAGTGCTGCAGACAGCAGATCCATCATGCTGAGTTATAATGGGTGTAATGTGTCTTCAGCTTGTCATACAGGGTGTTTATTATGGGCTAAGAAGTCTGACCTGGCTCCAATCAGAGACAAGTATGGCCTCTTGTCCTTGTCGTTAGCCTGGGTGGTCTTTACTCCATTATCAAGGATCATTCCAGCCTGAAATGAAAAGCAGTGTAAGACATCAATTCAATTTAAAATGTAAGTTGTCATTTTGAAACACAAACAGCACTGGTGTTTTTTCATGTTTTCTTTGGAAAAATAAAAAACCTTGACTCTGGTTAAATGGGATATGAGGAAAATATGAAAACACTTACTGTAGTTATTAGACTTTTTTTTTATTTAATGACAAGCCTCTTAGCTGAACTGAATATTATTTCTGTTTTAGTCTTTATTCAGAATTGCAGACGTGAAAAAATGATTACTGGCGGCTTCCGCTAATTTATCAGGCTCAGTAGCAGAGACTTTCACAGTTCTTTTTTGCTCCTTTGCAGATTCATGTTGAACAGCCAGCATCATGTCCTAACTATCATCCAGAATAAATCATCTGCGGCAGCTCTTCTGTATATCATCAGCATTTGTCCTGCTAAGTTTTGTGGCCCCGATAATGTTTGTGGTGATTTTAAGTTGCATCTTACTTTTCCACATTTTCTGAATTGCTGTCATCTCAAACCATGTGACTTTTTTGTGTGCGAATTGAACTTTACACTAAATAACCAGACTAGTGTTTGTATGAGATCAAATTATTAAATGGGTCTCACTTCACATCTTAATTTAACAATTTTTTGGGATGAATATTCCTTTCTTATATGACATGGCACTGATTTAGCAAGGGATCATGGACAAAAAAATAACTTTTCCATACAACAATGTGTTGACAGTTAATGTACATGGCAAATTGGAAATATGTTGATACTAGAAGATATTAAATCACATACTGTAAGAAAACTACTGTACATTGTGACAGCTTATGATATTAGTATTAATGTAAATGTCATTCCAGTTTTTCTAAAAGTTTTATTAAGCTTCATTCTTGCATTTAGACTCTCATGGGGTAGATAAAGACTCTGGTCTGGCTTCATAGTTATAGTAGTTGATGTCAATCTTGCAATTCATGCATATTGGCCTTTCAATTTATATTATATATTAAACTCCCATTTCAGATATCACAATGCAACTGTTTTTACTCATAATTTTTACTTCAGATATCTAAAATGAAAAACAATATATTTGTAGATACATGCACTTGCTTTGTTTATAGTCATAATCCCTATTAAAGATTGACTACTCATAACATGAACTGCAAAAGTGCCATTGGGGGAATCTGTAATGTTCTACATTAATTAATCTTGAATATCTAGAACTAACATCCAGTCTAGTTATTTAACCACTTTCCATACATGATATCATACACTTCGTGGTGACTGACAGCAGAGGAACAACTAATCTAAACTCTTCGATATAGGCATATTTTTTTCATTGTTCAAAAAAAACCCTCAAATTAATTAAATGAATTAGATATATCGCCTAGCCCTAATCAGAATCCACCCATACATCCATACAACCACCCATGTTCTGATGCAACACGGACAATCTGTTCTAATCTATTCACGTGTTTGGAAAAAAGCTCACACAGATGACTTATTTGACCCGATGCTGTTTTAACATCAGTGGTTTCATTGTAAAGGGATAGTGGTCACTTCCTTTATTTGTTTCATTTGCTATGTTTATTGGGTGGAAGGCAACTGGTCAGCTGGAGTTCTGACAACAGAGGGATGCAAAGAGCTGGGGAGGTGGTAGCTATCAACCCTTACATGGTACCATGTGAACCTTTGTAACATCAGTACACCCCATTTAGAGACAAGTGGAATAAGATTCACTGATTTCACTGAACTATTCCGTACTCAATATAAAATATTAATAATGATAAAAGCCATCTTCATACACTTGCTGCTTCATAGCAAAGATGCCATCAACATGACACAACCTTTTCTCTCACAAACACCCTGGTGTTGCAGCCCGACATGAGTTATGCTCCCATTAGGGTGATCGAAATTAAAAGTGAAAAAGGGAAGGAAGACGTGAGCTGGGAGAGAGAGGAGATCACTGTTGGGGGCAGAGAAAGGAGGGAGATAACAATAACACTTCCTCTCCACCAGCGCCTCATAAATCTCTCTCTGCTGGAGCCGTGCTATGCTGGATGCCGCAGGCACCTCTAAACTCTCTGCTGTCCTCTTCATCTCTTCCTTCTCCTCTGGCTCACTTTCTTCAGCCTCTGTTGTCCGCCTTCGATTTTGTTGTTCTCACTGTTCACCCATCTCTCTTTGAGGTCACATCTGACACTCTATAAACTTTCTGTTCTTTCTCTATTGCTCTTTATGATGTGGAGGGTTGAATGTTTAAAATAAATGCTAATGCTACAGAAACAAATAAAAAAATGAGTTACAAGTGCATCAGTGCATTCAGCCCCAGTAATATCTTAAGAAAACCAAAATAACCAAGCAATTGTTTGGTCACTGTAATAAAATAATATCCTAAAATAGAAAAGAGTCCTTAGGCCACTTCAGGAATTCCAGGGCTAATGCTGCTGTCAATCTTAAGATATGTAGTAAACGTGTGTACAGTAAACTGAGTTCACCTAAAAGTAGCAGCATATGTGCTACTAAATCTTCACCTTTAATTTTTTTAGATGAACTAATCCTGTCAATGTTAATTAGATTTTTTTTGGACAAAAATTTAGCAAAGAGGCAGTTTAATGTGTAAGTGAAAACACATTACTACAAACTAATCAAATATCTTTAATTATATTTAGACAACTGAAAATAAGTGTTTCTGATTATATACCCTTATTAAAGTAACTCGCCTAAATCATTGCTTGTACAGCCAGGTGGTTTCAGAAGTCAACAGTTAGATAAATGGAAGTCGCCTGAGTGCAGCCAAAGTATTAAAGGTATTGTAATATAAATACACATGCATCTGGAAGTCCCAATTACTGACGAATCCATACCCAAGGGGTGACTGTGGTGCAGGAAGGTAGAGTGGTCGTCCACCAATCGCACAGTTGTTGGTTCGATCCCCGGCTCCTCCGGTCACATGTCAAAGTGTCCTTGAGCAAGACACTGAACCCCAACTTAGTTGGCCAGCTGCATAGCAGCTCCCCCATCGCTGTGTAATTGTGAGTGTGAATGGGTGAATAAGAAGCAGTGTAAAGCGCTTTGGGGGCCAATAGGTAGAAAAGTGCTATATAAGTGCAAAACATTTGCCATTTATATTTACGCTGAACCAGGATTTGTCTACACCATGAAGATAAGCTAGCACTTGATGGCATATGTCTGGCCTCCAGTACTACTGCAAGGAACCTTGGAGTTATTTTTGACACATATCAAACGAATCTCCAGCAAGAGAGATCATATTGTCATTGATCAATTGTTGGGTTCTCTTTATATATCTTTATAATCTTGACTTTATTCTGTAAAGTGCCCTGAGATGACTTTGTTGTGAATTGGCGCTAGATAAATAAAGTTGAATTGAATAAAGTTGAATCATATTTCACCTTCACTAGCTTCTCTCCATTGTCTTCCCATGAAATTTAGAATAGAATTTAAAACCCTGCTTCTTACATATAAAGCTCTGAACGGTCAGGCTCCATCATATATAGAAGACCTCATAGTTCCACATCATCCCAGTAGACCACTTCGATCTCAAAATGCAGGCCTACTTGTGGCTCCCAGAATTTCCAAAAATAGAATGGGAGGCAGAGCATCAAGCTCCTCTCCTGTGGAACCAGCTCCCATTAAGTGACTGCAACTCAGACATTCAAGACATACAAGTTGTAGGAAATGTCACGTAAGTTGGCCTAACTTTAATAAAAACATTATTTGAAAGACAGTGCACAGTACACCTAACGTAAAATTACTTAGTTTGAAATAACTGAGCTTTAAGGACCACATCTCCTCAGTCTCTATGGCAGCAGATTTGCCCTCTACAACATCAGGAAGATCAGACCCTACATCACAGAATATACAACCCAACTCATTGTACAGGCGCTGGTCACATCTCGTCTTGATTACTGCAACGCTTTGTTGATGGGGTCAAACCCTTGCAGATGATCCAAAATGCGGCAGCTCACCTCATTTTTAATCAGCCAAAAAAGACCCATGTCACACCACTTTTTAGATCTCTACACTGGCTTCCTGTAGCTGCTCGCATCAGGTTCAAAGCTCTGTCTCTTGCTCACAGGGTTGTTAACTCAACAGCTCCTGCTTACCTCAACTCACTCATTCAAGTCTACAATCCTTCCCACCAGCTGCGGTCTACCAACGAACAACGTCTGGTGGTCCCACCACCGCACAGAAGACACCAAGCAAAACTTTTTAGCGCAATGATCCTACGATGGTGGAACGAGCTACCAAACGCTGCACGCTCAGCAGACTCTCTCCCAATATTCAAAAAACTGCTGAAAACTCAACTCTTAGATTTTTGCTGCCTTGTACCTCACTTGTAAGTCGCTTTGGATAAAAGCGTCTGCGAAATGACTAAATGTAAATGTAAATAATAATTCTGAGTACTCCATACTGAGTTACAAGTACAACATAAGTAAACGATTAAATATTGTACACTGTTTTCTTAGTTTTGTAAACTAAATAGTCAGTGTACTACACTTAATAAGCATTTGTAAGTAGAAGTACAACTCCTACTTTAGTTTAGTTGGAGCTTTTTTTTAATAAGGTCAACGAATCAGAATTGACAGTGTGTGTAATGTAGGACGTAACATAACAGCACTATATTAATTTTAAAAGCATAGTGTCTTTTCTTCCTCACACTCACCCTGTAGTTCGAATGGGCTCTGTTGTTGGTGAATTGGCCCATAGGTGTGTGTTCAGTGCGTCCAGGGGAATACAGCCCCTCAGAGGGGCCAGTGGGCACATGGTGGAAGATGAACCAGAAACCTGTTTCCTGAAAAACACAGTGAAGATGCTGTCGGAACATGCAGTAATTTTCTTAATTATTACAAATGCTAACAACAACCGGATGTCTTGATACATGTAGAAAACCTTTTGATCATTCATAAACACATGCACATTCCCACACGCTTCCACAAAGCGTCTGCTTTGGCACTATATGTCAGCCAGTCTGTTTATGTGTTGTTCTTTGCAGATATGCAAATGAGAAAAGTCATTACATTGGTGAGGAAAAATGAGACACCACTCCGCCCAGCGTATCCCTGTGAAATCCCAGAAGTATGTTCATAATTGGCACTCTATCATAGTATCATAGCGCCACTGCCTTCGTCCATTGTCTGCTTGATTTTCAAGTTAATAGAAGTATACAGCCATTAATCTGACCTGGCAATGTGGTAATGAGACAGATCTCCACCTGGAGAGAAATGAAGGACCGGGGTGAAAGGAGGAAATGGGGGAAGGGAGGGAGATAGTGAAAAGCCAGAGTGAGAAACTCACCTCTGAGCCTGCAGCAGCACAGTTGATGAGGTTGTTATTGGGGTTGGCGATCCAGAAAGTTGAAGTTGCACTATAAAGAGGGAGAGAGTTGTAAAAGAAAAAAAAACAGTTTGGTTAGTTTGGATTTCAGATATATAGTTTGAGCTAGTGATGTAGCGATGCCTCTCACATTGTTGTAGTGACAGCAGTTGTGTTAGGAAAAAAGTGAACAATAATTCAGCCTTGTTCTAGCCAAACCTTTGGTACTTCAGAAAAAAAAAATTAAGAAAAAGAAGCTTTTTTTACAGACTGTGAGTAGTCAAACAGAAAAACACCATACCATTCACAAAAAGTTAAAACAATCTGTTCACATAAAATGCAAATGTATCAAGCTCATTATTGTTTGAAAAAATCCTTAAGGACAGCAACAAAGAATTTGTGCCCCTGCATAAAATATACGTCAATTCCTCACAACATGAGCTGGTTGTTTTAATATTGTGCTGGACAAGGGTCAGAATAGAAAACATGTAATGTTGGCTGTGATTGACAGGTGTCAGAACACACACTGCGGATGGGGATGTGCTCCAATGTGGTCAGTTAGAGTGAATTTGAAGACCACTAGTTGTTATAAGCAGATATCAGCATCGGCAATGAGTGAGAGGGAATTTGACACTGGATAATCAGAGATCCCAATTGAAACCAATTGGCTCTGTACAGTATCTAAAATGCCTTTCTTAAAAAGACAATGATAACAAGCATCGAAAAGCTCATTTTAAAGAAAAGGCCATTCGAGATATTTATCAAGAAACGACTGCAAAAATCTGACTAATCGAAAAAAAAACAACTGCATTTTAATTGGCAAATAAAAATTCACGAATAAGATCATTTATCATCAGAGGAACCAAACAAAGAGAGTTATTTGGCTAAGATTTAGTTTCAAGCCAGACATTTTTTCATGACAACATATCAAGTCTGCTTTGGAACTTTGCATTTGCATTTTATGTGGCGGCTGTAGCTCAGTTGGTAAGGCAGTTGACCATGGACCACAGGGTCAGTGGTTGGATCCCTGCTCCTGGCTACATGTCGAACCGTCCTCGGGCAAGACACTGAACCCCACGGAACCCCAAGTTGCTCCCTGTGGGTCAGGTGAGCACATTGCATTGCAGCCACCGTCATTGGTGTGGTGTGGTGAGTGTGTGTTTGAATTTTCCAGCAATTTGTATAAAAGCACTATATAAGCGACTATTTACCATTTACCATTTGTCAGGTCAACATTTGTGATGTTGACTTGACAAAGATTCAAACCTCTTTTGTCATAATGATTTTAAATAGCCTTGCTCCTGTGTGATGTGTGCATAACTACCTTTTTGCTAAAACTCCATGTCTTCAAGCCATATGCCCTGCTTTAGTGTTTTTGGGTCATCTGTCTTTGGTTACTGAGTGCAAGATTCTTAGTTTCTAATAGTTTGACAAAATAAATCTGAAAGGTCTAGATCAGTGAACTGAGCTGCTGGCTTATTTGTCTTAGAGTCATTTCGTCATGTTATGACAAGTGATAATTGAGCCACTTCTGTTTCCTAATGAAGGTCATGGCATGCGGCTGAAAATGAAACTGTCACAGCTGTGAAGCCCATCCGTGTTGCCCTGGTGATCAGCACTGTCTCTCCTCCCCACTTCAATTTCTTCCTGTCTCCTTTCTCACTTAATCAGCTCTCTTAATCAGCTTCACTCAGTTCACCTGTTGCCTCCCCTATATATGTCCCAATTCACCTGCTTCCCTCTACTAGATTGTCGTCCTGTTTCTCCAGAGTAACAAGCGTCTCTTTTTTTTTTTTCCCTCTGATTTGTATTGTTTCTCAGGTTTTCTGTTTTTACTGATTTTGTGTTGCCTTCTGAGTTTTCTGTGTTTTCCTTGGACAGTACTTTGTATGCCTGGCAGCTGGTTCCTGAGGAAGCCTACTTTTCCTGGCAGTAAAGTGACTTTGGTTGTAATATTGTGCATTGACTCTGGGCGACTGTGGTGCAGGAAGGTAGAGCAGTTGTCCATCAATCTTGCAGTTGGTGGTTCAATCTCCGGCTCCTCCGGTCACATGTCAAAGTGTCCTTGAGCAAGACACTGAACCCCAACTTAGTTGCTCCCGGTGAGTGTTGGCCAGCTGCATAGCAGGTGTATGAGTGTGTGTGAATGGGTGAATAAGAAGCAGTATAAAGTGCTCTGAGTGCCAATAGGTAGAAAAGCTCTATATAAATGCAGAGCATTTACTGTAAACCTAATGCATTTATCTGTTGGAAGAGGATTTTGCGCAAGATTAAAGATGTAAAGAGTTTGTGTTTTCTGCTTCGGACCATTTTGGTCGCTGCTTTTTGTTAGTTTACTACTTTACTATTTTGAATTATTACTTCCAGTTTTGGTTGCACTCTGCCATTTCTAGTTTTTACTTTGTTGGTTGCTGTTGTGTTTTTTCCCTGGTGTTTCCAGCCATTTTTAGTTCTCCTTCCTGGTTTCCTACTGACATTCATCCCGCTCATCCCGCTCATTCTGGCTCTGTTGCAGCCCTGCTACGCCCCACCTAGAGTAATAAGTATTCAATTAGCCTTAGAAATATTCTGTGCCTTTAATGCCACTTACCCTATCTCTTATCTCTTCCTAGATCGCCCTACCTTTTCCCTGGCACCTGAACCGCACACTCCAACTCTGACCACCTCCCCGTGCACCTCATCTGTTACACTTATCATTTATAAAACTGCTACTGCCTTCCTACCTGTATTGTTCCTTAGTGGGTCCTATAAATCGCCTTCCTGAGAGAAACAGGCCAGTTAATGCACCTCGAAATGAAGGAAAAGGTCATTTGTCTTATGGTGTATGGTTTTTTTATTTACAGGCCTATGGGAAACAACAGCAGCTCTTTAAGGACTCATCGATTGTGGTTGTACTTGTAATAAATGTACAAAGTACATTATTTCCTTTGATATTTACTAAACAAGCATTTTCTGACTCTCCCCGTCTTTTCTTACTTAGAAATTTATATCAACTAAAACATTGAGGGTAAAGCTACACTAGCAACTTTACAATCAGTACCTTTACAAATTGTTGGATTAAAGTGTGGTTATCTGAGGGGGGTAAAAATTGACAGCGTCTCAGTCACTTTGACTACCCAGAGAACATACTATTACTTTTCCAGACAGTTGTGTTGCTGATATTAAGCTTTTAATTCATCACTGAATCTGAACATTCACAACATTTTCATGTTTGAGTTCTTACGCAATGAGAATTCTGTTCAGTTTAAACACTGGAATATTCAAGATGCTGGAAGAAAGGTGAGCTGAGGTCAACAAAAGTAGCAGCATATTTACCAAGACAACATATGTAAATGAACCCAGTTGAATTTGTTTGATATGAAGTGGTTGATGTGGAAGAAAAATTTTGTTGAAATGCAAGTACTATCATCCCAATAGGATAGTCATGTGTGAAGAAATGACAGTCTAACAGGATTTAGAGAGAGAAATAATAACCAGCCTACACACAGCAGTAAACAACCTGTTACTGGCTCCTTTAGTCAGAGCAAAACTGCTGTGAACATAATCAAAGAACTGAGAAATTATATTGGAGAGAAAAAGCTGGAGTTGTGTGAAAAAATAACATTGTTGCATTTTGTCTTGTGGTGCTGAGCTGGTAAAGGAAGTTTATATTTCACTGTGTCTACCTGTCTCTCTCCTACTCTTTCAACAACGGATACTTTGCAGACTCCACACCTATGTTTCCCAGATTCTATTTTTCAGACACTGTTTCCTCTGGTGTAACCGGTGCAGTCAGACCTCCTTTGTTTTTATTATTGAATCCAAAAACCACGTCTCGGGTCTGTGACACACCACTCTGATAGCTGGTCATCATTGAGCATCTGTCACTTACTATTACAAAAACTATGGTAAGTAAAATTTATTTATATAGCACCTTTCACAGATAAAATCACAAAGTGCTTTACAAAATGTAAAAAAGAGAAAATATTACAGACAATAAAACTTCAAACATAAATTAAAACACAACTACAACAAAGATGCAACCATAAGAGCCCAGTCAGCTGAAAGCTTGTCTGAAGAATAGGGTCTTCAGTTGCTTTTTAAAAGAATCCGAATCAGAAATGTACTCAGGAGCATTGCGATGAAGGGCTCTATAAGTGAGCACCAAAATTTTTAAATAAATTCTAAATTTAATTGGTAACCAGTGAAGAGAATATAAAACTCGTGTGACGTGTGATCTTCTACTGGTTCCAGTTAAAAGCCTCGCTGCTGAGTTTTTAACAATCTGAAGATGATTTATAACACGTTTGTTAAGACAAGTAAAGAGTGAATTACAATAGTCCAAAGGAGATGAGACAGAAGCGTGTATGATCATCTCTAAATCTACATTGGACAACATTTTCCTAATTTTAGAAATATTCCGTAAGTGATAGAAACAGTTTTTGACCATCTGTCCTGAATGTTGATCTAAGGACATGGATTTATCAAATACAACACCGAGCTTCCTGAGACTTGACAGAACAAAAAACCAAGATGCTGCCTGATCAACCACTCTAGACAGACATTCCAACAAGCTTGACAACAAGTGAAACTCTGACTCCCTGAAAGAACAATATAACTGAATATCATCAGCATATAAGTGATAAGACACATGCTTAAAACACTGAATTACTGAGCAAGAGGTGTAATATACAATAGCAACAGCAAGGGATCTAAAACTGATCCCTGTGGTACTCCACATGAAAGAGGCATATCAGACATGATCTGGGTTATCCCAACACAAAAAGGTTCTGTCAGTAAGATATGAAGAACAGACCCAGACAAACAAATAACATTTTGAAGACAATTTAGCAAAATTTTATGGTCAACTGTTTAAACTCTGAGGTTAAATCCAGTAAAACCAACACTGTGTCATTAAAATGTCACTTGACACTTGTGACACTCAAGAAGGGCTGTCTCTGTTGAGTGCATTTTGCGAAAACCTGACTGAAACTTGTCGAAGATTTGATGATGATGCAGATAAGTGGAAAGTTGTTGGGCTACCACTTTTTCTAAAATTTTGGACATCAAAGGCAGATTAGATATGGGCCTGTAGTTTATAGGGTCAGAAGGATCCAGGTTTGGCTTTTTAAGAATTGGGTTTACTACAGCTTGATTAAAAAAGGAGGGGACCGTCCCAGAAGAAAGAGACAAGTTTATCATATTTACCAGACAAGGACCAAGTGAATCAGTAGCGTTTAACAGTAAAGTTGTTGCAACAATGTCAACAGGGCTAGAAGAAGGTTTCATCTTTTTTAATTAAACCTTAATGTCCTGTAGGCTGACAGGAGAAAAACAGGACCAAGAGTGGAGAGGAGAACCTCTATTATAGGTGTGCGAGAAAGGACAAATACTGTCCCTGATGTCCTGCACTTTACTGACAAATAAATGTAAAAATCTGTTACAGTCAGTAGATGAGTATACAGATACTTGTGGAGCTGAGGGCAAGACAACATTTTTAATGGCATCAAACAGGACTTTAGGATTTTTCTTATTCACAGATATAAGATTGGCGAAATAATCTGATCTGGCCTGTTTAATCATGACATTGAGAGACGTGATCAGCTCCTTAAAGTGTAATCTGTGTACTTTAAGTTTAGAGGTTTTCCACTAATGCTCTACTTTACAACAACTTCTCCTAAGACTAAAGATGCTTTCATTTAGCCAAGGACAGAAATAAAACCATGTTTAAGTGGTGCCACATTATTTAAAACAGACACAATGATTATTAAATGACTGAACTAATGACTCAGCATCAGTAGACTCATTAAAAGAACAAAACTTATCAACAGCAGCTTGATTGATTGAAGAGACTCCATATAAAACGATAAATTAAAGAAAATATAACTGTGATCACTCACTTGAATATCGTTGATAGATATCTGATCCACACACAGGCCCAAACTAAAAACTAAGTCCAGTGTGTGCCACCCTTTGTGGGTTTGGGACCAGAGACATGCTGTGTGAAGTTAAAGGACTCGGTCAAAGATATTAATTCTAAAGCCGTGTTGCAGGAAGCTTCATCAATGTGGATGTTAAAATCACCAACTATTAACACAGACTCCAATTTGATAATAGTGGATAAAAACTAAAACACATGGGCAGGACCAGGAGGTCTGTAGATAAAACACAATAAAAAGACTTTTTAGTGCCAACCTTAGACATTTGGTTTTCAAATGAGCTGAAGGAGTCCTGACTCAATTGCCTGCAGGATAAATAGTCACGGTGTACAATGAGACTGCACCATGTCCCGACGCGCTGATTTAAACCTGCCGTAGGCATCGCTCTACCTGTTCCGGTCTGGTCCCACTTGGGGTAAACCTGGATGCCCGGTATCTCCTCAACCTTGCCTGGACACCCGCTCTGGAGTCTCGCTTTTTCCTCCTGCCACGGCCCTTAGACAGCAGAAGGTACTCCGGTGATGTCAACGAGAGCTCAAAGACTGGCGGGACTCAATTGCCAGCAGGAGAAATAGTCTCGGTGCACTTGTGTTCAAGTGCCACTTTTTGGCCCAGACAAAGGCGATGTGAGGTGACGCAGCAATTAGCCTTTAACTTGGCTAGTTCTTTGATTACAGTTTGGTGTGTTGGTGTGTAGCTATGCAGTTCTTAGACAATGCAGATCAACTGAAAGCTCATAGGATTATTTTGGCCTAGACACATTCGTACACAACACACTCTACTACAACCATCTTGGTTTGTCTGGTAATCTTTCCTCTCAATTATCCATCCTTAACAAGGATACACACTCCTCAACTCATCACCCCCTGCAGCAGCTCACTTTGGATGAGAAAGGAATTAACTCAGTGTAATCAAGGTCTCAGACAGTCCTAATCAAGGTTCAGTCCCCCGCAGGCTCCTTGTGTTATCTGCCAGAGGGATGAGAAGGTTCTACACAAGGGGAGAATCCGATCTTTAACAATGGAGGAAAACACTTCAAGTCACAGCGATAAAATTGAAGGGTTTTAAGGTCATTGTTTCTACTCATGGTTTCCTCTACTGTGCTCTATTGAAACGATGTTTCCCAATATAGGAAGCCATCTGTCCATGCTATATGTATCTGTATGAAATTCCTGCATGCTTCATCCGCACCTTACCGTGCCCACACAAAAACGCCAGTCTGACATTTTATTTTGACTGGAAAATGTCAGAGACTGTCCAGCCTGGGCGCTTAAATGCAGCAGCTCAGTCTGCTTAATAGGGGGTTTTGTCTATAAAGTATAGGGGGCTACAGGAAGCCACATACTGCCATAGTGTTTATAGCCAGACCTTGTTACCAGCCACCTTTCAAGCACTCACAGGATGGACACAAACAGCAAAAAGATGGAATTTGTGTTCACATAGAACTGTGAACAGGTCTTGGGCTTTGTGTTGATTTCTGTATTTCTCTCCATGATTGACATTTATATGGTGGGATCTCTAAATCTTATTTTTTTTGTTTGGAAATGTACACATTTGTCAGCGTGTCTTTTTGTATGCATGCACACACCTAAGAAGCCCCCTTTCACACATGCACCAAGCATAATGAGAAAGCCATTATAGTTCTTTTTGCAGCTATATGAGAAAAAGCAGCTTAGAAATGCCAGTTATACAATGTCTCCTTTGTCCACTGTTCCCCCTCTGCTCTGTTCTGTCATCTGTTTCTGTTGTTGTTGCTTAACCTGATGGTGAAAATGAGGGAGAATATTTTAATTTGACTGAATGCCAAATAAAAATAAGGAATTTGTCTTTATGTAGCACAACACAAATATATCATCTGTTGTATCAAGTAGCAAAGAAATGGGTTTGTTTGACTGACACACAGTAATGCAGCACAGACACTGTCCAACAGTGATGAAAATCAGCAGACAGCATGGAATGGAATAAACTTTTTCAGGTTTTTAAATGTTGTCTAAATGGTTTATGGGAAGCGATTACAATTGATCTTCTGGGGAGCATGAATATATAAACAGAGGTTTAAAGCAGGTTATTCAAAGGTTGTGATATTTTAATGAAATCTACAAATACAGTAAATATATAATGAAACCATTGCTCATTATGATAAATCAGCTGTGAAGCATATTGTGCTAATTCACCAGGTAACTGCGTGAAGCCTGGTGCCTGGATGGGAGCATTTTCAAATCTTATTGGGATCTGACAGAAATATTGGGAGATTCAATATTTACAGCAGAAAATCTGGTAATCATCTAAATCAGTGGGATTTGTGTTTTTTGCTAACATCTCTACAAAACTGATGCAGGTTCTCAATATTCCATCTGGTAAAATTGTCAGTCACAAAATGCAATCAACATTGTAAAACTTCAGGCAGGAGCATGATAAATCTAGTTTAATTTATAAATTGATATAATTTGGAGAAAGGTGTGAAATCAAATCCCTGGCTGACCATTACCTTTCTGTGACTAGTTTGTATGGTCTCCCTATGTTTTTGTGGGTTTCCTCTGGTTACTCCAGTTTCCTTCCACAGTCCAAAGACATGCATGTTAGGATAATTGGTGAATCTAAATTCCCCATAGGTGTGGATGCAAGTGTGAATGGTTGTTTGTCTCTGTATGTCTCTCTGTGTTGGAACCAAGATTGACTGGTGACCTGTCCAGGGTGAACCTGACCTCTTGCCTTATGACAGCTGGGATAGGCTTCAGCACCCCCCTGTGACCCTACACAGATAAGCGATTACAGATAATAAATGGATGGATGGGTATAACTTGGGCCGAATATGTGGTTGCCACAAGAAGGAAAGACCAAGAGGTGGGGGAAAGTATGAGCATGTGTTTACGTGCGTTAACAGTTACAGAACTTAAGTAAAAGTACAAATACACAAACAAAAATGTACTCTAGTTAAAGTAAAAGTACTAATTAACAACCAAACCAAAAAATGTTTCCACTGACTATTCACTGGTATCAATTAAGGGTAATAGGCGTAAATAATGGGTCAAAGATGTTTTAGGTTTATGATCTGATTTTCCAGTTTTAGTTGTAAACTACGCAGTGCTAATATGTCAAATAAGTCTTTTGAATAAGGCCCTGGAAGGACTGACCCTATGTCTGAGCCTGGTTTAGTGACGAGATTCCTGTCTCATAAAAAATGGTAATGTGATTGTAATGTGTAAAACAGCTTTGATTATAAATGTAGTGGAGTAAAAAGTATAGATATCTGCTGTACATATAGCAGCTTACAAGTCAAAGTAGCCACAATTCAATCTACTTAAGTAAAGTGCAGATACATGAATACATGAAAATGTACTTAAGTACAGTAATGAAATGCTTGTACGTCTTTGCTGTCCACCACTTAACATGTGTCAGACGGGTTGTGGGAAAAGCAAATGTTGGATAATTCAGGTAAGTTTGATGTGCTTGAACAGGTCTTGACGTGCCTTGTAAAACAATAGTTTTGTTAGTATCATCGGAAACCTCTTAACTAAAGGAACCCACCACGTCTCATTGTTTCCTCTGACAGAGATGGCTTGGATGGATCGTTTGCAAATCCATGCTCAAGAATGAACACAAACATGTCATTGAGTGTGGGACTTACTGACATAACATGTTAAGTAATCCCGTTATCCTAACCTTTCCCAACACAGCTAAAGGCCGAACCTCACCCCTTAGCCTAAAACTAATCAAATAACTCTCACCTTAAATGTAAAAGTCTTAAGCTCTTTGGAGATGTGATGACTGGCCCACATGTCCTTACAATGGAAAACTGTCATCAGAACAATGGTTTCAACTTAAATGTGTCCACAAAAACAGAGAAATAAATGCACCTGCACCCACCAACACAGCACATTCATCTGGCTCAGTTTAAATGACAGATCTCTTCCCTCTCATGCAGCCCACATGTCTCCTGTTCCTGGCAAATCTGACTAAAATGAATTGGTTTCATCTGAACTTTTAAATTCAACACATACACAACAATGACGAGGGAAGAGACAGAAGAGGCCACAGGGGAGCGTAAAAAGCTGACTGGAAATTAATCATCATAAATCTTATAGTGGGAAACGTTATTAGTTCAATCGTGTTAGATTAAATTGGAAATTTTGAACCCTGGTAATAAATACACTGGGGTTTCGAAATGATTACAGAATACAATGATCCAGACAAATTGGACAAAAAGCCTCATTTGAAGTATAGTGCATTATGTATTACCAGGCTGCTATAGCTGGATAAAATAGCAGAGGAGAAGAGAAAGAAGAAAAGAAAAAAAAATTAAAGAAGATGAGCAAAAGAAGTAACCAGATACTGTAAGAAACAGCTAATTCCTTCCAATACCCTCAAGTTGGAGAGCAGGTGTGTGGCTCCAAGTCTGTGAAAGCCAAAACTATTATTGCAGCCCTAACCTTGGCTTTTATGCTCAGCAGCTGAAGGCAATGGCAGTGTGGAGAGATAAAAAGTCATGTGATTTGGATTAAAGCGTTTTATATTCTGAGCTGCATCTTTGCGATTTAAATATAATGCCTCCCTAACAATGAGAAGGGGGAAACACACTACCTCTACTCATAAATTTCTATGAGTGTGTTTATGGCTCACTGAGAGTACCAGTCTGAGCTCTGATCATGGCGAGTGAGGGGATCTTTGAATAGTGAGGACATTGTGTCTGGTCCTCATGTTCTGACACATTTTGGTTTCAGGGGGCTTGGTTAGGGTTGAGGTTACATATTTAGCTGAGATGCAGCATGTCAGTGACTGTCTGCACAACTATTGAAAAAACAGCTTGTACAGCAATGCATGTCCTTCTGTGGTTGTGTAAGTATTTACAAGCAATTCTCTAAATACAAATGCCATTTCCAGAAAAAGTTGGAACGTTCTGTAAAACAGTTGGGGAATTAAGCCCCGTCGGTCAGAGGTCCATTCCACAGCAGGACTATCAGCAGGTTAAAGTGGTGCTCAGGTGCATCCAGTTTGTTCGTTTTCATTTTTCTTGATGAACGTACAGCACGATTAATAAGTCCACCTGTGGCAAACTGAAAAGTTAGGAAATAGTTTTGGGAGACACACTCATGTGCGTGCAGGGGGCCAGCTGGCATGACTGGCCTCAATCTGTGCTAGATTGTTTCCTACAGTGCTACACCATGTGGTCTTCCAATGGTAAATGGCCACAGAGATTAAAAAAATAATAAAAGGAAAATATTCAAGGAATTAATAAGGAACATTAATAACAGAATGTAAATGCTCTAGCTGTGAAATAAAAGCTGTGTAACAGTCAGTGCACGGTGAATGAAATAGCTGTGGGAAGATTCCAATCAGAACAGCTTACTAAATACCACTGCATAATTTACAAAGAATAGACTGGTCGTGTGTAAAGACCCCCCGGATTACCTCTGAGGCCAAAGACAGTCTGAATCTGATAATTACAGTGTAAGCCAAGATCTGAACTTGCAACACAGTTTTCTCTGAGGTCTGATCTGATTGTTAATGTTTATCTGTGAAAGACATCAGATATGGGTTTCACTAGAAAGAGCTGCTGATTACAGGAGTGTGTGTTCGTGTGTGTCTTGAGATGATAATTTAGAGGGGAACAAAGCTCCTACAGCATCACAATGTAACCTTACAGAACCAGATTGCAATAAATCAGTAAATTAAATGTGTGTGTGTGTAGGCAAGAAACAAGAGCTTTAGGTAAATAATCTGCACTTATATAGCACTTTTCTACCTATTGGCACTCAAAGCACTTCACACTGCTTCTTTTTCACCCATTCACACTCACACTCGCAGCTGCTATGCAGCTGGCCAACACTCACTGGGAGCACGTTGGGGTTCAGTGTCTTGCTCGAGGACACTTCAACATGTGACTGGAGGAACCAGGGATTGAACCAACAACTATGGGATTGGTGGACGACCGCTCTGCCGTCCTGTCGCCACTTAGCAGGGGAAACACTTTTTGAAGTCTTATTCAAAACTTTTAAAGAATTGCAAAGTAGCAGAGAGAGAGAGAGATCTTAAATTTATCAAGATATTAATATGAATATTGATATAAATATGGATATTTTTTACAATAAATAACCAGGCTAGTTTTGATAAGACACCACCTGTCTTACATCTGTCCTTCTTAACATATAAAATTAAAAGTTTGCAATTTGTTTAAAATCCCAGAACAACAGAAATGTATAACAATAATGAAATCTTCAAAATAGTACAGTATATGAGACGTAGTCGCTCAGAAAGGTACAGCAACCGCAGCAACCGCTGGGTCAGGGGTTTTATTTCCACCTCCTGCTAATGTCCATATGTTAAAGTATTCTTAGGCAAAACACTGAAGTTCCAAGTCCCAAGATCTATATTTCATAATTTCATATTTGTGAGATACTAAGTTTTAACTATGAGATAAGGTCGCCCATTTTTTTCCTTGGTAAATTTAAGACTTTTTTATGGTCTTAGAATCTGAAACTTAAATTGAAGCCTTTATGGATCCACAGACACCCTGTCTCTTGGTTATGATCACTAGCTGCTTGTGTTCAGCCTCTGTCTCTTTAGTAATGCAACTTCTCTTTCCTACAACATTTTAATTTTCCTCACCTTTTTAAAAATGTGTGAAATATTTGTTCATGTCATTGTTTCTCCATTTGCCAGCCCGAGGAAGAATGATCATACTAAAATGTTTTCTGCTGTAAAAAGAACTTCTCTGCTCACTTATCAAACTGTTCAGATACAGACTGGCATCTATCTTCATTTTATGACTTTAGATGGAACAAATAAATGCATGTGTATCATTTTAACTTTTAGCAAGTGATTATGTAAAAGGGAAAATGACTTTGCTGTAATAGTGATGTGTTGAAAAAAGAGTAGAGTGATAAAACTAGCTTTGGATTAGTTCAAAAGATCAGTGTTTCTGTGGTCTATGGACTATCTATAAAACGTGTTTGCTAAAGCCCAGAGTGAAGTTGTATTTTTTTATTACCTGCTGCAGTACTACAGTAACCTGCTTTGAGTAGACTTTAAACAACTTGGAATACGCACACAGCAAAGGTCGGGAGGTACCAACCCAAACACATCAAATATTTCAGTTTTAGCATGAAGGCTTATGTAGTTCATCTAATGTACATAGAAAATTATGAAAAGTGGTGGTGGGAAGTAACTAAAATCATTTACATCAGTATTGTAGTTACTTTGCTTTAACTAATTGTAATTTTGAGGTGAAATACATAACTACAGTTTTTTTCAATTCCTGTTACTTAGGCTTACTACATTTGATATGTAAAGATTGTAGGCAGAATTTATAGAGCACACTTTATGCCAACCTGAAACACCATGTACATCAAAAGAAATATATAAAATAACATCTTAGAAAAAGTAATCCCTTTGGAGAAACAAGAAACTTTTACAAATGCTACTTTGATATAAATAAACGGTAGTGATGGGCGGATCCAAACCAAAAAATCGATATTTTGATTTTGACGGCCAATTTTTAAATATCGATTCTCAAGTTAAAATATCGATATTTTCTGTTTATTTATTCATATTTTCTCTGCAGTCATATCCGAATGTTTGTATATCATTTGTGATGCACCGCATAGGAACTACTTTTCCTTCCGCCGATCCGCCCCATGATCCACAATCGTCAACTAAACTTCTTCGACACGTTATTCACGGACTATTTCGCTACGAACGCTCTGTTTCAAGAGAATTGTAGAAATAGGCAAAGTGTGTCTAATCCATACTTGGTTTTAAACAAAGGGAAGGAAATACAGATGGGTATATAAGACATACATGTAGATGTTTGCGAGTCATGGATATCAAGTGAACTGTTCACCTGATAAAGAAAGTGTCATGCTGTTGTCATGGAGATAAGTCATGCTGTTGCATGTTAATACGTTTTATTCGAAATAATGAAAATGTTAAAAATGCCAAAAGGTTGAACAATGATTTTGCTGTCGTTTTAATGTTTTTAATTATTCCCTGTAAGGGCTCACGTGATTGTGTTTCATCGTGATCAGATGACAGAATTAACATAACACTCTGGATATCGGATCGGATCGATATCGTGATACTAGCCAAGGTATTACTTGTTATCGGATCTGAAATCTCTGGTATCGCCCATCACTAATAAACGGTGAAGCAATATCAAGTTGCATTTTATTATTATTCTTTAATTACTAGCAAACATGATACATTTACTATGATACATAACTATATATTTTTCAGAATCTGTTTCATAAAACAAAATACATTTTAATCAGTAGACTTTATTGGTCCACAGTGTAATATTATAAAGATCCAGTGCTCAGCAGGACATAAGGTAACCACATCAAATTATAATTATTCGAGCTGATTTTAAAAACCTTGTTTGTTAACATATGAATCTATTATTAAATTGGAAAGTGTATTATTGACCCGTATTATCCATATTATATACAGTGTAAAATGCATTTCCAGAAAAGAATAAATTCACATCAGAGTGCTACACTGTTCCATCAAATAGAAATATTGTAGACCTGTTATGCATCATTATCGAAGCTCAGCTTGACACACACCTGCTGATGTTAATACATTTTGTGGTGGAACAGGCTCAGCATGGGCAACACCAGGTGCTTTTAATCTCGTGGCTTCTCTTTGTATTTTTTCATTTATTTAGCATATCTGTTCACTTTGAGTGCTCCACACAGCGGATGTATTTACAGTCAGACTGAAGAGAACATACAGTTTAAGCATGTATCTTACCTGCAGTCCTGGCGTGGGTTGGCCACATATCCTGGGTAAGCTCCTTCAGTGATATCACGACACATTTTGCTGTCTCTATCTGAGGGCAGCAGGGTTCCTGCTCGCACCATCAGCCCCAGACAGTGGTCAAAGGTGTTCCTCTCTTCTGGTCCATCCTCTGTGAAGAAACAGTGACCCAGAGTGTCGTAGCCCACCACATCCTTTACCTGGGAGGGTACAGGCATGTAGAATTTTACTGACAGCACACAGTTTGTCACTCTACTGCATGGCTTATGTTACAAATCATTCTGGAGAAATAACTGGCAACAAAGAGTGCAATCAGACTCTTGACTGTTGACTGTGGCTTTGTGTCAAACAGCAGGAGCCATCTTTCTTGAAGCCTCTTGGCATGTTCTCTATTACCAGTGTGTTGTGAGAGCTTGATGCTGTTTGCTAAAATTGGACACCAGTCATTCGAAAGAAGGTTGCTAACCTAGAGCATTTCAAAAGAACATTTTTTGTGCTTTCACATTTTTGGGCCCATTGAGCATGAACATTAAAGTCTTTACTTTGCTGAGCTGGCTGACTTCCTGCTGACTTCCTACATACACTAATGGAATAACTGATAAGGTTCTTTGTGACTTTTTAGTTTTCATGCCTCCTAATGGCTCAAACCCTGATAATGCAATGTATAATTTCCGAGTTTTTCCTGACACTAAGAAAAATGTATTCAGCATTTAGTAGCCATTCCTTTGGTAATGATAGTATAGGAATAAATTGTAGGACCAGACTCTAGAGTGTTTCAGGGTTCTCTGGGCGACAGCAGGTAAACCTTGAAATAGGGTGTTTGGAAATTAAAACCCACCCTAACCCTAATCCCCCTGTGTGATGTTCTGTTATAGACTAATCTGCAAGTCAAGGATCTGTACCACCTATCAAGTGCCAGACAAAAATAGCAGGTCACATGAGGTCACAGTGCCTGTGCAAGAATAAACAACACGCAATTCTTAGTCAATAAACCACAACTTGCATCTTGGTATCTTGCTTTAACTCTTTTGTTTTTCCTTTAAAAAGAGCCTCCAGTCTTTATACAACGCTGGCTGTTGTGTCATGTGACACTGGTACCAAATATTGGCATGAAGGCAACAATATTTCCCCAAACTATGTCAAAATATGTCTTTAATTAATAATAATAATAAAAACAATCAAGTAAAATCTGAGTAAAATGAATAAACTGACCAGAAGTCCATTGGAGCCATGGATGGTTACACAGCGAGAGAAAGAGTGATGGATAGATAGATTGCTGACATAGGTGGGCGGATCATATCCTCCCCTCTCATCCAGGTCTCCGTTCATATGGAAGTGGACCGGATAGTGGCCCATTGTCTGCTGCCCCATGTGCTGCAGCTCCACTCCAGATATATGTATGGCCCTGAAGCCCCGCTCCACCTGAGAGTGACAGAAGATGCAATGCATTATACTTCAGGGAGGAAAGAAAATTGACTTTTTAAATGCAACAATGAAATGACGTTTGCAACAATAAGTGTAGGGAAGGGGTGTGATGGTGAATGACAGACACTGAAAAAGAGAAAACAACAGAAAAAGAAGGGAGAACAAAGAGAAAGGAGGAAGGAGGAAAAGCACTATTAAGAAGAAATAAATGGACAAATATGAGGATGGAGAGAAAGAAGTGAAATTGAAGGAGAAAAGAAAAGGACAATATGATGGGTGTGGGGACGTGGCAATGACAGAAAAGCAAGATTACAAAATTGAGGAGTTAGAAAGATACAATAGCGGAAATGAGGCTGGATTAAATAAGAAAGGGTGGAGGGTATTGTCGGAGGCAGTTAACACAACAGAGGAGTAAGTGTGGAGAATAAGGAAGAAAGGAAGGTGGGTATTTATTCACGAATAAAATCCATTAGAGAGCAGAGTGATGGCAACAGCTCGGCACTACAGAAGAGGCCCCCTGCTGTGGCACATCACCAGAAAACCTCCCAACTAACACTTTTGATGATTTTCATTGTAAAGTCAGTTGAGAAAATTCTACGACCCCCTGCTGTTTATGAAACAATTAAAAGAAAACACAAGCAGTATCACAGGCTGCTCCTCTCAGCTTGTAATACAGTTAATGGTGCAGCTACAAGGTTTTGACAGAGCAGTAATAGCACGTGCTCTGAGGCTTCACTTCACTGAGATCTCACTGGGGCTTCCCACTGCGTGTGTGTGTGTGTTGCTGTATGTGCTGTACACACAGCCATGCATTAGAAATATGTGACATGAGCCTCTGATGGAAGTCTATAACAGGATATGAGAGCTGGGCCTGGGGGAGACTAAAAAAAAAAACATAGGTCCCAGTTGGGCTCCTCACTGGTTTTCCAGCTGAAATACCATTGAAATCATGCATTCTGCCATGTCTGCAGTGTCAAAAATTGTTTTGGTATCTGCATCATTGTAAACATTGGAAACAGATTTTAATTTAGTTTCAGTCTTAGTCCTTGTTGCTGGATGAAAACGTGAATTAGTTTGTCAAATGTTAGTCAGTTTAGCTTTAGTCAACAAACATTTTAATATCTATAATAGACAAAGATAAATCCAAGAGATAAATGCCAACTAAATGTTAAATGATCTTAACTTTTCATGTCGGCATGCTGCTGCATTTAATAATTTGAGCTGTTTTAGCATCGTTCTGTCTAATTCTCAAAAGATTTGTTTAGTTCATTAACCAGGTAACATCAGGTGACAAAGACAGAACTATACAAAAGGGATTATATGAATGACTCCCTTTGTGTCCTTATGAAGGGAGAGAATTCTGACTGGCTTGTTTAAATCAGCTTTTTTGCAAAGATGGAAAAAGCAAAAAGGGATGTTTCTGGGTTGTTGTTTCTTTTATTTTCTGTGTGTCTACACACACTGGAGACCTATGTAAAAGACACAAATGTTCGCAGATTTTCCAATGTATGAGCCAGAAAACCAGTTTCACACGGTTTCTTTGCGAGTTCATTGAGTTCAGCCATACTTTGAGAAACGTGTTTGATGAGGCTGTTTGCGTCCTAGTGAGATTACTGTACTTAAACGTGTATGTACAATTGACCCGTCATTGGCTAAGTGGAGAAGCAAGTACAAAAAATGTTCAGTGTTTGTCGAACAATAATCTCTGTAGTGAAGTTTTTGCTGGAGCGTCAGATTCGAGTAAGATCACATCTACGTCCATTATAGGGAACCTTTAAAGCTTCTAGGGCCTAATCCTCAGTCAGTGTAGTTTTGTGGCACCAGTGATGACAAATCTGGTGTTAGTTGGTTGGCAAATTTCTATCTGGCAAATATCTATTGGATAGTTTTATAAGACAGTCCCATCGGGATTTTGCTAATGTTTTTGTGACCTAAAATGCTTGACAGCTTCTCTGAAAAATGTTGACGCTTATTGGGATGTTTTTATGTTTTAAGTTACATGGTCACATAGAATTCACAGAGGATTGGTTGACTTGATTGTTGCAATCACAACATGACAAATTCCTGAAGGGGATGATAAGACAACGTCAAATATAGATTTCGGCTTTACCACATGGCGCAATGTCAGTGAAATCAAAAATGGGCAGTGGGTCCTAATAAACACCGCATCTGAAATGGCCTCAATATACAAAAACAACAATCGGATAAAAATGATCTGATTAGAAAACCAATATACAGCTTTTGGTCTTTGGTTATTAAAACATTCCATGATGTTGATAACTGAGGACTTACTATACTGATTGACCAACTTTAAAGCCTAGTATGTGAACCTCGAGAGTAGATTGTTTACTTAATTTCCAAGGTCAATTATAACAGTAATTAGCTCAATTTGGAGAAACTGTCACAAAACACACATCTTTTAGAAAAGGCTTAATTGACCACTGTTCCTGATCACTGGTAGAAACTGTCTGCTTTGTTAATAACAACGTTGAAACAAGAGTGTACCTTGATGTGTCCGCCGAAAGTGTCAAAGTCAAAGAATTTGCAAGCCTCGGTGCCATAGCAACCAGGCTCCATCTCACCACGGAGCAGGATGTTACGACTCAGCAGGCCGACCTCTGCTCTCATGTCCACCCCGTCCATTTCCTCACCAATGTGGATGAACTGGGCCTTGCCTGTACACACACACACACACATATACAGAGTCATGTCCTTCTATAGTTGAGAGAACACTGAATCTCATAATGCCTTCCATAGCCATCCCAAACATCACAAGTAAGTGCCATTAGGTTGTGGAGGGCTTCATAAGCTAGCAGCAGGATTTTGAAGTCCAATCAAGGAGAAATGAGAAGCCAGCGCAGCTTTGGAAAAGACAGAGGTCATAGGAATGCGCATTAGTGCAGGGCTTCTCAAATCTGGTCTTCAAGGACCCCCTGCCCTACTTGTTTTCCAACTATCTCTGCTGTGTGTGTGCTCCGCCAATCAGAAGCTGGAATACACCATATTACTCTGTCTTGTTTTTTCTCTCTTCTAGAAAAACACTAAAAGATTGTAGAGATTTGGTGGAGACACTGACCGGGATGTCGTCAGCATATCAGTGAAAATTAAGTCTGCATTTTCTCATGATGCTTCCAAATTGGAGTAAATAGACACTGAAAAAGAGCGGGGCAAGAACCGGGCCTTAGGGGACTGCTGAGGGATGGAAGACTTCATTCTACAGAGCTGAGCAAAGTTTTAAGAGATTTGCATTCCCATCAGATCCTGAGAGAAGTACGTTTTTTGTTTTTGTTTGTTTGTTTGTTGCGTGCACATTAAGTCTGTGTGTGTGTGTGTGTGCGGTTGAGCAGATGTTTCAGATAGATGTGACAGAGGACAAAATGGGGAAGCTGAGTCAGAGTTTTTAGTACCACTCTTTCTATTTAAAGGAGAATGTGCAAGCAGCCCTTATAATTATGGTAAACAGACAGTGGTGCACGTGTGGCCATACAAACACACACACACTACTATTTGACTTTGACTGCTTTGGTGTTTTAAAATATCTCTTTCATGTAAGTGTGTGTGTGTGTGTGTGTGTGTGTTAGTGAGTGAGAGAGAGAGAGAAAGACCCCCCCTCAGTGCAGAATGCACAATGAACATGTAGGAGGAATTTACAAAAATGGTAATGTTGTCCCACACAGGTTCAAAACACTTTCATATCTGTAGTTTGGTACATTTTTTCACGACCAAAAATCCTTTGCAGTCATTTATAGAAGTTCTGGTTCAGTAATGATCACTGATTTGTTTCAAACAGGGAGCTTTAACCATTCCACACACCTAATTTATTGTTTTAGTGATGCCATCCTGCATCATCAGCCCCATATGGACCTACATAGTGCTTTACAATGTGTTTCATACTGTAATAATATGAAAATAACATTAGTTTAATAAAAAAAACATTTGATTTTTAGTTTTTCAGTTGATATCGAGAGACACCTAATGAATTCAGTCAGACATTATTTTATATTTTTAACAATAAAAAGCAAGTGTTTAGCCATTTAAGATACTGGTGTCTCTGGACTCCCAAGAACCACATTGCCACTACTACACAAAGATCACACAGACAATATTTACCGATGAATTGTGGGTAATTGTGAGTTCTGGATGGGTAGTGAATGGCCACCCTGTTCCAACAACACTCTGATGTCAGTGAGGAGATGGAGGAGTGGTGATTTGGGCTAGAATGTTGGAACGTGAGATTTAAGTGTCTTTAGGGTGCGTAATGGTGCGTAATGCTGCCACCTCCACCCTCGGATTCACTCACACTGGTTCTTGGAATCCTGAAAGCTCCAGCATTATGCACTTTGAATAGTGTAGGTCCTTGAAAGGCACATTTACACCTCAGTAAATGATGACTGAGGAGAATAAAGAGAAGCCCGTAAAAGCCCCAGATGAGAAGAAAAGGTCAGGACACAGACACAGTAAGTGGAAGAACATTGAAGATATGCTAACAGCTCTGTTCCACGTGTCTGCCGCCCCTACACACTCACATCCTGAACAACCCAAATGTGCCGATTAGGAAAAACAAAGTGATGCCAGAAAAAGAAATGAAAACAAAGACATTCTCAAGTGTGTAATCTGAGAGACAGAAGATCACACACCCACTTGCTTAATCTCTTTTTCTCCTCCCACTCCCTCCACCAGCACAGCCACGACTCAGAAAGTACAAACCAATACTTTCTTTCCATCTCAGACAAAACAACAACAGCCCATGCTTAAAATACATGTATATACTCCAGTTTACTACACCCTATTAATAGTACATACTCCAAATAGTAGATTCATCCCGTTCTGCATTAGGTGTCAGCAAAGTGGGACATTTTAAGAATCACATTAGTACAAATGAAAAGTCAAAAGTCTTGTTTCTGAAAGTATTACTGATATGTAATTGTAAATGTAATCTAATTGGTGATTAGCAGGTTAAGCACTGGCATAACTAATAATGTCGAACCTCTCTTCCATTTCAGCATCCAGGAAGACATGCTTTATAACTGGGCACTGACTGGCATTAGACATCAGTATTATAGATAACACCTGTAATTTGCCTCTGCGTTCCTGACAACTATTAACTAGACCAACATGTTGCCACCTTTATTTCTGTCATGTTCCACTTTCTCCCGGTTTTGGATTGATCCCTCTGCTCCCCCCTTCTCACAATGGTATGGGGGAGCCCTGCTGAGCCATACTGCCCACCTCACACAACCTGTGGCCCAGGGGAGAGATCAGCTCTGGAGGTAGAGTCATCCACTGATCAAAGGGTTGCTGGTTCCATTCCAGGATCCTCAGGTCAGGTGTCCTTGAGCAAGACACTGAACACAAACTTGTTCATTTCAGTTGCTCCCAGTGAGTGCAGGCCAGCGGCATAGCAGCTCCCCCATCAGGGTGTGTTTATTGACTCAGGCTTGAAACAACAGCTAGGCCTTAAGCCTGTTCCCCTTCATCAACTCCTTTTGGTTTGGGCCTGGATAACCATCTACTCCACTGCATTACACTAAAAACCGAACCTGTACAATTGACTGTTTCTATTACCACAAGTCTCTGGTATTTCATGTTATGTTACGACTCCCCTCAGTTTTTTCTTATTCTAGGAAACATCTGGCTGCAGAAAAAAAGGTCCTGAGCTGGTGAGTTAACTGTGTGTTTTGCTGCCTTTGAGCCGCAGCCTCATCTCCAGCCTCCAGTTACACTTCTCTTCTCTCTAATGTTGAGTAGCTCTCTTCTGCTACTGAGGAAGTGTCAGTGCTCAATCTTTGCCTAATTCATTTTTTTTCCTTTCCTCTTGTGCTTCCCACTGGGATAATTCAATTTGAGTGTACTGGTTGCAGGGCATCATGGTGATGGAGTGCTTAATGCTGCAGCCTTCGGCCCCCCGCAACCCTGAACAGGATAAGCAGTTAAAGATAATGGATGGATGTACTGTTGTCCATGAACCCCAGGGCTGCTGGTTTGATTCCCATTTTTTCATAGCCACGTTTTAAAGTGTCATTTGACAAAACACTGAAAACTGTACTAGTGCAGAAGACTTTGAAGTGAAAGGTGGTAGTTGTTTCTTACTTGGAAAACACAGTGAATGTTTGGACATTGAAACCTAACCAATTGTGGTTTGTGGTCGAAGATGATTGTAGCTCTTACAGCAGGGCACAACATAGTACATGATAAGAACCTAGGGAAACTACTAAGCTGATGTGACTATTATATTGTAGCTACTGAACTGACTAAACAATAAGGTTGGGTACTCAACCATAATTATAAGCTGGTAAAAACTGATAACAGGACACTGAATGGTGTGATAACTTCCTAATCAGTTGAGTCCATTTATGCATTACATCAAAACAGCGGTGTATATTTCTGGCTTAATTAGGTGTCCCCAGTCTGTCCCTGTTGAAACAAAGCATTTACAACTAATCAGGTAGTCAGTGGTCCATCAAGAGCAGTAAAACACATTGTATCATCATTTTCTGCAAATCATGTCAAATGTTTTAAATTAGGAGCTTCAGCTTCAGAATTGTGAAGGGGATTGTGTCGACTGTTTGAGGACATTTAATTAAATTAGCTCAGATAACTTAAAGAGTTGAGTTAAGTTGAGTTAAGTTGAAGCTTGAAGTTTGTCAGTATCTCTATGAGGGATGAACTTGTTTCCAATAAAGACGACATCAACTAAACTACCACCTTTAATTTTTATTTGGAGAACCAATGCAGCTTTCTGGAAACACCACAATTCAAAATACCGTTACCACAGCTGAAGCTGTGAGCTGAAATCAGAATTGATGAACATCGATCACATCCTACAGTCATGGCCAAAAATATCGCCACGGTACAATTCTCTCAGAAAATTTTCCAATTGCAAATGTTTTAGTATTCACATGCTTATTGTTTTTGTTTTTACTGGAACAACAAGCAAACAAAATAAAAAAGACAGAGAAGAAAAGTCAAACTTAATAAAAATTCACACAGAACATGTGCACTGGACAAAATTAGTGGCAACTTGTCAGAATTGTAAGAAATAATTGCTTTTAAAGCATTTGATGCTCCAGTAACTTGTATTTAGACATCCACATGTGCCAAGTAACAGGTGTGGGCAATACAGTAATCACACTTGCAACCAGTTGAAATGGATAAAAAGTTGACTCAACCTTTGTTTTGTGTGTCACAATGAGCATGTAGGAAAGAGGAGTGTAAAGAAGTGTCTGTTGATTTGACAGAAAAAAATTGTGAAAAAACATGGAAAATATCGAGGCCCATCTCCAGAGATCTTAATGTTCCTGTGTTTGTAGCCCATGGCACTGTAGCTAACCTCCCTCGACTTGGACAGAAGAGCAAAATTAATGAAAAATAACAACGGTGGATTGTTTGAATGGTGAATAAAAAACCCTAAATAACTTCTATACAAATTCAAGCTGATCTGCAGACACAGGGTACAACAGTGTCAGCTCGCACTATCCGTCACCATCTGAATGAAAAGGAACGCTGTGGTAGGAGACCCAGGAGGACACCACTGCTGACACTACTACTCTCCTTTCGGCTTATCCCGTGAGTTCAGGGTTGCCACAGCGGATCATTGTCCGCATGTTGATTTGGCACAGTTTTTACGCCGGATGCCCTTCCTGACGCAACCATCCCCAATTTTTACTGGGCTTGGATCGGCACTGCATCGCTGGGGAGGGGGAATGAGCTTTTAGGGGTTCAGTGTCTTGCCCAGGGACACTTCGACATATAGCCACCGCCGGGGATCGAACCACTGTGGTCCGTAAGCAACTGCCTTTACCAACTGAGCTATAGCCGCCCCGAACGACACCACTGCTGACACAAAGGCATAAAAAAGAAAGACTGGAGTTTACCAAAACTTATGTGACAAAACCACAATCCTTCTGGGAGAAGGTACTGTGGACAGATGAAACAAAAATATAGCTTTTTGGTAAAGGATGGTACTGTTTACAGAAAAGGAAATGAGGCCTTCAAAGAAAAGAACACAGTCCCTACAGTCAAACATGATGGAAGGTCAAAGATGTTTTGGGGCTGCTTTGCTGCTTCTGGCACTGGATGCCTTGACTGTGTCAAAGGTATCAGGAAATCTGATGATTAGTAAAGAGTTTTGGGGCACAAAGTAGTGACCAGTGTCAGACAACGCCGTCTCCACCAGAGATCATGGGTCTTCGGGACAATGGCCCGAAACACACTTCAAAAAGCACTCAAAAATTCTGAAGTGTTCTAAAGAGTTCTGAAATGGCCATCAATGAGTCCAGATCTGAATCCCATATAACACGTTTGGAGAGATCTCAAAACAGCAGTTGGGAGAAAGCATCCTCCAAATCAAAATGACCTGGAGCAGTTTGCAAAAGAAGAGTGGTCCAAAATTCCAGTAGAGAGGTGTAAGAAACTCATTCATGGGTACAGGAGCCGATTGATTTTAGTTAGATATTTCTGTCCACGACTGTATATTATAACATGTCTTTGTGTGGATGTCCACATAATTGTTACCATGCAAGCATTACTGCTCCAAAATGTGATAGTTGTTGATGATACAGCAATGGACACTGTATACTTCAGACTTTGCTGACTTGTTTGTTATGGGGAAAGCTAAGCTGCTGATACACAGCCTGGCTTTATGAGTCTAGGCAAATATCAGGATAGAAATAGAATAACGCTAAATCCTTCACCACTGCTCCAGGCCATTGATCCACTCAACAACATTTATTTTCTACACCCATCATCATTTATGCCATTTAAAACTTTTAAAAGTTCAACATGTAAAACCCACAAGTTATTGGACTCAAAGTGAAGTAGCCCTGGGCTATGTGTCTCAGTGTCTCTGTCAGAAATCCCCCAGATCCCAGCTGCCAACAACAAAAACAACACACCCTCCCTGTTTGTGCATAACCTCAGGGGCTGGGGAATATACCTGATTATCATTGCATGTTTAGAACCAGTGCTGCTAAGTGGCACGCAGGCAGGAATTAATGAAAAGGATTACAGACAGGAGGAGAGTGACAGGAGCTCTGAGCAGCAGCCTCGGGCGCACAAAAATTGAATTTCCACTTTGGATGGCCAAACACCTGTGACGTCATACAGCCGAGGAAGAACAGTGAGGGTGGGGTGGGGCGGGGGTGAGGGCTTTAATGGGCTGATCTTCAGATGCAGCTGGGCGGAAGAGAAACGCCAGCAGCAAAGGCAGAGAGAAATATAAATCCTGGACTTCTCAATCCACAGTGAAAGAGATGCAAACTTGCCTTTTTTGGATGTGAATCAGTGACAGGAAGTGGCAGTTACAGAGGACACATCATGTCACATTACTGCTGATTTGTGCCCAATGAGGACATGGCAAAAGCAAACAGCCCAATTGAAACATACAGGAGAACAGTGAGCTGACAAAGCTGAGCCGAAGACTTCTGTGTGTGTGTGTGTGTGTGTGTGTGTGTGTGTGTGTGTGTGTGTGTGTGTGTGTGTGTGTGTGTTAGCATGAATGGGCTGAGTCTGGAACACACAGTCCTCCAGAATGCAAGTCTAAGACTTTCCCTTGGCCCTGAGTCAGTCCAAACACTGTCCCACACACTGCTGTAGGCTGTCCAAACCTGGACTTTACTGTATCTGTACACACACATGTGTTAGTATAGCTACCTTAGTGAGGACATTCATTGAAATAATGCATCAATTTCTAGCCACTAAACCTAAAGTTCAACAAAATACCAACCCTATCATGAACCCATGAACATTTTCTTAGGGTTTTATTTTATGAGAAAGCAATGATCAGTCAACATGCCCTAACTTGTATATAGTATAAAAGAAGGCAAACACAGGTCCAAAAAGGGATCTCACGTACTACACACACAGGTTTGTATTCATATTCTTGCCAGGATTTTTATATATTTCATTTTAAGTCGTTAGAACCAGCAGCATATCCCCACGTTGTGAAAAGGTCCTAACTCGGTTTGGTCCCAACCATGTAACAAATACAAGCACGCACACACACTCAGTCAGTCAGTCAGTCAGTCAGTCAGTCAGTCACTCACTCACTCCCTCCTAACACTTAAACTTAGCTCAGACATAAGTATTTGGACCTGCAGTGGTAAATGTCTGTAGCATGTTAACCTTTACTTAAGAACCACAGCCGGATCCAGATTCTCTTACTAATAGCTACTAACCAGGTTCTCACCTTTCATTCTTTTCTTAAGTTCATTAGTATTAATCATTTTGAACCTCTTCAGTTACCTTCAGGGCCTGTACCTCGTCTAAACTTGCACTTACTAAAGGGGTAAATGCAGCTTCTGATACCATAGATCATTCTACACTCTGAGATATTTTGCTGTTACGCTGATAATGCTCAGCTCTGTGTGTCTGTAAAGTTGATTTATTATTAAATTACAGTCCTACTTTCCTGCTGCCAATAGATATGTATAGTGTCAAGATGTCAAAATTTATGTTATATAATTTTTCATAACTCCCTGCTCAAAAGAAACTGAGATGCTCACTGGCCCAGTTTAATCGCTTAACGTTAATTATTGATACAGTGTAATTTTTGATGAAAACTAAAATCCAATCAGTTCTGTCCATGGCACTTTTGTGTCATTCAGCCCTATTCAATCTGCTCTTCTCTGAGCCTCCAGGCCTCCTTTCTGTCCCCACTGTTAAAATATGTCTGCAGCGCTTCCTCTGAAATGACCTTCCTGCTGACTTGGGACAGTCTGTAGAGGTTCCTACATTCAAACTAAAGACTTCTCTCTACACCTTAACTTTTAGTTAGTGGCTTATTCCTTAAGTAGTTTAGTCACAGTATTGTCTGAGTTGTCCTGCTGATGAGATCACTGCAAACTATTGAAATCCACCGCGTTCTCTAACCTAGGGGTTCTCAGTCCTTAGTCCTCAAGGACCCCCCGCTCTGCTTCTTTTCCAACTACCCCTGCCCCACTTACCACTGATTACCTGGATCAGATGTATTCAGCCAATCAGAAGCTGAAACATACAATCTTAGATGAGCGTGGAATGGGGAATAGCAAAGTCCATTGGTATTTTCCAGCTTCTGATTGGCTCTTTGACACACCTGATCCAGGGGTGTTCTGGTCCTTGAAGTGTCTTTCACTGGTTTTCATTATTAAATTTATGGGGATTTGTTTTTTTCTTTATCTGCCTCAAGACTCTGAAGACAGAGGGCGTTGTATCCTGTAGAGATTGTAAAGCCCCTTGAGGCAAATTTGTGATTTGTGATATTGGACTGCATAAATAAAACACAACTTGCTTAGCAATTAGACACACTGTAAACAAGCTGCGATAATTATTTATTTTAAATTATTTATTTATTTATTTACCGCTTTTTGGAGGTTAGAAAGACAGCACATTCACAATACTGCTAATATCCCACACATTCTTCATGAGTCCCTTGTGGTTATGAACAGCATTTGCATCCCACACAGGATAGGATGTCTCAGTCAGTAATAATTACAACAATCATTTAGAGAAGTAATTACAGAATTTACATACACTAGATGAATTTTGAATTTAAAAAAACATTAGTCTTACATAGCATTATAGGTTGGTTGTGGTACAATGTAACTCATTAGGAAACTTCACTGCTTTACAAAAAACTCACAGCTTCTTTATAAGAACTATATCTCTGGAATGAAAACTTGGCTAAATAGTAAATTATAAATGTACTTTTGATTATCCATTTGACTGTAATATTGTAATGACATTCCAGATCTACAGTCACTGGCCACGTTTTTAGTTACACCTGTTCAACTGCTGGTTAATATTAATATCTAATCAGCCAATCACATAGCAGCCATTGAAGGCATTTATGTATGTAGATATAGTCAATACAATCTGCTGAAGCTCAAATCCAGCATCAGAATGGGTAAGACAGGTGATTTAAAGGACTTTAAACATGCTTGTAGCCGCCAGATGGGCTAGTCTTAATGTTTCAGAAAGTGCTGATCTACTGGAATTTCTACATACAACCATCATTAGGGTTTACAGAGATATAAGTTTGAAAAAGAGAAAATATCCAGTGAGCAGCGGTTCTATGATATAAAATGCCTTGTTGATGCCATGAGTCAGAGGATAATGGCCAGACTGGTTTGAGCTGATAGAAAGGCAACAGAAACTCAAATAACCGCTCATTAAAACTAAGCTAGGTAGAAGAGAATTTCTGAATGCACAACACTTCAAACATTGAAGCAGTGGTGCTACACCAGCAGAAGACCACACCAGGTGCCACTCCTGTCAGCTAAGAACAGCAAACTGAGGACATAATGAGGATGCAAAGGTTCACTAAAATTGACTGTTGCCTAAAACTGTTGCCTGAAGTCCTGATTTCCACAGCAAAGGCCATGGTAGTGTCAGATATCGTCATAAACAACATGAAAGCATCCATCCTCCAATGTATCAATGGTTCAGTGTGCTGCTGCTAGTGGTTTAAGAGATGTGTTCTTGGCACACTTTGGCTGTTTAGAACTAATTGTGCATAATGTAAAGGCCACAGCCTACATGAACATTGTTGTTAACCATGTCCATCCATTTATGACCACAGCGTACCTATCTTCTGATGTCTACATCCAGAAGGATAATGTATCACGCCACTAAGCTAAAATCATCTCAAATTGGTTTAAGGGCCGTGTCAAACAACTAACACAGACAAAGGCCAACATCTGTGTTGGCTCATGTCACCTTTTTCTGGGCCAACAAGTGGCACTAGAACACACAGCAAAGATGAACTGATGAGCATGTAGCACTGCAGGTTTTGTGCTTGTCTAACTGGAGGACAAAGAGGAAGAACAGGAACTGCAGTTATACAAACTGTAAACAAAGCAGCTTCTTTAACACCAATCTGGCTCAACACAGACAGCTTATAATTACTTCTAATAAGGGATATGACTAATAAGAAATTACAATTACAAACAATAACTCTACAAGTTGTACTACTGTTGTCAATTTCAAAATCTCTGCTGGTTTACTTATTCACTAAGCTTAGGATCTAATCAGAGTGTTCTATTTTACAGACAAGTCCTTTTTGCCAAACATAAGACACTTCCGGTTTTGGTTTCTGACTATTACTATATTTGCAAAAATTAAACAGGGCAGCATGGGGGTGGAGTTCTGTACTCTGGTTTCCTCCCACAGTCCAGAGACACATGTTAGGTTAATTGGTGACTCTACATTAAGTGTGAATAATCATATGTTCCTCTGTGTTGGTACCTGACTGGAGACCTGTCCAGGATGTACCTCACCTTTCACCCAATGACAGCTGGAATAGGCTCCAGCCCCCCTCTAGGGCCCAGGCCCCGACTAAACAAGATGAGTGGTTACAAATAATGGAGGAATTTCTAAAATACATCTAGTAATGAGTCTAAATGAGTGGGTCAAATGGCAATTCTATCATTTTGAAAGTACATTCTAAACACAATACTGTGTAAAAGTGAAGGCGTCTGAATATTTTAAACACCGATACATTTATGGATAGGATAAATGGACGTGTACAGAAAACACTGAGCTGTGCCAGAGGCGTGGAAAACATACCTTGGGTATCTGAGTCACCTTTTTTCAGCTAAGAACATTTCCTTTATTTGAGGCTCCAAAACAACCTGACGTCTATTTATTCAGATTAGTGGTGGATTCGGCACTCACTCACACTCTCTGCTCTACCCTTTGATACATATTTTACAATTCCTGCTAAAATCTTTTGACTCCCCCCAACTCCAAAATTGTTATTTCTATGTGTATATGCATTAAACAAAGTACAAGATAATAATCAATGATCTATACAGTTAAATAAATCTGAACAATCTGAAGTATCTGTATTAAGTGTGGAGGCACTGGGAGCATAGCACACTGATGAGTCACTTTTCCATGTTATGGTCCCTTCAAATCCTAATACAGGCAAAGAGAAGGGAAATCTCTTTCTATGGAAAAAGTCAGCCCTCAAAGATGTTTAAACTGTGAATCAGATGTTTCTCAATAGCTTCAAATCAGCAGCATCACATTTTTCATTTCAGGGCTGCATGGTGACACTGTAGTTCACTGGTTCTCTCACCTTGGACCTTAATGTGGTTGGGCATGCAGGTAGGGCAGGACAAAAGGATGAACTCTTCAGCTTGATTCATGGAGTAGTCTGTGCTGGCCACCACCACCCGATCGCCAGATCCCCAGCCCTCTGGTTGGTTAGCAAGTTCCAGTATGGTGCTGTTGGACAGCATGTTGATGGAAATGGAGGCCTGTGGACGAACTACAGTAGATGGGAAGAGTTAGATACTGCTACATTCACACAGGCCTGAACAGTCACACAAAGTAACACTTTTATGGTTTTACTGACTTTGATTAATTACTATCATGTTCTCCCTATTCTTGTGTGGGTTTCTTCACACAGTCCAAAGACATGCATGGTAAGTTACTGGTGACTTTACATTGCCCATTGGTTTAAATGTGACTGTGAATGATTATCTGTCTGTGTATGTCTCTCTGTGTTGGCCCTGAGACAGACTGGTTAGTGGTTCAGGGTGGACCCTGCCTCTCACCCTATGACACCTGGGATAAACTCCAGCCACGCTGTGACCTTAACAGGACAAGTGGTTACAGATAATGGATGAATGGGTGAATCCTTCAAAATCCTTACAATATATAAGAGTTTGGGGACTATTGTATATGTGGTGAAACCATAATGACAGCATAATGTCAGTTGATGTAGAATGTATTTACTGGGGTGGCAAGACTGGGCCACATGCTCAAAATAAGGTGGCACGTTTGGAAGATTATTTAATTATTTAAAATATTTAATCATTGCTCAGTGAAAAAATACCAAAACATTTTATATTTATTATATTCTACTGTACTGTACTTAACTCCAAATAGGGATAAAAAATAATACTGAACAGCTGTTGGACACTAAAAGTCTATAATTTGCCTAGTAGCAACTTGCGAAAAATTCTACTGTGACAAAATATATGAATTATATATATTTTTATTCATTTACAATGGTCATAATGAAGTTTAGCTTCAGATAATGTCAGTTTTCTTTGTGCTGAATGTTATCCAGGAGGTAACTACCACGTTCGTACGCTGGCAGGGGGTGGCACCTAGGATGGTCAATCAGATTTCAGGTCACCCCTCTAGCCCCACCCCTGGTCATCAGAGGCGTTAATAGCATATTTCTCCTTGTAAATCCATTTCAATATGGACAGTAGTGTGTAATGCAACCACAAGGGGGCACAAGCCAGTTTCTTCTTGTGCCAGTCCCACATCTGGATAAATGCAGATGGTTTAATCAGGAAGGACAGGATGTAAAAGACATGCCAAATTAAACATGTGAAATATAGCTTCCACACAGAATCTGACTTGAGTATCAGCAAGAATGAAAGGAAAGATGTTCAAGACGCTGGTGAGACCAGAGATGTTGTTCGGCTTAGAGACAGTGGCACTGAAGAAAAGACAGGAGGCAGAGCTGGAGGTAGCAGAGCTTAAGATGTTGAGGTTCTCTTTGGGAGAGACGAGGATGGACAGGATCAGGAATGAGGACATCAGAGGGACAGCTCATGTTAGATGTGTTGGAGATAAAGTCAGAGAGGACAGATTGAGGTGGTTTGGACATGTTCAGAGGAGAAACTGTGAATATATCGGTAGAAGGATGCTGAGGTTGGAGCTGCCAGGCAGGAGGTCTAGAGGAAGAACAAAGAGGACATTTATGGATGTAAATGGTAAATGTTCTGCACTTATATAGCACTTTTCTACCTATTGGCACTCAAAGCGCTTTACACTGCTTCTTATTCACCCATTCACACTCACAATCACACACACACACTCATACACACACTCAGACACTCATAGTGCATAGCAGCTGGCCAACACTCACTGGGAGCAACTAAGTTGGGGTTCAGTGTCCTCCTCAAGGACACTTGAGTGTGATACGTGAGCACAGGAGCCGGGGATCAAACCAACAACTGCGGGATTGGTGGACATAAAGGAAAGAAGATGGGCAATAGTGACTGATGTCTTCAGATCAACTTGCTCAATGACCTATAATTCCTTTCCACTCTGACCAGAAACCCTCCATACTGTCCATGTGTCAGTATCTGGCTGTCCCTCCTCCCCAGAGCCAAACCTGCAGCGTATACACAACTGTTGCTCTTCTCAACTCGCTCTTTAATAATACATTTTATGTGATGGCCAGGTAGAATGTGTGTAGTGCCCCTTGAAACAGTACTTTTATACTTCCATATTTAAGGGGTATTTTTAAATTTTTAATCTGCTCTATGCAATAACAATAAAAGTTTTGTATTTATTTTTTTTCCATTTTGAGCACGACGAATAAAAAATTAACTGCTCTCCAAAAATGTATAATAGACTGTACATATTTTACAATCTTGACTTTTTAATTTTGATTGAATGTGCTTGTTGCAACTTATTGAAAATGTGATTCAACATTTTTGAAGTTCATTTGTCAACCAATTATGTGAGCATTTGATAAATAGAAAAGAAAATCTTGGCACAGCCTATGTGGAGTATGTGTGTGTGGGTAATTGCAGAGTGATGCAAGTGGGTTGTATCCCAGTGTCAATCTTGACAAAACATCACAGCAACATTCCTTTGCATGTAATACTGCACACACATACACACACACACAGTGCATAAAGATCATGGCGCAGACCATACAGCAGTGTTTTGGTCCACCACGATGTGGGTCCCATGCGTTCCAACCACAAAAGCCTGCCCACTCTGCAGTGCATCCAGACTGTTTGTGTGCACACATCAATGTTGATCCGCTTAAGCTCTATAGCCATGATAGGCTTCTCAGAGCTATTGCTCATTGGTCAAATGTTTTGTTTTTGTTTGTATATATATATATATATATATATATATATATATATGTCTTAAAATCTCTCAACATCGTCCTAGAACTAGAGATATGGAACCAAATTACTGTGGAAAACTATTCAATGTTATGTATTTTTGTGTGGATGGTAGTTTTAAAGATATGACCCTAGTGTTCTTTGTGACCACTGGACACATCTTGCTCTCTGTGTGATCTTTGGTGGTTGACACTCCTGGGGAGGGCACCAGTGGTTATTATTATCCATTTGTACAAGATCGGCCTAAGAGTTGACGAGTGGAGTCTAAACTACTAGACATTTCCTTTGTTCAATCCATGACCCACTTCCACAAAACTGTGTTGTCAAGATCAGACTTAAGAACGAAGATGCAGATTTCTCTTCTTTCACACCTGATTGTCATCACACAGAACCACCTGACTCTAATTTCCAATTAAAACAAACTAATAATCCTAAATTCACATTATTTTAAGCAATTGAGTAAAAAATGTTTTGTTATTAATGAAAAATTTTGCACATTTATTAAAAATCCAAAACTAGAACCTAATCATGTCATTCATTTTGCATCGATTGTTTCTTGTCAATTTGGTGGAATCCACCTGAGGGTAATTGCCCTTATTGGTGTTACTGATGTCATTGTGGAGCTCTACAGAAAGTTTCTTGGGCTTTATGGCTTGGCTTATATTTTGACGTACAAACTATGTTCACTCAGTTCAGTTTGCTACAGGTGGACTCCAGTCAAGTTTAGGACTTGTGACAAGAAGAATAAAATCAAACAGAACCAACCTGACCATAATTTGGACTGCTACCAGAAAGGCTCCCAATGCTTTTGCAATGAAAGATTTTAGTTTGTGATTTCAATATATTTAACAACTTTTCTAAAAAAAACATTTCACGTTGTCATTAAGTGTACAGTGGATTGATGGGAAACAATGGCTTTTTTTCATTTTCATTCAATTTCAAGGGATCTGACTCTACATGTACTGTACTCACAAACATACCCAGTTTTCCACAGAGAAAGCGGACCCTGTAGTTGTGACACAGGCCATAAGCCTGATCCTGGTTGAGACAGACAAAGCCGTAGTCCTTGTCATTCTTGTGGATCACATCTCCTGTCTGGTTGGATGGTATGCTTTCATGGGTTTCAGCCTGTACAGGGGAAAGATGAATTACATACATATGAAAAACCCAAAAACGTTGTTGAAGATTGTGGCAGTGGCAGTTCTTTGAGATCAAGGGCCACGTGTAGCTCCTCTGCATTATGAGGTCCCTCGTGTATGCTAATACTCAATGTTTCATCCATCTATCTATTATCTTAACCACTTATTGTCATGATCTGGTCAGTTATATTCACTTCCTGTTGTGGACTTTTATTCTGTTTGTCTTGGTCTGAGGTTTCATTAGATTTTTATGTCGTGTCTTAGTCGTTTTCTGTATGTTCGTTTTTTTTTGTTTATGGATATTCTTTTTTTTGTATGATTGCCTAGTTAGTCTTTTTACATTGATCTTTAGTTTTTTCAGTTCTTGTAGCATCCCGGTATTTTTGTTTCAGCTCTTGTAAGGTCACACATTGGTTTATTAGCTTCCTCCTCGTTAGTCTTATGTTTGGTTCTCCTATTGGAGATTCTCAGTTTCATTGGCCATGTTTAAGTTGACTTCGTAGTATCCTGTACTGGTGTTACGATCCCAATTTTTTTAGTTTCACTGTTTCCTAGTTATCTCCCAGCTCTAGTGTCTGTGCTCATACTTAATTTTTAGCTTCACTCTTTGGAATTGTCAGTTTGCCAACTCAGCCCTTGTTCCATTTCTTAGTTTGTTTGTCTATGCCAAAGTAAGTTTCTTGTCTTGTTTATAGGCTGTACCTGCTGTTTTGTGCCAGTGTTCTGTTCTCCTGGTGGGAGTGAACTTTTTAGTCTTCCCTTGTCTTTCTCAGCATCTGTTAATAAAGTAGATTTTTCTTGTCACATCTCCCTCTCATGTTGTTGCACTTGGGTCAACCTTAATATCAATCCTGACACTTATCTGCCTCTTTACCAATAACACCTGGGATAGGCTCCAGGACATAACTGTGATCCTGAACAAGTTTCCAGTCTATCTCAGGTCACAGACTCACATTCACAGCTACTTTACTGGCAATTTAGAGTCCCCAATGAACCTAACATCCATGTTTCTGGACTGTGGGAGGAAACCCATGCAAGTACAGGGAGAACATGCAAACACAAAGGCCACAGCCAGCGAGGGGAATAATAACTAGCTGTGAGGCAACAGTACTAACCACTCCACCATTGTGCTGCCCCAAAAATGTCAATGGTGATTTTTGTACCACTATACACTACCATCCTAGCTGTACAACTTTTTGCTGGTTATGTTGCATTTTAACTGGCAACATTTTGCACAAAGGTTAATGTATACAACATCACCAACTGCTGTTTTCCATCTATTTTCAATGTGTCACACACTGTAAGCCACTGTAGCTAAGTGCGCCCTAACTTGTCTGTCAACATCTGGCTTATTGTAATGAAGCTGTGAAAAGGCAAAAATTGTGCCCCACATTCAATCTAACTACTACAGCATTTTCCCAAATGAGAGTTCACCGCCAACAGGGAAATTGCCTTTGACATGGGAACGATGGAAGTTTTAACTTGGCGTGCTGTTGTGCAATCCAGCAGATTTCCCCTTAGAGCAGAGCTGGTGGCAAAACACACTGGAAAGGCCGGGAGAGGCTGCCAGTCAGTTGCGGTTTCATGTGTTTAATGTTAATGTGTTAGAGGAACTATTTCTGATGAACATTTGTAAAACAATGGAAGTATAACCTGCTGTACTCCAGCGACTCGCAGATACACCACTACAGTACAAAGCCAAAGATCAACAGAGTGAAGATATTCAGCCTCTTCACATTAGGATGCTCAAATAACCTAAAACAAATCAGAACCACATTACATAATGTGTTGGAAGGAGACAATAAAACACTTGGCTGCTAAAAATAGAGATCCCAGTAGGCAAATTAAAGAGTGAAAAGTGCAAACTGAGGAAACTTTGACTATGTCCAGACTGTGTGGAAAAATGACACACACACAGCTGGCAACCCACAGCGGACATGGCAGTTTTTCCTAAATGTTTATGGACACAGAATAAAATCACAGCTTTATTACTTGGTACAACACAAGTTATTAAAAAAAGAACTAGAAAACAACGATTGTAACTTTTCTGGAGATCATTGTTCTGTATGATGAATTAAATCCTTTTTTTATAATAACAAAGAACAAACCAGTAAGGGAAGCAGAGAAATGGGTAGACATTTGCACCACAGCCATAAAAAAAAGACCAGCTGGAGCTATTTCTTATGGTAATGGTATGGGTGTTGGAGGAGGAGTGGGCAGACCTGGCACAAATGCTTATCTCTGTACAAGGCTAACAGCTGCTGCTTTATGGTGCCAGGCCTGAACCACCAACCAATCCTTCTGTGGTTTGGGCTGTTTCATGTCGCAGTAGCACATAATAGCAGAGTGGCTTGGTCCTGATGACGGACTGGACTGGACAAACTGGACACAGGTGCAGCTGGAGCCAAAGTCCGTGTGGTGATTTCAGTTTGGGCCATGGGATGTGTTTAAAGTTTCAACGCTATTATTACACATCACCCAGATTTTAATATTTATACAGGAGGAGCCACAGAATAATGGAGCCCTGTGGCACAGGGGGATAAAATACAGCTCTAAGGAGAAGGACGAGCCACTGGGTAAATTCCATATTCTTTAAATTTTAAAGTAAACAAAGGGCCTGAAGCAAATACACTTATTAGATGGGAATATAGTGCTATTTTTAAATACGTGAATAATAATAAAATAAAAATGTTACAACAACCCTTGGGTGGGGTTCCTGTTCATGGTTGACCATGGATTTTGAGACCTGCTTTAGATCATGTCCTGTTAAAGGAAATTTGCATCCAGAATTTTCCATTATTTATTGGATCCGTTCTTCCCTCTAACTGTCCAATATTTCCTGTGCTACAACTGAACATTTTTTTTTTTTTTCATGTTTTTCTACCCCTGTGCTCAGCAGCCAGAGAGGTCTTTTATTTCTAAATCTTTTCAACCTCACTCTCAACTGTCTGGAAAAGTCTCACATATCACAGCACTTAGTCTTAGAGTCAGTAGCTGTGGCAATGTTATGCCATTGTGTATAATCCTGACCTTAGGCTCATTCAGTCTCTGGGAAACTGGTTTGGCTAATAAATCTGAAACACCATCCATGGACTGCCTCATTCACCTATATCCACTAGTAGTAAGCTCAAAAGATTCCCACATTGTGTACATCAAACCATGATTTGTAGTTCACTGATCTTGTGCCCATGTTCCCCTCCATGTCATGGAAAATCCATGCTGTCCTTAGCAGAGAACATAGCGACATGAATGAACAAAAATGGTAAATGGTTACATTTACCATTATATAGCGTTTATCTGCCTGTTGTTACCCAAAGTGCTTAACAATGATTCTCATTCACCCATTCACATACTGATGGGGGAGGTCTGGCTGGGAGCAACTAATTTAGGGTTCAGTGTCTTGCTGGAAGACACTTTGACATGTGACAGGAGGAACCGGGGATCAAACCAACAACTCTGGGGTTGGTGGACAAGATTTCTACCTCTTGCACTTCAGTCATCCTACAGTTAAAGCAACTATATCTTCAGCCTTGATCCCGATACTCCCGATTTCATGTCACATCTTATGAGCAGCTGTATCTCATTTTGTTCTAAATAATGAAGAGTATTATAGTAGTATAATCACAAATCCCTGTGTTAATTTGTTTTCTATGAAATAAAAAAATGGACAGTGACACCAGTCTGATTTCAATTTGATTCTGGATAAAATAACATATATATAATGTGTAAACAATGCTACAATGTAAGCTCACAGAGCACTGATGTCTAAATGTGAAGACATCATAATCACCTTTAACATCACCTTTAATTAGAAGACTTACTGTTTTATCTAGAGCTTAAACTGAAATATTTCTCAGATTTTCAGGAAATGCATTAGTTGAAAACAAATATCAACGTAGGTAGAGCCTGGGGGATCTCAGTTCTGTTGTTATCACAATTAAAGTCGAAGTTTCAGTGAATTTTCTTGTTTCAGAAAAATATGATAATGACCTACTCATCAGCATCTGCAGCTCCCATGTGTGTGACTGTGTTTGATGAAGTAGGAGTGGATTTACCTGGATGTCCAGAGGACTGCTACACAGTCGGTCTGGATAGGCCTCGTGCAGGTCAGACAGTTTCTCCCAGTCTCCAGATCCCCTCTCATCATCCCTGTCAAACCATTCTGTCCATTCTGCCTCTGAAGGACACACAAACACAGACACACACTCACACACAGGTACCTCCCAGTTCAGTGATCAGACAGCAAAGTGGTAGATATTAGACTAATGTACTGTACATTAAGGCTTCTACTTGTAGTCCATTATTGGCTGTCAGAAGCACTCTATGGAGAGTAATTGAAGGGCTCTCTCCACTCATTATGTTCTCTTTCCGGCCACCACAGCGGGGGATGAGCATTTTGACTGCAGGCCTGAATTTCAATCTGGATCTTAACACACACACTTAGGGTGCCTGTGAATTTCTGGGGGTCTCACAGCTTCACTGTTTGTGTATCAAGCATGTGTCCATATCTGCATGCCGGAGTGTGGTACTTTCATTAAAAAAGCTTCTATCTGATGGGAGATGAGAAGCATCTAATTGGAATCTGCTTTGAACGGGGGGTAAAGGAACGGCAAATAATGGCAGAGCTGTGGGCAGCTGGGTATGAAACAGATGTATTGATGAGAAGATTTGGTGATGATATTGTCAGTCTGTGACATGATAGAACGAGTTTGTGTTTTTAATGTTTCATGTGTTTCATTAATCCTGTGTTTCAATAAATCCTGTTAAAATCACACTTTTCAAAACACTTTAACAGCTGCCAGAAGAAATGTGAATTTAGGAATTTTCTGCCTACAGCAGAAATGTCATTATATTGGCTTAATAGAAAAGTCTTATTATTATATAACACTACTTACGCTATTTAAACATGGTGCCAACAAAGTATAAAAAGCTGTGCAATAATTATTTTATAAATTTATTTTAATAACTTTTTGGGAAACAAAAGTTCGCCCCAGAAATTGAGACATAGTTTGTTATAGCAGTTGTTGAATACATCAGCCACAAAATTAAAACCACATGGTTGTAATGCTGTGAACAGAACACATATCATAGCTTGCTGTGTATGACGCTGTGAAGCTGCAGACCAGTGAGACTGCCAGTGCTGACCCCTGTCCACCACAACAACACCAGGTGGTATTAATGCTGTGGTTATTCAGTGTACGTCATCACGGATATTGATTCTAGTGGAACTGCTGTTACAAAATGCCTGGTCTATGTCATATTTAGTCTCAAGTGTTTCCTAGAGAAAACCTTGAGAAACAGATGGGGCTCAGTGTGTGGGATGAAGCTGCACAAAAGGCTTTACTGTATCTGTAGATGCTTAATAAATTCACTGGTTACATTTAGGAATTGAGTCTGTTAGTTTTTAGTAATATAGTAATAGTAGTAAGACCAACCGTATTGTTGTTGTTAAACCTCTAGCAGCTGTAGTAACCAATAACACAAGCTGAGAGAGAAAGTTAGTTATGTGGTTGTAGATGGATACATGCAGGGTTAGGAGATCAGGATCAGTACGTGTACTGCACCATGAAACATTTTAGCCCATGTTTAAACCCATAAATGTCAATCTGGCACCTGGAGTCAACAGTTAGTGGAGGACAACTACTTCACGTTATCCAACCCAACCCAAATGTGTGTGCTTGTATGTGAGGACACGTACAGTACCTTGCACCCACTGACTGCTAGTGGTGATGGTGAAATGCTCGTCATAGCTCGACTGAAAGACACGAGAGCTCCGGGCCTCTGAAGAGGCCTTGGTCCCTGACAATACACACACGTCAATATAATGTAAATTACTGTAACTTAATAATACTACAGTACCTACAGTATGATCTCAATAATTATGAGGACAATGTCCCATTAAAAGGCAAAACATGAACACTGAGCCAGATGATTATTCATGACATGTATGTTTCTTTTCCTACTGTAAATGTATAACATTATGATGAAAGCAAACATTCAAAAAGGATTCCTACCTTGATACACAGCGTGATCCTCCACAACAGAAGAGAGATCACCTTTTCTCACTATAAATGTCCAGGGGTGCCTGGAAAAAGACAAGAGGTGAAGCAGGTGGGAGGAAAATAGTGATAGTAGGAACAGGGAAAAGAGCTGGGGAAGTGCAGTTAATAGAGGGAAAGTATTAATAGAAAGAAGACAGAGGTAAATAAGAAATTAACGCAGAAAAAGTTAATTGTAGGATATGCAAATAGAAGTAGCTGAAGAGCTGGTAAAAAAAAAAGGGAATGTCTACATTACACTGCACACACACACAAAGAAAGACGGTGGCATTATATTCCTAATAATGTTGACAAAAAGAGTGAGTGGCTGACATTCACAGGTGGAAAGTGTGGGTAAATAAGTGAGCTATGCCAGCATGCATCACTCAGGTGCCACATGCCACCTGCCAGGGGGGGAACAGGGGAAGTTGTGTGTATGTGTGTGACTGCATGTCCATGTCTAAGATGTCACAACATACAGTGTGTGTGAAGAAACGGGAGCTTGTACATGGGCAGTGAATCCATATGTGACTTGTGTGTAAAATGTGTGACAGTCAGCAGAGAGCTTGGACATGTGCTCCTGAGAGACTGGATCCAAAACTGACATTCATTGTGGCTTTGCATTATTATTATTATTATTATTATTATTATTATTATTATTATTATTATTATTATTATTATTATTATTGAGAATACAATGTGAACTGTCTAAAAGGTTTTAAATCTCAAAACAATGCATGTTGGTAAGTTGGTTTCCTTGTTTAAAAAAACAACTAAATGGAGATGAGATGTTCATATCTGTAATATTATATTCATTCAAGCCATCATTTCAATTCAAAAGACAGCAGAACTATCTGTGTCTAGAAAATGTTTCTTTAAATTACAATAAGGCCTTCTGAGTTTAATTAACATGAAATGAGCAGAATGTACATGTTTACATGGAGTTAATGAAAATTAAGTAATTAAGTATTTCTGCTCGATAAGTTAATTAAAAAACGTCAATCATCAAAAATTTTGGTAGTGAAATCTACAGTGTAAATAATCAACTATGGTTATGTTCTATTTTGTAGACACATGTAAGGTTTGTGATCTGTGGCAGCAGTTTTTATCACATTTCTGATGACGGTTTTACAATATTCTACTGAGCGACCGGTAGCTGTAGATTATGCAAAGAATTGCACTGATGCACCAGAAAAGGCAAACGAGGAAGTGTGCAAGTCAGTAAACTCTAGCCTCTGTCTGTCTTGGTTCATATTTTTTATATATCCATGATGAGCACGCGTGGAAACAATTTAGGGTTTTTAGAATGAAATGCACATTGCAAATTTGTCATAAATACTTTATTTTCTTTGGCAAGTAACAATGTATGTATACAAACTCCACAAAACATGTTTGCGTTCTTAACACACAGTGGGTCAGATCCTGACAGATGTATTCGGTGTCAGTTAGTCCTGCAGCAGATAACTTTAAATCTCAGCAGCCACTGAGGTTATTGAGTTCACAGAGGAGTGAAGCACTTGTGATGGTAATTTATTGTGCACATTCTGTACACTGGGTCAGTCAAATCCTACATCCAACCTATGTGATGCCAAGATGGTTTGGTTTGTACACAACTTGTACCACATCTGTTATATTCCCGACACACTACAAATTAATTTTTGCTGAGGTGTGTATTTCTTTACGCTGCCACCAGCACCACTGTGGCAGCTGCAGTAAACATATGCAAATTACATTACTGAGAATGTATTGCACAGTCTACACAGTCTCATAAATTCCAGCTTATTAAAATGTCTCTGGGTGAGCCACAAATTACATAGCCTCTCTCTACTGATGACACCAGTGTTGGCCTGTTTGGCAACAGTGTGAGGAGAGAAGGCGACAAGAGTCATTAGGCAGGAATTCCTCTGTCGCCTCACCACTGCTCCTATCCATTTCCTCTGTCTTCCACAGGATCCAGAACCATGGAGCAAAGTGCAAATTGGAAAAGGGAATGTTCCACTCTGAACTCTGAACATTTATGAAACCCTCTCAGTGTTTGCTGTGGTCTCCTCAACAGCATTAAGTTTCATAACACCGCCTGGCTCATAGACTAACCACAGGCCCTACGCTGCCAACATTTACCGGCATCTTCTCTTGGTCGACAACAAGGTCTCACATTTTGCAGCTGACTAGCACAGTGCAAACCCAGCCACACACAAGTCTGTGGTTTACAGTGCAAAATTGCCTTTTCTTACGTCATGCATTCTTTATTTTGAAAAACAAAAGAGCACAGTAAGTCTTGTTTGAGGAATGTGTCAGCATCCAATGGTCCACATTCGTGTCCACTCCAATAACCTTATTTTAGAAACTCGGAGGACACCTTCAGTGGTTTCGTTATCAGGCACGATTCGTTTTTCTTTTTCCAAGCGTTCCTGACATGCTAACACATACAGGCTGAAAGGCCGGGCTTTGCTCCCTAAACAGTTTCTGTGAAGTAAGATACAGCATAACTAAAGTGCATACAATATGATTAGCTGCAGCATTCCATAACAAGTGGGACTGTGTGTATGGGTATGTGGATTGTGTGTTGAATGCATCCTGCATTTGAGACTCCTATCAACAACCGTATGCGTTTGCGTGTATCAAATCATTGCTTATGTGGTCACATCTACATCGTTGCTGCAGGTAGGGCACTGTGTTCTTTTGGATTAGCTACTAACTATCTGGGTATTTCAATTTTTTGTCACATTTACTTTTATTCCACTACAGTTTTGAGATTATTCATCACCTAAACTGTTTCCTTTTCACCCTTTGCAGGGTACAGCACACATGTCAAACAAATTGAAAACAAATGTTTTGTTCCTTTTAAAAAGTTTCATTTTCCTGATGTTTAGCCCCAACACTTGTTTTGTTATTGCTAATAAATAAAGGGTCAATTAGTGAATAGTGAATAATCAAATGAATTCTTGATTTTTTCCCAGTAAATAGTTACAAAGCAGATTTTCAAACTGGTTCTCTCATTGAATCTGTACATGAGTTAGAGTCAGAAACACATGAACATTTAAGATTTCAGCAGAAACCTTATTAATGTGGAACAAATCGGAACTAGATTTGTACGTTTATGTGATCAATAGCATCGAGTTGGTCAAAATAAGAATTCCTTCTCTTACTGATGTACTTCTACTTTTGGACATAAAGTACATTTTAGAGCATGTACATAGTACTTCAGCTTGAGTAAAACCATTTGAAATGGTACTGGAGTCTTTTGTTGTTTCTGTATACAACCAATTGCAACAGTAACATATTTATCACCACTTTCTTTGTTGACTTAGTTTGATCTCAGTAATAACAATGTAAAGGGATTATTGCCAATGAAAACAGATTTGTGAGTTTTGTGAATGTAGCAAAAGTTTTACATTGACTTGCAATAAATAAACTAAATAAAATGATTTTTACAAATGTGAAGAGTTTCTTGGAGATCATCAAGTAACAGAAGACCCTAAAATGCTGCAGAGAATAATTAGAAAAATACAGCGGTTGGGTCTACTGTGTGACATAATTTCCTTATTAATTCACATTAATCAATAAAAAGACATTTTGAAAGTGAAAAACTGTGAATAGCACACTTCCTTTCTTGACATGGTCTGATCTGAATTCCTCAAAGAACTCCCAGCACTGATCAGCAGGGTGTAAGTGAATAACGATGTCTGTCTTATTATGGATGGCCTGATTCAACCTGATACCACTTACTCCTAGACTGAGTACAAGTACATTTGAGTACACTCCAGTAATAGGTACTGATACCAATGCTAAACAGTTTTGCTTCTAATATGAGATGTTGGACACTAAAGTCCTCATTGATCTATTGCAGTTTGGCAACTCCTGCGAGAAAAAGAATTCTGGCACGTTCTGCCAAAACTTGGATGGCAGCAACCAGTGTTTAATAAGCGGAGCAACTTTTGCTGAAAGGAACAAAAAGCAAAGGACAAAAATATGAACAAAGCACATATTCAGGGTGAGATGGCAGATGGAGAAGCAGGATTGTGAAGGAAAAATTACTTCTAACTACTAAATATAAACCTGTTGCCCATGTCAGCTGCAAATATAGAGGTTTTTAAATATTTTTAACAGTATTACCCTTAGGAACTAGATCTTAAGACTTTGGGACAGCAGAGTTTGCATTGACCTTTACTTTTGTCATCATTAATTTTTTTAAAACAGCTCAAGACCACTGAGATTTTTCGACCTCTGACTACCCACAGAGTCTAATGTGGTATCAGACGCAGTGTTGGTTTTTTACCAGTAACAGTACAAGTACAGAAAGGCAGGATCAGGCCCAATGCCTGATACTGGTATTGGTATCGGGAACATCCGTAAACTTTTAAAGATAACTTTGAGTTGAGTTACTTCAGAACAAAAACTGATTTGTATCTTTTCTATCACTAACGTGTGTCACTAAAACCGTATTTCAGCAACTTACCGAAATCCCAGACTGCTGATGTGCTTACTGCCCAGCCTCGTTAGGCTCTTCTTGGCTGAGTCCTCCAAGTTGTTCGAGCCCTCGTCATTGACCACCATGGCTAAAATGAGCCCTGCTTCCACACCATCTACGTACTTTGCAAGGCGACGACTCTCTTCCTTACTACGGTACGTGTCAAATCTGTTGAAGGGAGGACAGGTTAAAAAAGAAACGGCAAACAGTCCAGAAAAGCCACACTGCACGTAGGTCAGACAAGTATAATCCCAAAAGTGCTTCTACTGAGTGGCAGTTTATACTCACTGGTTGTGAGCCTCTAGGGATTCAAGAGGAGGATGCAAATGTGCAATTGCTCATTATAATATCAGTTTAACAAAGTGCCATATTTATAGAACAGGCACATGCACACACCTTATGTACCCAGACTCTGGATGTTATATTTATCTGTCAGTACACAGTAAAATACTGCCTTCTAGCTCTACATTGTGTTTCTGGGGCCCTGCTGGTTCACCTGCCACTCAGACCCACACTCCAGGCCACCCACCAAGACATTAAAGCAGCTTTACTGATTTCTCTCCAAATAGCATTTCTTTTCTTTCTTCCACTGAAATGAGTGCCCTGTCAATAAATCTAAAAGAAACAAAGAAATGTCTTTTGAGAGTTCAGCTGCGCTGTATGATGTACATGTGCTACTTCAAAGTATTCCTAACCACAATAGCAAAACTCAAGATCAAAAATAAGTTGAACAAGCAATGACACCCAGTCATAAAATACATCAAAACGTCAGCACAAACCCACTTCAAAGCTGCACTTACTATCCATTTCTGATTATTGCTCATCATTCTCAGTGTGCATTGTTGCGACAGCCATTTCTTTATTAGGGGAATTTTATGGTTGTTACCTTTTAAAATCAGACAAAACCTAGCAATAGTAAATTGGAAGAGATTGGATGCAGTCCGGTGCCTCCACAATGTATTAATTATCATCTATTTCCCACGATAACACTTGTATAGCAATTGCTCTGACCCTCATTTGAAATAACAAGATAATGGATAATTAATCAAAAGATAAGATATTAAGGATGGCGTCGATTTCTAATTTTAATATCCAGGCAAAGCCGGAGCCATTAGAGGAATATTTGTCTCCTTCAGTGCAGCTCTGTGGTGAGACAGCTTACAAGATGACAGCCACCACATCCTCTCTGCTCTAATTAAAAGCCTCGTGACTGTTCAGCAGCTGAGATGCTGCCTCTGTTTTGAGGGCCCTTCACCTGTCATCGTGCAGCACCTCTCCGGTCTTGGGATCGACGATGTGGATAATGATGCCTCGGTTCCCCCAGCTTCTCTGAAACAGGTAGTTGTTTTGGTTGGTCTCTCCAGGATGGAGAGTCTTGTTGAGAAACGTCCACGACAGCTTCTTTCGTCCGTGGATCTCTAGTGTCCCTCCAGTCCCCACACCAATGTACTTCCTCCCAAAGTAGCTGTGCTCCTGATCACTGTCATCCAACCTGAGAACAGTGTGGGACACATCTTAATGTACTGTACTGTAGACTACTGTTACCCTCCTTCACCTCCTCACACATTTGCTGTGTTTTGCATTGATGATTTTAGTGTCTAACTTGATGCAGCCTGAGCCCTGGGCTGTTGGCTTTGCAACAAAATGCATCAATTAGACACACAGCTCCACTGGGTGATGTTTCTTCATGTTAAATGTGTGAGCTACACTTTTTACAAACTTTGAACCAAGTGCTTCAAAGCCTCTTGTAAATACACAAGAACTCTGGTGGAGTTTGACATCAGTGCCCTATAATTATGTTGACCACTGTAGTCTCCACTCTAATTTCTCAGTGACTGTTACCCTCCTCTTAGGCCTATTTACTGTAAATACCTCCTTTTGCACCTGCCTTTGCTTTTTATTAAATCACTGAGACTACTGACTGACAACCACTTTCAGAGATTTAACTGTCTTCTTGTCCATATGTGTTTAAAGGATCAGTTTCTTGTTGGTTTTAGAGATTTCATATGGATGTTGACATTTAGAAGGGTTAAACATTAGGGATGCCTTCAGCCATTTTCGAAATATGTTCTATTTTCAATATTGTCCATCATCTCTACTCATCCTTCAACCTAGAAACTCTTGGTTGAGAAAGTTTAAAAAACATTTAGCATCAAATGTTATGAATTGGCACAGTTTTGCACAGTCTGTAGGGTCTGAAGTAAGCTGCTCTATTGTGCCTGCACAAGATCTCCAGTGGAATTATGGCATTTCAGAGCACGACCAAGTGTGAAGAATCATGCCGTGTCAGTTGAGCTGTGTTTCTGGCTCATGTGTTTTTAATCGTTTTGGACGACACAGGTCTACGATGGAGATGATCAGGCTAATGCAAATACTGAGTATTATGGATGAGTACAGACAATTCATTACTGGTTTTAGTGTCTGAATCAAAACATTATTGAAGATGTAATATCTTTTAGAAAATAATTTAAATGATTCTTTAATGTCACATTTTTGCTACATATATATTTAATATTTACCAAGAATACAAGGATTATAGTATGTAATCAGTCAAATGACATTAGTCAATCTCTCCTCTCACACCACAATTGTCACCACTGTATGACATTAACTATGTGTGTTTTCTCCTGTAGTTGTTTTTGTCCTTCTCTGTCTCCCTCTCTCTGTCCCTTTCTGCAGGTGTCCCCGGCAGGTGTCCCCGGCTTTGGAGCTTTGTGTTTTCCATTGTGCAGCTACTGGTCCTACCAACCTGCCTGATGTTTTGTTATTGCTTTTATTGCTCTTTTTCTTTTTTTCTTTTTTTCTCTTCACTTTCCACTCACCCCAGCCGGTCAAGGCAGATGGTCGTCCACCCTGACCTTGGTTCTGCTGGAGGTTTCTTCCGTTAAAGGGAGTTTTTCCTCTCCACTGTTGCCTAGGTCTTGTTCAAGGGGGAATTGTTGGGTTCTCTCTATACATCTTTATAGTCTTGACTTTATTCTGTAAAGTGCCTTGAAGATGACTTTGTTTTGAATTGGTGCTATATAAATAAAGTTGAACTGAAAATTTAATTTGAATAGGCTGATATCAGAGAAGGCCCATACTGACAAGAATTTTTTTTTTTTTAATCACAGGCCAATATAACATTTCTACAAATATAGCATTTAGTACGTTTTTACGTCCACCAATTCAGACGGAATTAATTTTATCAAACATCTCAACCCACAGTGCAGAGTCCCACAGACGCGGTAAACAACGGTTTAGTCAGTTGTAGACTGAGTTGTTGGTCTTGGTGCCATCTGTTTGTGTGTTTGGTGTGTTTGGTGGTGTGCTGGTGTGTGACATGGATGTATATTTTATCAGTTAATTAGTTGGTCCTCAAACATGAGACCATTCCCATAATCTGAAAAGTATCTTTTAGGAAAAAAAAGAAAAAACTCATAGGTTTAAAAACTCTGTGTTGTTTGACTGCAGTTGTCAAACTGACTATACAAAATATAAATGCACTGATTTGTGTTCAGTACTTCTTGAAAACATGTAAATGCACTAAATAACAGAGTATCACTATGTTTTCATGCTAAACTTCATACAACTGTACCTTCCAAACAAAGAGATTGTGAGGTTGCCTTTATAAGGACAGTCTGGGCTTCCGATGTGTAGTTCCCCTTTGTTCCCAATCAGAATGTGTTTTGTTCGAAGCAGTATGGGTCGGCTGCTGTCGGCAATCACCAGCTTTCCTACGGAGGAGAGAGAAGAGGGTCATGAAGCCTCCTGGCAGGACTTTCATACTCCAGTGCCCTCAGAAACCTTCTGTCTTCCTACCATTTATGGCTCTTGGCTCAGACCATGCGCACACTCTGATTGACAGAGACACTGCATTGTTCTTAAATATTCCTCTTTGGACAATATATTCAACAAACATGATCATACTAATTGAAATCTTACTATTCTGAAAGACAATTCAGTTCCCCCATTTATACTAAATGGCTCCAAGAAAATGTATGAGAAAATGCTGTGGTCTTTGAGGGATGAATTGTAGCTACAGTCAGGATTAAGCTGGCAGAGTGAACCAATGCTCCAGAATACACAACTGTAAACACGGATTCATTATTAATAAGTCAACTATTTCAAACAGCATCAAGCAAACTTACTTTAATGCACCTCTGAAAACAGACACTTGTTGTGCTAAAATATATTCTCTGTTATTTAAAGGTACAATATGCAACTGCAACATGAGACCTTAAATCAATCCAGCGAGGGTCCCACATACTGATGCCACATACTGATGCTGTGTTCAGCTCATGGCATCTCATACATATACGCAGGTTTTCATTTCATAGCACCATGTTGCATATAGGGTTTAATCTTCTCTGACTGATTAGATGGAGGAGCCTGCTACTAAAACCTTTAGAAGTAAATTCTCTGTACTGCTGACAGTATTGTTCTGAGAGTGTGTCACAACAGCACCTCTTCACATTAACATAAGTTATGCAGCATATTTTCGACTACAGCTGTTCACAACAGTTGCTGTCACATTAAAGCTATAACTTTAATATGACAAAAAAAATCTATATATTTATTGTCATTTCAGCTGATAATTTTTTTATGCTGGATGCCCTTCCTTAGCCAACCCTCCCCAATTTCTACTGGGCCTGGACTGGCACTGCACAGCTGGGGAGGGGAATGGGCTTTTGGGGGTTCAGTGTCTTGCCCAGAGACACTTCGACATATAGCCGGGACCGGACATCGAACCACTGACCCTGTGGTCCGTGGATGACCAACTGAGCTACAGCCTCCCCCCAATGTGACAAATAAAATACTTCTTCTTTGCCTTTGGGCTGTTCCCTTTCAGGGGTCACCTAACATGATCTGTCCCTCTGATGTCCTCATTCCTGGTCCTGTCCATCCTCGTCACCCCTCAACATCTTAAGCTCTGCTACCTCCAGTCTTTTCTTCAGTGCCACTGTCTCTAAGACGAACAACATCTCTGGTCTCACCACCGTCTTGAACACCTTTACTTTCATTCTCACTGATACTCTTTTATCACACAACACACCTGACACTTTTCTCCACCCGTTCCAACTTGATTGCAGTCGCCTCTTCACCTCTTTTCCACACTCTCCGTTGCTCTGAACCGTTGACCCTAAGTACTTAAAGTCCTGCACCTTCTTCACCTCTGCTCTCTGTAACTTCACTGTTCCACCTGGGTCCTTCTCATTCACACACATGTATTCTGTCTTGCTGCGGCTAAGCTTCATTCCTCTCTTTTCCAGAGCAGACCTCCACCTCTCTAGATTTTCCTCCACCTGCTCTCAGCTCTCACTACAAATCACAATGTCATCTGCAAACATCATAGTCCATGGAGATTCTTGTCTAACCTCATCTGTCAGTCTGTCCATCACCAGAGCAAACAGGAAGGGGCTCAGAGCTGATCCTTGATGCAAACCCACCTCCACCTTGAACTCCTCTGTCACACCTACAGCACCTCACCACGGTCTTACAGCTCTCATACATGTCCTGCAGCACTCTAACATACTTCTCTGCCACTCCAGACGGCCTCATACAATACCACAGCTCCTCTTTCTGCACCCTGTCATACACTTTCTCTAAATCTACGAAGACACAATGCAACTCCCTCTGACCTTCTCTGTACTTCTCCATCATCATCCTCAAAGCAAATACTGCATCTGTTGTTCTCTTTCTAGGCATGACACCATATTGCTGCTTACAAATGTTCACCTCTGCCCTTAGCCGAGCTTCCACTACTCTTTCCCGTAACTTCATTGTTTGGCTCATCAGCTTTATTCCTCTGTAGTTGCCACAGCTCTGCTCATCTCCCTTGTTCTTAAAAATGGGCACCAGTACACTTCTCCTTCAGTCCTCAGCATCCTCTCACTCTCCAAGATCTTGTTAAACAAACTAGTCAGAAACTCTACTGCCACCTCTCCTAGACACTTCCATACCTCCACAGGTTTGTCATCAGGACCAACTGCCTTTCCACTCTTCATCCTGTTCAACGTCCTCCTCACTTCACTCTTACTAATCTTTGCTACTTCCTGCTCCACACCAGTCACCTCTTCTACTCTTCGTTCCCTTTCATTTTCCTCGTTCATCAACTCTTCAAAGTTCTCCTTCCATCTTCCCATCACACTCCTGGCACCTGTAGGTACATTTCCATCCTTATCATTAATCACACTAACCTGCTGCACATCCTTTCCATCTCTATCTCTTTGTCTGGCCAACCTGTACAAATCCACCTCTCCCTCTTTAGTGTCCAACCTAACATACAAGTCCTCATATGCTCTTTGTTTGGCCTTTGCCACCTCTATCTTCACCTTACGCTGTTTCTCCCTGTACTCTTGTCTCTTTTCAGTCCTCTCAGTGTCCCACTTCTTCTTAGCTAACCTCTTTCTCTGTATACATTCCTGAACTTCCTCATTCCACCACTAAGTCTCCTTGTCCACTTTCAGTGTCACTGGTCTCTTTCAGTCATCTTATGCCGAACGTCGGCATAAGATGTCGTCCACCTGAGTGTTTCTACCTCTGCTCTTATATGTCACCCTATGTTCCTGCCTCTTCTGGAAGAAAGTCTTCACTACAGCCATTTCCATCCTCTTTGCAAAGTCTACCACCATCTGTCCTTCTGCATTACTGTCCTGAAGACCAAACCTTCCCATCACAGTCTCATCACCTCTGTTCCCTTCAGCTACATGTCCATTGAAATCTGCACCAATCACCACTCTCTCACCTCTGGGGATGCTCTGCAACACTTCATCTAACTCACTCCAGAATTTCTCCTTCTCTTCTAACTCACATCCTACCTGCGGGGCATAACCACTAACAACATTAAACATCATGCCTTCAATTTCCAGCTTCAGACTCGTCAACATGTCTGATACTCTTTTCACCTCTAGAACATTCCTCACAAACTCCTCTTTCAGTATAACTCCTACTTCATATCTCCTTCTATTTGACCCATGGTAAAGCATCTTGAACCCTGCTCCTAAGCTTCTAGCCTTGCTACCTTTCCACCTGGTCTCCTGGACACACAGTATGTCCACCTTCCTTCTCTGCATCATGTCAACCAACTCTCTATCCTTCCCTGTCATAGTCCCAACATTCAAAGTCCCTACTGTCAGTCCTACATTTTTAGCTTTCCTCTTCTCTCTCTGCCTACGAACACACCTTCCTCCTCTTCTTCTTCGTCTTCAACCAACAGTAGTCCAATTTCCACCGGTACCCTGTAGGTCAACAGCATCGGTGGCGGTCGTTGTTAACCCGGGCCCCGACCAATCTGGTATAGAAGTCATTGTCACGATTCGCATTTCTAATTGGGCATGTGTTTTACTTCGGATGCCCTTCCTGAAACAACCCTCTGCATTTATCCAGACTTGGGACTGGCACAAGAAGACACTGGCTTGTGCCCCCTTGTGATTGCATTGTGACAAATAAAATACTAAACAATTTTAAAATACAGCTTAATTTCAAAACCTTACAAAGCCAGAAAACAAGCAGATGATGTGCTACCTATGCCATAATATGCGTATTATAATCCATATATTTTATATTTTACATATTTAGGGGTGACTGTGGTGCAGGAAGATAGAGTGGTTGTCCACCAATCTCGCAGTTGTTGGTTAAATCCAAAGTGTCGCAGTGTCCTTGAGCAAGACACTGAACCCCAACTTAGTTGCTCCCGGTGAGTGTTGGCCAGCTGCATAGCAGCTCCCCCATTGGTGTATGTGTGTGTGTGTGATTGTGAGTGTGAATGTGTGAATGAGAAGCAGTATAAAGCACTTTGAGTGCCAATACGTAGAAAAGCACTATATAAGTGCAGAACATTTACCATTTACCATTTAAAGTAATGCATGTATGGGTAACCTATTATAATATATAGGTAAAGAAATTAAAGAAGTCAACTGGTGAAAATGTATCATATGAGGATGAGGGGGTTGCGGGGTAGGAGGATGCTGCAGCAACAGTAAGAGTAATTTTGTAAAGTAACTAGTCCAATTTAGTGAACTGGACTGTTTCTTACTTACTAATGAGCTGGAAGCCAAACAGAAGCCATAGATGCCAAGTATGAATGAAACAGTTAACAATCAGCTTAAATGAGTGTGATCGTAGTGTTCTGCCTCAACCTCATTGTTGACCAGTCAAAGGCACAATGAAACAAATATTTTCAAAAATTGTACAGTAACCTAAGGTTATGGTTAATCATTACCATTATTGTTCTTGGTCTAATATGTACAGTATATGCAAATATAATATTAAAAGAGTGTTTTAGGTAACAAAAATAATAATTAATTGTAATTGATAATTCAGGATCCCAAAGGAGGCCAAAACTGTATCTGGCATCTTATTTATTTATTTCTCCATCACGTTTTTCCACCTAATCTAATTGTAGGTGGAGTGTTGTAGTACACAGCGTGGCAGAGATTTAATTAAAATCTCCATTCCACATCCTCTGTCTCACTAAGAACTTTGTCAAATCACAGGATATAAAGGAACTCGATAACTTCTGTGACTTGACCAGAACAAGAAACACAATATGGCTTTGCTCAACTTACCACCGTTGAGAATCTCAATGGAGTGAACCGTAGCTGAAGTGGTGAGTAGGACCTTCCTGCCATAACCGATTGTAACACGGTGGTCTTCACTGTGTCCTGGCATCCACGGCTGCAGTTCTGGATCCTTATCTGGACAAACTGAGAAGGGGAATACACAAGCTGAAGCTGGTTGGTAAAGCCGTCCTCAATGGACCACAGGGCCAAAGGGTCAGTGGTTTGACTCCTGTTCAAAGTGTGTTGAAGTGTCTCTGGTCATGACAGTAAACCCTAAGTTGCTCTGGTGCGTCAGGTTAGCACTTAGTGAGTGCATGTAACAATATTGTCCTTACACCAATGCACATTGGGTTTTTTTAACATTCTACATAATAATACAAATTAAAGTCACATATACATTTTACTAATGTTGTACCCATTACTTTGTGGCATTTAGAGCAAATTACAGTATGTATTTTGCAATGTCATTTCAAATTTTAAAGGACTGCTGCCGTCGTTATCAGACTATTTTAAAAGAGGCAAAAAGGGGACACCTGTCAAATATGATCCTGTCCTGTATGGTGTTTTTACACCATAGATGTTGCTCCTAACGTCCCAAGGACTGATTGTGTTGAACGTTCCCTGGAAGCATGTGAAAACTTTTCTTTTTTTGTAAATAAGGTGAAGGCTCTCATATCACCACCTGCTTCTGACCCATCAGTTTCTGTGTTGTGCCCTGTAACTTTTTAACAGTTTGAGCCTGTGACTTTGTCATTTTTAAATGAGACAGTTTGAAGCCCTCAGGTTCCCCGACTGATGCAGTTCCACCACAGTTTTTTAAAGAGGGCCTTCTGCTCTTGGTGTTATTAACAGCGGCATTGCCTCCAGTGTATTCCCAAGACACTGTAAACATGTAAGAATGCAGCCACTGATTAAAAAGCCAGGCCTGGATCCCTCTGTGTTGTCCAATTTTAGGCCCATTTCTAAACTTCCCCCTCCATCAAAAATTGTATATGTCCAATTGAAGGACTTTTTGGAGGAAAACAGCATTCTTGAGGTTTTCCAGTCTGGTTTAAAATCGCTTCACAGCACTGAATCGGCACGGCTGAGGGTTTGTAATGACATCCTCTTAGCTACAGATGCTGGGGAGACTGTGGTCTTGGTGCTACAGGATCTTACTGCTGCCTTTGACACAGTTGATTTCTCATTTAGAGCAATGGATAGGCATCCGTGGCACTGCTCTGGAGAAGTTTAGGTCATACTTGGCAGAGAGAACTTTTTGTGTACAAATTGATAATGTCCAGTCCTCTTCTGTTCCTCTGTTATAGGGGGTTCCACAGGGCTCAATTATTGGGCCTCTGCTTTTTTCCCTCTATCTGCTCCCCCTTGGCTCCATTCTTAGAAAGCATAACTGTCCTTTCCACTGTTATGCCTTAAGTCAGAATTTTTAACAACTCTACTATACTATACCGACACTGTACTACACCACATTACTATATTATTATTATATACTATTTTCATAAAGTAACCTCTTGAACTCAGTAAACCCCAACCCCTCCCATCTCCCCTATCTCTCTCTGTCTTCACTGTGCAGCACCTGTTGTGTCAATTAGCTGGAATTATGCAGTGGTCAGATCAGTCACACCATAGTATAAAATGTACTTCACAGTGTACTACATTTCGTGAAATATAATTTTACTTGCAGCAGTACAATTACGAAAAATATAAGATTGCCAACCTCAGAAAATGCCAGCAGATTAGGCTTCAAGGCTGCAGAGTGCTAGTAGCTCAATGTCCCTGCTACAGAGGTGGACTTTAACAGTGATGTGCCCAGGGTTGCAACCATCTGTTATTAACAAAAACTACTAGACACACTACAAACACACAATCTACAAACACTACAAACTATTTTAAATCTATTTAGAGAGACCACAGAGCCTAACAGACACCTAACAGCTGATCCCAAACAATGGTGCCACAGGTAAAGGGGCCCACCCATTTGCAAAAAAAGTATAAAACATAGTGCAAGAGTGATGAGGTTAGTGCCTCTAGTAACATAATCTATATAGGGGTTTGAAAAAAATAAACTATATAAAACTCGAAAAAGAAATCCACAGAGCAGCTGGAACTCACTGCAATTCGTGTGGCACCCTTCAAAAAGTTCATAAAATGCTGTCCATTTTTTTTCCAAAAATTCTTAATGCCATCAAAACACACTCCGAATGTATTTTGTCCAAGTAATGTTTATTCGGCAATTAAAAGTTCTTTTAATACAAGCCACCCCTAACTGGCCCTTAGGGCTTATCAGATTAAGTTAGCTTCACTGAAAAACAATATGTAAATGAGTTTGTTCACCCTGCAATTACATATAGCAGAATGCAGTATGTTAAAGTACGAGTTTTCTAGGGCAGCTAAGTGGCATTTTGAGAAACACACTGATATTATGTCAAAAAAAAGAGGCAAAAAGAGGAAAATGCAAGTTACAACTCCTCACCAGAATATATCCAACAATCCTATAAACATCAGATTGATAAGAGCCAAAGTGAATTTGTTCCACATTAAATCAATTCAGGGGACTGTGATGGTCAGAATGTGTTGTTTTCTATTCCATCTGGGATCTGGTAAGTCCTGCTCGAGAACCACATTTAAGGGTGTTTGGTTGGAATACTCACACCCAGGATTGGCCAGCTCAGAAAATGTATCCTGGTGGCAAACGTTTTATTAAATGTGTGTTCTGACAATTAAAAACTTCTAATATGAAAACAAATGTTGAGGAAGTCAAGAATGGCCACAGGAAAACTACTAAGAGGACCAAAAAACCCACTGCAGCTGCAGGAAGTGAACGGCAAATGTTTGATAGCGTCACTAACATATATAAAATCATACACTCACACAAAATTAGGATGCATGGAGCTGTACAACTGTACAACAATTCTGGAAATTAAAAAAAAAATAATAATGAATTGTTTTGCACAAAAATGTCAGCACTCAAATGTGTGTAAGCTTGGTCTTAAGTGTGGGTAGATTCTGGTTTTACATTACAACATTTCAAATTAAGGCTTAAGGGTGGGTTTTAAGACCAAATTTGTTCTTCTAAAAGAAAGGTTGGACATTGTCCCGACAATAACTGGAGCTCATGTGTGACAAGGACTTTTGACAGTGAGGTTTTAGCTGATCAGATATTTCTATCTACACTCACACAGCTTCCCAACTTTTGAAATGGGGATAACACAAGGTTATTGGATTGTTCATTCAAGACTTAGCTATAGTGATAATAACAAAACCAAAGTAAAGAGGTTTATAACTCACTGATTATGTAACTGTCCAGTCTGCTCAATGCAGTTTCAATCTATTGCTCTGTGGTGTGTGTCATGGATACCTGAGCCCCTTGCCACCTAATGGATCCATCAATGGCATTGACTGGCTGGGGACCCAAATTGTCAAGTAGATTTCCCAAAGGGCTAACACAGATTGAGAGGTCGTGACATACAATAAGATGGCTTCTGCTGCCTGTTAATGACTGTAGATGTGCCTGTCTGCAGCTTTCTTATGACTCTAACACAGTATTTTATACCCCCTCTTAGCATGTTGAGCCTAGTGACTATTGTGTCACGGTGGCATAGAACTACTTTAAGTTCATCAAGACTACAGATGTGGGTTAGGAGGGCCCTACACCACCTCCTACCTGGCTTAGTAGGCTGTAGAATGTTGTCCTTGTATCTACACTGAAAACTCCAGACTGTAGTAGACAAACAAAGACTGTGGATGTTTTCCATCCAACCGTTACTTTAATAGGTCATTTGAAGCCTAACCAAACACCCATCCTTTCATTTCAAAGTCTTTTGGTTTGTCATCCACCCATTTGCTTTGACCTCCTCCTTATGCAATACCTTTTTATGATTCCACCAACTGTCAGTATTGCTTCTATCATATTTTGGAAAGTAGAGGTCAACTAAATATAACACGTCCGGATGAAATGCAGAGTAGAGTGGCCTACTATAGGATAATTTTAGACATGTTAACCATCGTTAACAATGCACTGAAGGATAGAAATATAACTGACATTACAGCCTTGTGGTTGTATAGTTCTGACACCTGAAGTTGCAGTTGACATGCACATCTGCTCATAATTATATTCTAAATAATTAAGTCCTTATTCCAAATGGACGTTTGTGCCAGATGAAGTGAAATGTCCTTTATTTTGGACCTTTCAGAACCACGGAATAAAGAATCATGTGTACCTTATGTGTGTACCTTAGATCCTGCATGTATAGATTTGATGCAGACATGTCAGAAAACACTAAATGACTTTAACCCTGTACACTAACTACTGGGGTTTTTGGTTTAGTACTTATGTTGTTTAATTATTCTACCTCAGCACAAACAAACACGAAATAATAATATGAAGCCTAACACAACCATGACAGGACAAGCACCACCCTAGGACAGGAGATATACTCAACAAGTAAGTACTGTTTGAAATTTGTTTGTTGGTTTCAGAGGTAGCTGAGTTTCTGTCATTTTGCTTGAGTCTACTGATTTAGTCCGTTTAGTCTGTTTTAAATAGAGTTAAAAACTGTAGGTAGAAAGTTTTGCTCTTCTGCTGAAGTGGGTATTTGGTCTGTTGTTAGTAGTTTCAGCTTAGTAATCACAGAGCGTTCACACCTTTGACCTAACAAAGACACACAAATTAGTTTGGTTTCAACGAGGGGGCGGTTTCAGCTGTCGACAATTAAGACCATATATAAGGCACCTGTTGGGCTGCAGCATCACCCCTTGTGTTCAGGCCCCCTTGTGTAAAGACTGACTGTGTAAAGACGAGCGAGTCCACGGAGCGAAGACATTAGTTCGTTTATTTCTAACTTCTGTGGAACTGCCAGTCTGCAGTTAACAAGGCCGACTTCATTCCAGCTTCTGCTACACAGTCAGCTGTTCACCTGCTTGCCCTTACAGAAACCTGAATCATGCCACAGAACACAGCAACCCCAGCTGCACTCTCCGCCAATTTTTCATTCTCTCACACTCCTCGCTCATCAGGTTGGGGGTGGTGGGACTGGACTACTCATCAATCATACCTGGAAGTTTCCCCCAACAGCTCTCCCATATTATGCCGTTGAGATCACAGCACCGATAACAGTCCAGGTGATTGTGATATATTGACCACCGGGCCAGCTGGGGAACTTCTGTGATGAACTGGACATGTTGCTGTCCCACTTCCCTGAAGATGGCACTCCTCTCATTGTCATGGGAGACCCGGAACTGCACCACACACAACATTCAATTCAACTTTATTTATAAGTTGACAACATCTTGGTTACTCCTCTGCATGTATCAGATCATTTCTTCATTCAACTCACAGTCTTTATCCCTAGAACTTCACAGTTTCTCACCACACTTGTAACATTCCGTCGTTACCTCAGGTCTCTCAACCCGGATCGATTCTCCTCGCTGGTCTCCGCAACTCTGCCACCAACACAGGACCTCTCCATCCGCGATGCAGATGCAGCCACAGACAGCCTATGTAATACACTTTCATCATGTCTGAATTGTCTCTGCCCCATGTCTTTGAGACCCACTCGTTCCTCACCTTCTAGTCCGTTGCTCACTGACTGGATCCCTGAACGCACCACACTCAGGAGTTCTGAGAAGAAGTGGCACAAATCCAAGACTCCATCTGCCCTTGCTGAGTATCAGGATCTGCTTGGACCTTTTTCTCACAGTGTCACCAGGGCAGAGATCGATTACTACCAGGAGAAGCTCAGCAACACCTCGGACACCAGAAAGCAGTTCTCCACTTTTAAATCACTCATCTACCCACCTTCACCTCTGCCATCTACCTCTCACACTGCTGCCGACTTTGCCGACTTCTTTACCAACAAGGTGGCAGCCATCAGCTCACAGTTCTCTCCTCCAGATGATGACATCCGTCGAACTTCTTCCAACACTGCATTGCTCTCATCATTTGCAATTCTGACTGAGGATGATGAATCCAGCCTCCTCCTCTAACCTGCTCTCTTAATCCAATCCCTTCCACTCTCCTTCAAACAGTTGCACCCGCTCTAATTCCAGCTATTACACAAGTCATCAACACATCTCCCACAACAGGGACTTTTCCAACCTCTTTCAAGCAGGCCTTGATTACCCCACTGCTCAAGAAGCCTTCTCTTGATCCCTCTGTAGTGGAGAACTACCGACCTGTCTCCCTCCTTTCTTTTCTGGCCAAGACTATGGAACGAGCTGTCTTCAGCTAACTCTCAGACTTTCTTTCCAAGAATAACTTCCTCGATGTCAACCAGTCTGGCTTCAAGAGGGGTCACTACTCCACAGAAATGGCACTCCTGACTGTTGTGGAATATCTTCGAGCTGCAAAAGCCACAGGCCAGTCTTCTGTCTTAATTCTACCTGATCTATCTTCAGCACTGTCAACCATCAGATCCTCTTGTCCACACTGTCTGACTTAAGCATCTCTTGATCAGCTCTAGACTGGCTTCGTTCTTACCTATCGGGACGAACCTTCAAGTTATCTTTCTCATCTTTCTCATCGCATCTTTCTCACTCTTATAGCCTTTCTACCGGTGTGCTGCAGGGCTCAGTTCTTGGTCCTCTTCTTTTTTCTATATATATTGTATCCCTGGGTTCCATCATTCATTCACATGGTCTTTCCTATCACTGCTACGCTGATGACACAAAGCTCTTCCTGTCCTTTCCACTGGACGATTCCATTGTCTCATAACGCATTTCTGCCTGTCTCTCAGACATCTCAGCCTGGATGAGTGAGATCTTCAAGTCAACCTTTTGAAGCTTTTCAGTCTGAAATAATTACATTTATAACAACACGAATCTTATATAAAAGACTCTTATGAGCAAGACTGAGAACAGTCAGACAAATACAAAACAACACTATAATGTTCTTGCATAAGGCCTATTCTGTTGTTGTGAGGTCAGGGTGACATATCACCATCCAAATGTGATCATTTGATGCTTGAGTTCAAGCGGACACTTTAAAGGAACTTAAAGCATTTCTGAGATAACATGTGCATCAGAATGGGTCACACATACAATAGAGATGGGCTGCAAACATAAAAGCTCTGCCCATTGGCCATCACCAGCACAGTGGAGCAAATATGTAAAGGCTTACAGTACATGGTATAATCATAGCCAAAACTCTACATAAAGCGTGTTGTAGAAAGGTCCTCATCAGCAGCTGCTCTCACACACATTTCACTCCGTGGAGATCTGTGGCTGCCAGTTACTCAAGTGTTTGATAGCTGTGAGTAAAACTGCTGAACATGCTGCTTTACTTTGCTATAAATTCCTTTTTTTATTCATGAACACAATGAACATTCCCTCAAGTCAGAAACCACCATCCCAGGTGAGTCAGAGGGAATTACAGCACAATAATAAATCACAAAAAATATTAGACCTCATGGAACTTTACTACAGGCAGACGCGGTAGAACTGACTGAATTACCAGAAATGGTATTTTGAATCTGTTGTAAAATTGTCCCCAGCTACACAGGTGTGTGTTTTACACAACACACAAACACTAGGGTGCACAGTTAATCTTCTGATGTGACCATCTGGTGATAGATTATCAACAAACCAAACTAATGAACATGATCAACTGTAATGAGCTGATCTGGCTGCTGATTCTTTAGAAACATAAATCATCACTACAATGCCACTTAAATTAGTAATTGGGAATATGCATCCATCCATTATCTGTAATCGTTTATCTTGTCTTGTCAGCATAGCAGTGATAGGAAAAAACATTTGAGTGGATGATAAAACACAGGGATGTAGTGTAGATGTAAAGAAGAAGAGAACCAAGAACTGATCCCTACGGCTATGCTACTGGTGTTGCGTAATGAACTTGCTAGTTTATGCCTACTACAGATAGAATACTTAAATTAAAGAAAAGGACCTACATTCTGCTTTTGCTTGGTCAGTCATCTGAAAGTTGTGAAGTTCAAGACATAACTGTGAAAACTGCAATGCTGGGGGAGATTGAGCTAATCCACATCGCACCATGTCCGAGTTGATCTCTGAACCGCTTGGGCCCAACATGGATATACAGGAGTTGACAAGTATACAACTATTCAGAGGACAGAACTGTCATATCCTGGCTAAATACAAGTTCTGTTTACCTGACTTCTTTACTGATGTGATTTAATAGACTTTGACAATCAGTAGAGGGCAGCACAGTGGTGGAGTGGTTAGTCGGCAATTTGAATCCCCAACCAGCTGCAGCCTTTCTGTGGTGTGTTTGCATGTTTTCCCCATGCTTGTGAAGGTTTCCTCCACGTACGTCAGTGTCCTCCCACTATGTAAAGACAGTGAGTGACAGAGTGTGAATAGATTTCTCTGTGTATATGTTTCTCTGTGTTGACCGTGAAATAGACTGGAGATCAACAACAAGTCATATTGCTGGAGTGCGGGCAGCACTGACAGGGACAGGAAGAGACTGAACAAGCTGGTAAGGAGGACCAGCTCTGTCCTGGGTGGCCCGCTGGACTGGAGGAGGAGGAGGTGGGTGAGAGGAGGATGGTAGCCAAGCTGACACCCATTACAGTATGGACAATACCTCTCACCTGCTGCATCAGACAGTGAAGACTCTGTCCATCTCCTTCAGCAGCAGACTGATACAACCTCAGTGTAGAAAGTAGCGTCACTGCAGATCCTTCATTCCCATTCAGCAGTTTAGCTGAATATTTCTTGTCATCTTGTTTGTTTGTATGTTTCTAAATGCTTTCGTTCATACATTGTATATCCTCTAGGACTGCACCTAACGATTATTTTTTTGTCCAATGCATTGATATTCCTACATTACATAATTCAGTGGGTTGCCTGCAGGACAAAGACATAATCAACTTAAGTATTTCACCAGTCTATCCCAAACAAAAGTTGACAAACTATGCCTTGTTAGAAAACAGAAAACCTCATGATTCCAATGATATAAACAAATTTAAGATTGAAGGACCAGAGCAGCAACAGTTTCTCAAAATGTAACGAGAGTTCATACTCAGCGAGACAGTAAATGTTGTTTTTTATGTTTCCAGGGGCACAGAGATATTAAGTTCTCAAGTGCTTCACACCATTGTCTCTGTACTAATCCAAAGAATAAAATGATACCAAGCTTTAGTCTAAAAACCATGTTATACAAGAGAAAAAGCTTATAACCGTCGTTCTTCACTATTCAGTCATCGCTAAAGATGCTTACTTTTCTTTATTTCTCTGCTTGTTTTGGCTACATATGAAAAGTAAACACTGCAATGACCAACATTTTAAAACTGGCCAGCATTCTTCTCAAAACAAGCCCACATCTGAACATCTACAACAAGGATTGGGCCTTCAGTGAGCTTTCAAACCATTTAAAGAACTGACAGTAACACGCAACTTAACTTGGTGATTGAACACTTCACGGTGAGGTTTCTAGGCAAGTATCATTTTAAGGTACCATAGATGCCTTTGCCAAAAGGAAGTCCAGACAATTTAAAATGAAAAATATCAGAGACTTGGGACAAGATTCCAGTGTTACCCTAAGCAACCACTTGCCTTGGGCCAGCTCTGAGGGTGAGCCTTAGTCAAAAACTCTTGATGGCCACCCATTCCAAAATATGCCCCCAAACGCAAATTGCTGCCGCATTGTCTACTTTAAATAGAAGGGAAGAAAGACAGAAAGAAAAAAAAACTGAACATTTTCCATCTAGCAGCAGCACTGAAAGTCTGAACTGTACTTGTGTGGATGAAAAATGTGATTCTGTAAGTACACTGTGGTGTAGCTTTATGAAAATAAATGACAGAAGCAAATTATAGCATACATTGTCTACAAATCCATTTAAACATTTGCTAATGAGCTGAAGCCTGTTTAGCATTTATGTTTTTCACACATATGGCACATTTTCATTTACACATTTCCTAGTTAATGTGTCTGACTTTGTGCATTGTCTCTATATGGACTTTATAACATCCTCATTTGCCTTTCTGATCCATCTTTGATGTGTTCTATTGCCGTTTGTTTTTCAACAGCACTATTTCCACATGACAGGGATCCAATTGCCATGCAGACACATGTTCATAGCCATGCTCACACAGAGACTCTGAGGACAACAATGTTTTTAGTTCAGTTGCTCCACCATTGTGAAGCCAAGTAACATATGTCCTTGAATGACATGTAATGGAATTTTATTGGATCAGTCCAAAGGACTATGCTGATCCTCTGACCACCACACATTGCTCCATCTTAATGTGCAGCTGTTTAAAGTATTAAAGTTGCAAAAAGTTTTCTGAGCTAATTCTGAGGATCAGTATCATACCCAGTCTGAGCATAGAATAAATTGTATGTTTTTTGACGACAATGAGCCATTCACACAAATGTGTTCTTTGATGAAGTAAATATTGTTTGGTACAGATTTATTTCTATAGTGTTGTCTATTATTGTCCATTGACTGTCATGATCACCAGTTTCACTTCCTCTTCCAGAACTTTATTTTGTAGTCCTCACTTTCCACTTCTGGGCCTTAGTCATTTCTGTACCTTCTCCACAATTAGTCCTGATCACTTTCACCCTTGCCTCCCTCACTTGCTTTTATAAGCCTCCATGTTTTGTGCACTAATTTGCTGGATTGTCTGCTCCTCTCTACCCTTTTCTAACAGTGTTGGCTGTAGATACTGACTTTATGCCTACACCCCTAGTTCTGTGAGTTTTGATCTGACTGCCTAAGTCTGTTTACTTTTTTTCCATCCCTGATGTTCTTAACCACCATAATAATGGTAATCAGTAATACATATTTTGAAACTATTGTTGACGTTGTTATAGAAATATTGCCAGACCGGTCCAAGTGTGTCTGTAGGGACAGACATGCTCACACACTCTTCCTCTAGCTCATTCATTTCCTACAGTTTCAGCTTTGTGATGCGCCTGGCAAGTTAGAAAAATCACAAAATGATGGCCCTCTTCTGGGATATGCTGGATAACATCAAGATTTCAACTGTCAGACATGTCTTTCAGTCAAGTCATGAATTCAACACAAGGTGAAATCTTAAAAGAAATAAATATAATGTAGTCTAATCCCAGTATTAGGTGGTGTTCAGCCATGACATAGTAACTGGTGGACTTTCTGGTGATTCTATTATTGGTCATTCTATTCACATCACAATAGTTTCTGTACAGATGAAAACTAAAATATGTCGGATGTTCACATAAAAAGCATGTCTTGTCTAGTTTTTAAAAAACTAAAAAAACAAAAGTATTACCTTTGTTGGCAACGCATAGTTTAAATAACTTAATTTTGAATTATCTACTGTACACCCGTGCACATGTCGAGTATATTAAAGGAGGCCAAAGTCAGTTACACAGAGATGAACAAAATGCCCAATAATCCATATGAAAACATCTCATAATATATAAGGCAAATCATTTCCATATGTAGTCCTTTGTTATTGTTATCATCTGTTTGAGCTTCTCATTGAAATGCAGTCCCTTTTACATAAGCCACGTAAAACAAGCCAATCTGCTGCAGATTGAGATGCTCTTGTTGGTAGGATTACAAAGATTTGCTTACAGCACAAAGAGTGTGTTTGCAATCACAATAAAGCTGTGTGTGATTTCAATGTATGTGTAAGAGGATACTGCCCACATTTATATCATTCTGTATGTGTATTTATTTCACTGTCCAGCTGTTCAGTCCAGTGAAGCCTGCTCTATCTGCTCTGGCCATTTCACCACATCTCGCGTTTGAAAGAATCTAGTAATTCGAGTTTCCAACAGAATGTGACCACCACACCTTATGTACTAAACTTGTAATTACTCAATCTGTCTGAAGGCTACAGGGCTTTTGGCTTCAACATCGCTTGCTGAATGAAACAAGCTAGAATAACAACAAAGAATAACAACAAAGAGGTGTCTAAAGAGAAGAAAGTAGTAGCATCAACGTAAAGTACAGTAGTGCAGACAGACAGACCGATTGACTCAGTCTGTGTTGGCCTACATAGCCCATTTAAGGATAGCATTGTCATTATTTTTTTCTTTTTTCATTTTTTTATTGTTAGCAGTAACAATGGCATCAGATAATGGACTAGTCTCTATACTTGTTCTGTTAGATCTTAGTGCTGCATTTGATACCATTGATCATAACATTTTATTACAGAGACTGGAACATGAAATTGGGATTAAAGGAACTGCACTAGGTTGGTTTAAATCTTATCTATCTGATAGATTTTAATTTGTTCATGTTAATGATGAATCCTCCATGCACACAAAGGTTAGCTATGGAGTTCCACAAGGCTCTGTGTTAGGACCAATACTTTTTACTTTATATACTGTATGTCTCCTTTATGCAACATTACTAGAAAACAGTCCATAAATGTCCACTGCTATGCTGATGATACCCAGCTATATTTATCTATGGAACTAGATAAAAATAATCAAGCTTCAAGCCTACAGGCCATAAAGGCCTGGATGTCCCACAATGTTTTACTTCTAAACTCAGACAAAACTGAAGTCATAGTATTTGGGCCCAAAAATCTCAGAAATATTATGCCTAACCATATTGTTACTCTAGATGGCATAAGTCTGGCCTCCAGTACTTCTGGTTCCCACAATTTCCAATGGTAAAATAGGAGGTAGACCCCCCCCTCAATTGTCCCCACTTATGACACTAACTCTGTGTCTTTTCTCCCGTAGTTGTCTTTGTCCTTCTCTGTCCCCTTCCCTCTGTCCCTTTCTGCATGTGTCCCCGGGCTTTGGAGCTGTGTGTTTTCCAGCGTGCAGCTACTGGTCCTAACAACCTGCCCGATGTTTTGTTGTTGCTTTTATTGTTCTTTTTCTTTTCTCTCTTCACTTTCCACTCACACCAACTGGTCAAGGCAGATGGCCCCCAAACCTGAACCTGGTTTGCTGGACGTTTCTTTCCGTTAAAGGGAGTTTTTCCTCTCCACTGTTGCCTATGTCTTGCTCAAGGGGGAATTGCTGGGTTCTCTCTATACATCTTTATAATCTTGTCTTTATTCTGTAAAGTTGCTTGAAGATGAATTTGTTGTGAATTGGTGCTATATAAATACAGTTGAATTGAATTGAATAAATCCTATTTAAGTCCCCCACCAAATACCAATGACTACATAGTATTGACAGTGAGAGTGTGTAACCTTATCCTGCAGAGAACTCCTTTGTCGTCTAATTACTTTAGAGTCAAAGTGAAATCAAAAGATCTGTTAACTTTTTGTATTTTTCTTCATATTAACCAATCCCACAAAAAGAACACACCAACACTGAACTGGCTCTTCTAAAAAGTATTGTGTGGATATTCAGAGCTTATTCCAGTGTGCCGTAGACCTCCACTGTTGTGCAGAACCTTCTAAAAACACATCAGTGATCAGAGTCATACAGTGTCCTGTAGTGTTTTAATTAAGTCACCTGCTTGGATGATGGGGAGCAGCAGAGCTGCTAGAATCATGGCACATGTCTTCATCTCTGTAAGGCTGCTGCTGACCAACTTCACAGCTGAGGTTGCTTCAGACTTTCCAGTGGGCATCAGAGGAGGTTTCAGAGTGGGAAGTGTCAAGTTGAGAGGCCACCAAAGGTCCCTAGAACATCACAGTGCAGAAGAGACCATATATAAATAGGTCATTATGGAGAACATTGTAAAACAGGAACTATTTTTAACATATCTGTTTTTTGTATAATTTATAAACCCAAATGACTGTTAAAGCTTTGATTTACACTTGTGTGTCAAATCAATGCTGTAGCTTTTGCACAGGTTCTGCATAGCCATGGACCCTACACAGACCCCTACACCATAGCCTGACATGCACCTCCACAGAAATGTACAGTGAGTACACTTGCAACAATGAGTGATTTATCAATTCAGTCCCTTTGCCTTAAACAGTTCAATGGTCATAGGGACCATCTCCTCCAATGTCTGCTCTCTTTCCTGCCCTGCAGTAATTTCAATAAATGTAAATGCTGTTCAATGTCCATTAGCTCCAACTCAACATCATCTTCAACTTCAAGTCTATTTTTGTAGCAAATATAAATATACAAGTAACCACAATGATATATGTATATCCACAAACCTCCATTTTGTACGGTCCCTGAACACCTAAGGCATACATTAGACACAGTTTAACCTTTCCGTGGTCAATGGATAGCACTAGCAAGTTCTTCCTTACCATGGCTGGCTGAATATTAAGTTTGTCAAACATGCCTTGACATTTTGCATTTTTAATTACTTATTTAATGACTTAACCATGCTTGCTGCAGATTAATTAATGGAGAGGTAATTCAGCTCTATAGAGATTCTTCTGCCATTTCATGACCTCCAGAAAATTGCCTGAATCCTTTTCAACTATGCAGCATCCCAATGCTGGCTTTGATTAGATTTAATTAGCCCGTTCTGCCACGTGGAGGGCTCAGTGAGAGACTCGGTGCATAAAGGAACGCTCTAATAATTAATTATAATTTATTTTATCACTTAATTACCTTGCTGCTTGACTATGGGTAACAAAGTTAGTGCTACTTTCCCTGTGCAGTCAGATGTAGTACACTGTTCACACTGAGTTAACGAGCCAGACACAGCCTTATCTCATTGCTGGACTTGATGCTGCTAATTGTACTGCGTGTCCCTCTCTTAATCCTACACTTCTTCTCTGCCCAGATGTCCCACATATTGTGCAGTTGATCCGGCTGCAGGTGCATGTCTGTATGCACACACTCACTTACAGGTCACAGCTGTATGATGGTAAATAGTTTCTCCAGGTAATCTACTCTGGATATTGGAATCTTATTATTATCTTGGCAAGCAGCAGATGAAGCTGAGCTGCACCACGGTTTGTTACAACATATTACATTTGTAACAAATATGTAGCATCTGGTAATCACATTTACTGTAGAAATAATGACTTAATCAGCAAAGTTGCCATGTGGGAATTCTTCAAAGTGGTTTGTAATAGTGTGTTTAAAGAGAGAACCTGGTGGTGGGCAATCCACACAGTCTCAAGGAAAATGAGCAGTGTAGTTTTACCCTTAGAGATTGTAGCAAGATAATTACTATCATTACTGATTTTAGACAGTTCTATTAATACCTCACAAACAAATTCTAAACAATTCAGCAACAAATAGCATACTGTATCTTTCCCACAGTCCTTCAGACTAAATCACAACAAATAAACACCGTGGAGGAGATTTCATAGAAATTAAGTGAATGCGACTTTTCAGGTGCATTATGGGATGTTGGCATGAAGGGTTATTACATAAGTAAGTAATACAGAAAAAAAACATACACCGGTTACTGTAATTACTCATTTTGCTGTAACCTGTAACAAATGAGCCTTCTTATGCCCCATTTTGTCATCAGTGGTCATTGTGGACTGGGGGGTGGGTGAAGGGTGCAATTACCTTTATCTGCTACAAAACATATTTTTTTTCATAGAATAACATTAAAGTTATTGTGCACAGTCCCCGCTCAACATAGAAAATACCACTCATAGGTTCTGTTCCCACACCTTCATATGGCTGGTGTTTTTAACCAGGACATCCAAGACATTTACGAATTACATAACTAACAGATTCCCCAGAGATATATTATTACATCCTATTCATGGACAAATGATGTTATTATTTGGACAAAAGTGCTCAACTACTCCTTGTAGCCAAACTTGTGTTCTGATGTTTAACTCCAAACTCACCCAAACCCTAAAAAGAGACTTCTGCCAACTTTAGAGCAGCACGTCATGTAGGTTCATGAGATTGTCCCAGTGTCACTTCACACAAAAGCATAATTAACATGTTGGACTTGACACAGAACAACTTTGAGAATCATTTTGTAAAAATGAATACTTAATTGTAATCAGTACTTGGTTCATCCACCCTTCAGGGGCACATGTGGGTTTCAGACGTTTCATATGTTTCATATTTCACATTCCATGCTTATGCATGTATACTGTGACATGTGATTCTTAGCATAGACATTGGGAACACATGAAAAATTTTTTTTACAATAAAATTGTTTTATCACATGGTTTATAAAACCCAGCAGCTGTGTACAAAGCACAGTGCTTCATTCTGCCGTTTTTTATTTAAATGTAAAGGATGAAGAAAATCATAGTTGTCATAGTCATCATAAAAAGAGATCAAACCTCTGGTAATATACCAGCATTTCTGTCTAAAAAGGGCTATTTCTTCAGTTTATTCAGGCAAAATAATGGGATAATCAACACCTCATTGTGGCAAAATAACAGAAACTTCCTGCTGGGTGAAAGATTAAGAATACATTTTAACAAGTGTGCTATGACATCAGATATAATTGAGTTTCATATCTCCTGTAGACTTTCTTTTGGTAAAATTGTTTCCTATACAGTATTAAAAATACAGCCGTGATGTTGTATATTAGTGAAACCTTTTATGTTAAACACTTGAGTCTGTGATGATTAGGCTGCATTCCTTTCCATGACATTCTAAATTCCTAAGGGAACTGCAGTGACCCACACATCTGGTGGTGTGGAAGTAAATGTGAGAGTGATTACAGCACCGTTCAAAGTAGCTGTGCTTGTATTCCCATTGATGCATTATGAGCGTGTCTGTCTCACGAGGGGGTTCACATGTTTCCTTCTCTGGGCCTAAAGGCTTCTGTCTTGGCTTTAAAAACTGGTTTAATACATGTGTGTCTAGATTACTCTACTATGTAGTATCAGGGGAAAACAGTACAATTTTGATTGTTGCTGTAAAACACTGCTCTTTGAATCATTAAAGCTAAAAAGACCAAAATAAGAAAACACATTGTGCGTGGTCACATGTGGATAACGAGAAATAAGATACATAGGCCTGACTGTTGTCTAAGGAAACTTGGACAACAAAAGTTTGTTAATGGCTGACTCTATTTATTCGGATGAGATGCTACATCAAATGGAAAAAGAATGATGAAAAATGGGGCAGAGGCAGAAAATTTACAAGAATGTCCTGAATGACAACGCAGTGCAGGAGACTGGCCTTGTTTCTAAATCTTTAGGTCATATCTGCCACTTTCATGCATCATGGAGTTGTATGTGTTTTCTGCAAATGCAGTGGAAACATTGAAGTGACTTAACAGTCATGCTTACTGCAGTTATGTGCACAACCCTGTTAATGAAACTGACATTTACAGTACATAGGCTGCACCCTTGTTGTATTAATGCCTTAATCATATTATGACTGAATAACTGGTGTGCATTTACTCAGAGTCTCTGATGTTCTCTGCATGAGAGAAATATTATACAGCCCCCACACCATGGGAGGACTACATATGGGTTTCTTGACAGGAATATGTTTCACTGAAGCAGAAGAAAGTTAGACTGCATAGCTTTGGGTGATAGATGGCAAATATTAACCTGGGTATCTGCAGATAACACTTAATGATAACGCTCCAAATTTATGCCAAGCACATTTCAGCTGGGAGGGATTTTTTTGATTTTAGCTGAGATTTGGTCCAAATCCTCCTTCACATTGGCTGTGCCTGACCTTTTGATGAAGGCAATGCAGTCAATCTGTTTTACTGCCACATGACTAGATTTACAGTGAAGAAAAGATGGTGTAACAAATCACACTGATGTGTAGTCCAACACTTTTAGAGACAAAAAGGAAGAATTTTTTACATGTACAAAGGGAAATGTTTCACTTTCACATTAAGTGCATTCTCACTGTCACACACAGTGTGTACACATGTGAGCAAAGGCAGGGGTCACTTTAGTGAAGCATCCATGTGTTATGTTTAATGAAACTTCGTTCTGTCTTGGTTTTCTTAAAAACTCTACCTGTTCAAATGTTTGTTGCTGCAGCACAGGCAGTCAGTCAGTAACCCATGCAACAGCTCCACTGTTCCTGATGTCCTGTCAGCATGATTGGAAGCAGCCAGCTGGCAGGTTTGAACGTCTGTTAGACAGCTGTGAAGAAGGGTGTGTGTGTGTGTGTGTGTGTGCATGTTTGCGTGCGTGTGTGCATATTTGTGGTGGGTTCACAATCTAAAGCAGTGCTCTTTCTGCTGCATATTAATTTTTAAAACAAATCTCAGCCTCAGTTTTACTTTTTGATGTCTCTTGTGACTTTTGCCAAGGCTGGGCAGAGGTTGGGCTTAAATATGTTTTTTAAATATACCTAAAAAGATTAATGAATTAGTGCTTTTGTAGACCAAGGTTTTATGACAAGCAGTCATATGAAAGTAAAAAGAACATTGAAATTTAACAATGTGGATGAAGGTTTAAATAAAACATAGATGGTAAGAGTGACTTTGATGGTGGGAGTAGTTGTCCTGCTAGGCCACTCTGGATCATTTTAATAGCAAGTTAGAGAGAGACTCAGTTTCTGGGCTTTGTCTCTGGGACTTCCTGACTTGATTAGTCTGGTCTGAGATGGCTGACTAATAGAAATATAGAAAGTGTCAAATGCGCATGTCTGCATTTTTGTGAGAACGGTAAACACAATGTGTTTGGGTGGGAGGGGTGACAGGAAAATCATAGAGGAGATGGAGAACATAAGGATGTTTGTAGTTATTGGTAAGGATCCAGCAAGTTTTACTGCTTCATCTGCAGGTGAAAGTGAGGTGGACTGTGAAGTGGTGAGTGTCTTTCCCGAAGGTTCAGTAGACCTAACTTAGTTAACCCCTTTGAATCATTGTGTGTGTGAATGGAGCACAGTCTGTTTTTCAAGAAACAAAGCCCAATGACGCTAGCTGAGTTGATGGAGTATAAGAATGCTTGACAGGTAATTAGAGGTGTGACTGAGCCATGATCCTGATCTTCACCTTTAGTAAACACGTTAATTTGTTCAAAACCGTGGTGATTATCTGGGTAATAAACCAAGCAAAACTATGCAGAAGATGCTAAATGCACTTCAATAAAACATTCCAAAAACACACCACTTAAGACTTTGTAAAGAAGCCGAGTTGACAAGTAGCTGTTAAGCTACAACGTGCTAATTTATGGCAGATCAAGGTAAAATCGAGTTCGCACGCCTGTAAACTGAGAGTTTGTTTGGGACCAGACCAAGATTACATCGGGTAAAAGCTCCGCGGTCGTTTTGGTCGACACCCAAGTGCAATTGCTGTGTTCAGACAAGTGCAAATGAACTGCACACGGGGGAAAATGAAACAAGTGATTCCACTGGTTTGTGTGAAAATGCTCTTAGCAACAGCTTTATAATGCCTTAAAGTCTGCACACAGCAATCGCACCTGCATACTGACCAAATGAACTCCACTGAGACCACTGACTTGATCAAGTCTCGTTTTTGGCCCTTGTGCAGTGGTTGGTTTGGGGTGAGAAGTTGTATATAATGTCCTACATGGTGATAAAACCGCTGTTTCAACCTCCTCTTGCTTATACATTCATAGAATAATATTTGGATGAATCCTTTTGTGAAGTGAGATAATTACATAACAATTATTTTATCTATATGTGAGTCAATTAAATATGATCAGGGAAACCTAGTTGGAGAAACATAATTAAATGTGTAAAGCTTTTTTAATAAACACCAACAAAGTGATTTATGATACTCACAGATATGATTCTATTATTCTTCAAATTATTACAAGACCAACTCAATTTTTGATACAGAAAGTGCAGAAATCTAGAATTCACATCCATCCATCCATTATCTGTAACCCTTTATCCTGTTCAGGGTCACGGGCATTGGACCAACCTGTCACTGGGCAGGGTACAACCTGAATCATTAATTAACCTAACACGTATGTCTTTGGACTGTGGGAGGAAGCTGGAGCACCCAGAGGAAACCACCACCGTGCTGCCCTAGTGTTCATATTACAGCTCTAAATTTTATTGAAATAGAAATAATCCACCAGGGATAAATGCTTGCCTGTTATGTTTTTTTCTTTCACATAAAGGTTTGGTGGAGACTCCATAGTCCTGCCCCCTGCTGTGTGCTTGAACTGATGCCATTTAAGCGCTGTGGTTGCTAATGCAGAGTGACAATCTGTCTCAATGGGGCATTTTACCTTCAGCCCTAAAGCTACTGACATAGCAAATGCACACGTGCATACACACATATTTGTACATGTTTGTGTAAAAAAATTACATCTCTATTGTGGACAAAGTGTGAAACAATGTAACTCTTTAATATACTGGTGCAGAGGACACAGTAACATTATGAAGTCAGTTGTAAATTCAGGTTTATGTGAAAGGCAGCACACAGAGCTGAAGCTATATGGTAGTTTATGTGCTTTCAGACCCTGCTGGTTATTGGACACTTTATGAGCTCAGAGTGACTGTGAAATGTTGAACACAAGCTGGCACTGCTTTGACAGTGCTCACACACACTTCCTAAAAAAATGAATTTCTTTCTTTCAGGACTGAACTGCCTGCTACTCAAAGTGACACAGCCAAACAAACCCATTTGCCAGCAAGTTAAGTGATGCTCTCAGGGATGTTTTTATGACTTCAGCAGTAACAAAAGTTGCAATTAATGCTCTGAAGAAACAAGCTTTAAGTCTGTGAATAGTATGTAATAATACACCTCTGGGGAAGTGTTGGGTGGAGTTCTGTTAGTCACATTAGCAGCAGATCTCTGACATCCAGCTAAACACCAGCCATATAGAGATGTAAGAAATATGCTGACTTCACATACACACACACACACACACACACACGTACGCACACGCAGAGTTACAGTTTTGTCTGAATAAATGTTTGGATCCCTGTCTCGTCTGCAGGAAGCCAATCCCAGTACAGCCTTAGGACGATAACCAGTGTGCTGCCCTTTTACCGCATTCCACAAAAGGCGGGAACCACCATGTACTTCTTGTCTTTCACTAGTCCATTTTTACACCTGCCAATGACTTTGTGTGGAACCGCAGCTCTCAGGTTCACACAGTGTCCTACAGACAAACAACAATAATTTGGGAAATGATCCCTCACTGACCTCCGACCTGCCAACTGTGTTCCACTGAGCACCGGCACAAGCAAGAAGCACGACTACCTGGTTTCTGAAATATTGGGCAATGTTTCTATATTTCGTGATGAATAAAAGATCAGTATATTACTGGTGGATACGCTGTCCAATTTTAGCTTATTGCACTTATTGCATACTGTGCAGTTTTAATATTCGGTCACTAAGGGGGTAAAAGGCAGTGGCATACATACACACATACATAAATGACCATGTTATTGTACACAGAGCTAGTTTAAATTGGATTCCAGGTGTTCACACCCAACAAGTCCTCCAGCCTATAAACTCAGTCTCTTGATCCTCTCATACAACAAACAAGACCCTTCATTGAAATAGCACCAAGGGAGGTAAAATGCATCCTGTTGTCACCAAAATGTTGGATCACATTTCTAACAATACGACCAAAATGTCAGTTTTACTGCTGTAAAACAGTTTTTTGCCATATCATTGCAAACACAGTGGTTTGATTGAAATGGGCACAAAGATCTTAAAGTTAGGTGTAGAAATAAATAAGCAGGGCTTGGGCTACATGTCACACGTGTCAATTATCTGGTTGCAATGACAGCAATTTTAAACTTGGCTTGAACTCCAGTCACCTGCGGAAAAGTCCTGTACTTTGTGACCCTATACTTTGAATGCATTGCACATACAGCTGGTGCCTTAAAGATCCATGTTGATGCTGTATTTACAAGAGCACAACAAGTGGCTGTAAGAGAGCATTGCCTCAGCAAAGAATAGAATATTAATATAGTTAACAAGGAAATACGGACAGTTAAGCTTTGTACGATGGCCCTGAGAGGACATCACACTGCAAATTCAGAAAAACGTGCAAATTAACTAAACACAAGCAAATTAAGAAAAAAAAAAACACGTAGATTTGGTCTAAAATTATTTTAAAAGATTGGCTGTGCAAATGAGTTGAAACACATTTTTAAAACTAGATAATACACATAATGTATTCGCTGACAAAAACTGACTTTTGACTGTGACTATTACAATCAGATGGAGGTTGCCTTAATTAGGGTTTAACCATCACTGAGTATGAGCAGAAACAGACTACAAATAGAGTCCTAATAATCAGGGAAATCAGTTGGGCAGCCAGGTACATTTTGGTGGTAGCTTCTGCAGTTGTCCATTAACAATCTACCTGCCAGTGAGTAAATATTGCAGTGGATGGAGCCTTCTTTGAAAATGAACATTGAAAAAAAAAAAAAGGAAAACAAAACAAACCATAACAAAAAATAGTGGAGAAGATTCTAATGCTGTTATTTTACAAAAAGAAAAAAAGAAAAAAACAACCAAGGAGGCTTTGTAGCATTCATGAGACTTAATGGATTTGAATGCTATAGGACTGTTCCTGAGGGGGTCACTTTTGCTCCTGTGTTCCTTTCCAAATAGCGCTCAACCTTTACAAAAGCCTTATTGTGTCACAGCTTTGTGCTGGCTGAGATCTCAACAAGTCTTTACTAACAGCCTTTTGTGTGGAAGGTACAAGCAGAGCAACTGGAGCACAGGCACTAGGGAAACCGCTTAAAAGACCTGGCAATAAACAAAGTCAACTGCAAGCATACACATCAGTGCTCGTATCCAAAAACAGATGACACTTTGTCTACAGTTGTACTGCTAGTTCACATATTCAATAAATGTGAGCTTTTAAACTGTGAGATGCAGTGTGATCAGTGGATATTCCGTGTATGAAGTCTGACAGCCAGACAAACACAGACTGATCTATAATTCAATTTAAGTGAATTAGACCAAGAGTAAAACAAACAGGAAATTGACCAAAAATCTTTTCAAGGGCCTGAGAATTATAAGCAACAAAACTGTGCATCAATGCCATCTCTATTTTCTGCAGTTATTTTATTTCTCTCTGAAGAAGAATTATCTTAATTGGTGTGAGGAAGATATGTCCCACTCATTTGTCAAAATCCTGCTTTTTCCTGCACAACTTTTTTTGTCAATAGTGTCCTTTCACTGCCCAGACAACGATATTTTTAGCAATGTTGAGACAGAGTGTAAAATGTAAATAAAGAATTTATTCATCCATCACGCATCCTCTGTCGGGTGACAAGCAGGCTGGAGCTATCCCAGTCATAGGGCGAGAGGCAGGGTCCAGTCCCGACAGAGCTCAAGTCTATGCCGGGGCCAACACAGACAGATGACTATTCACACTCTCATTCACAACTACAGACAATTCAGTGTCCTAAAACCTAAAAGTCCTTAACCTAGCATACACCAGAGTACCGGAGGAAACCCTCCAAAGTTGTTTATTCAAAAAAGGTTGATTTTCCTATTTAATCAGAGCAAGTTGGGAAACTGCCATGTTTGCTATTTTTATTTTTTATTTAACACTTGTGTTTGAGAACTGAATTTTTTTCCATTTTTGCTTGATAAAGCTCAACATTTCAGGACCTCCTTTGTCATATTTGTCACTGCATATTGTTTAGCATCTGGACCCTTTTTCTACTGAGCCATGCTGTTGTAATATGTCCAGGATGTGGTGCAGCAGGGTGTTGCTGAAATAAATAAGAGAATTTCTGAAAAAGATGTCTGGATGGCATCATTTGTTGCTTACAAACCTGCAGATATCATTAACACTTAGAGGATTCAGTGTCCATTGTTTTCCAAAAGAATTTCAAATTTTGACTCATCAGACCATTGGACAGTTTTCCACTTCACCTCAGTCACTTTAACTGAGCTCAGGCTCAGAGAAAGTGGTGGCATTTCTGGAATGTTCTTTTTTTATACACAATTACACAATAATAATAATAATAATAATACGACCTGTTGCCATTTATTTGTGAGATGCTGCACCAGTTGTTTGTTTTTATGTTTCCAGAGTTTTGCATTGTAATTACAGAAATTTAAATCCATCTTTCCAGAGCATCTACCCTTTTTGTTACACTCCCATTATTAAGGAAAGCGTACGACTCATATTATCTTGTGTCAATTGCTAGATAATAATAATTATAATACGTCTTCATCCCCTTCATCCCAGTAAATTCGTTCATGTGCATTTCCATTGTAACTTTTGTGGTATTTGCACAGTACATGTAATACTTCTGTGAAGAAGCCTTAAAAAATTCCATCCAGATGCACACACAATGGCAGCATGTAGTGCTGCCTCAAACCAAGTGCTTTTTTTGGTTTTTTGCAAGTTCAGTACAAATCGTTTTAACAATGGTTCATACTGCCTGGAAGAAATAATGGTATGAACACAAATACAAAGAGAAAAGCACTTTCTTCCATCTTTTTATACAGTACAAAACAAAGTTCTAGACAGGCCAAACCCTAAATAATGTTACAAACACACCTGAGTTCTATAGGTTTTAATCAGTGCAGAAATGACCGACTTCATCACATCTTCCCCTTGGGTCTTACCTCAGCTGTGTGCAATATTACAACACGACTCAGCTTGGCTGGAGCTGATACCAGCTCTCATACAAATTTGCTGTCTTTAACAATTCTCAGTATACTGTATTAACAAATGTTGTTCTTTTCTTTATCAATTTATTTCTTTTACACTTTATTGTATCTGTTCTGCAGTGACATCTACCACATAAATCTTATTATTTTGTGTAACTACTGCATTATTTTACTAATGTGTGCCACAGCACACTATTTGAATTTGACCTCTCCCCTCTTCATGTTTTTGTCCAAGTCATTTTTCTCTTTTCTTCTGTACTATAAAATACTTTTTAACAGACAGGTTTTTTGCTACAAAAAGACTAAGGCCAGAGACAGCAGCTCAGTCCACAGTCATAAAAATCCGTATATCATTAGCAACATCCTGAGGCCTGTAGTGACAATAGGTAATATGATTCACTCAACAACCAGTAAGCCAGAGTTGATAACAGACCTGCCTCAACACAACAGACAGGAGAGGGTGGGGCTGGTATGTGTGTGCAGATGTTTTTCAGTGCTTGTGTGGACAAATTGTTAGTCATTGTGAGGATGTTTTGGGGCAGTTTTTAAGGATTAGGACTTAGTTTGAGGGATAACGCTGGACTTAGGTTTAGGTTGGGGAAAGGATATGGGTTGGGGTTGTGATGGTTATTAGGGTGTGTATGATGTCAGTTAGGGTCCTCACAGCTGTAGAAGGAGCAACAATGTGTGTGTGTGTGTGTGTTTCCTGAAAAGCAGCCTGGATTTGGTTGCAGGAAATTCACACGGTCACATACTGAACATAATGTCCTTAACCTGATCCAGGTACATTTAACAAGGTTAGCGTGAGCACAAAAACATGTGGTGAGACACAGGTGAATGCACTCAGTCACAAAGGAATGCACACACATACACATGCACACATATTTAGTAGTGCATTCACACACAAACATGTCTAATCTTGAGCAAAAAGCAAAACAAGCACCTTATGTAACAAGTTTAACATGGTCTGCATATTTAGGCCAATATAATATTTTCTTTAAAATGCATGATTTAAACCAGACCATTGCCGCAAAATTGTGCTTTGATACTAATCGAATCAAATGATACGTTAACACTAATTACATGAGGTTTTCAAAAACCGGTGTTGTTGAAATTACTGATGTTGAGAGCTCTCAATGCAAATACTCACTTTATAAAGATTTTACAATGAGGATTCTGATTTCTGTGCGAATTAAAACAACATCATACATTGTACTTTCAGAATCACGACTAGAAGAATGAGTGGTTAGTGAAACAGATTCACAGAAAGAAGGAAACCTGTTCACATTCACCTCCTGGCTGCAGCCGTTCTCACAGTGCTCTCATAGTCCAAAGACATGCATTGTATGGTAAGTTAATGGGTGAGTCTATATTGACCGTAAGTGTGAATGTGAATAGTTGCCTCTTTGTTATGTGCCTCTATGTTGGTACTGAGACTGAAGAGCTGATCCCACCTCTTCGCCCAATGACAGCTAGGAAAGGTTCCAATTCCCTGCAAGATAAGTGCTTACGGCTAATGACTGCATGGATGGATAGATAGATGGATGGATGGACTACATGAATTTGCTGGGCAGAGAGCTGCAGAGCATAGCTGATCAGGGAGATAAAGGTGTCCTGCAAGCACTAGCTTAAGATACATATGGCATCTTCAAATTAGGGAATGTCTGGTCGTGGTTAAAAGATCTAAGGATGAGAGCTGTGTTTGGTTGACTCATCCATTCATAACTTTCTCCTGCCTCTCAGTCACTCTATAATAAGGTCAACTGACTTTAGACACGTGTTATAAATACTACTACAGTACCACTACTAGAGGGTCTGGTTACGTTCTTAAGGCCATGTTTAATAATCTAACTTGATTCAACTAGAAACATGGTTATTGCACATGTGGTTTTTCTGTATTAAAGTATAATTGTGTGGGTTAAACAAAATAAGGAGCTTAGTGTTGACATATACTGGCTGGTGAACCAGCAGCAAGGTGAGACATAGTGACGGGCCAACATGTCTCCCAATAGTCCTGCTGTCACTGCAGTGAAATGATGAAATCTCTCAAGAGTTGCACTGAAGAGAGGGAAGGGTAGAAATGCCCTCATTAAAGTTGGCGGCAGCATCAACAACCGCATGGTGTGTGTGATTCTCAGCGAGCCCTGCAGTCACACTGCGGTGCCTGCACAGCCCAGAGATTACAGCAACTGAAAATGTAAGTGTGATGAAATTGAAACACACACTGCAAATGATGAAAGTTATTTGACATTAGCGGTGGCTGGGGTGGGGGCAAGGTGCTGGGGTTTGGTGTAGGGTGGTTTTTTTTTCCTTGCTCGTGACTGAACGTACCTTCAGTGATGCTGTCAAGATGCTGAGTAGGGAGAAGAATAATGTAGCAAGATCAAAAACAATACAGGGAATCAAAAGAGCTGTGAGGGAAGGGGAGCGTTCAGCTCTGAAGATAAAACGAACTATATTATTGTGGCTGAATTACATCCTTTTAATCTTAATCTCAACCATCTTACACTTCGATAATTTTCGTTACTGTGTCTGTGATGTCTGCACTGGAGTTAATGTATTGTAATGTCTTTGCCTTTCATTTTAGCCATTATGAGCCATCGCAGTCCAGCCTTCAACAGGGACAACAAACACAGAAACAATCACAGTAAGACAGGAATGGAGGACTGACAGGCTACTTTTATTCCAAGAGCAGAGCTCACCTTTAAACGAAAGAGAGCAACAGCTCACCCACTTTACATTGTCTCTACTGGACATCTTTACACCTCAAGATTGACATTTACCACATCAGAGAGTCTCACTGCACAAATCAGTGTGTTCTTTGAGGCTTCATTATACATGCCATTAACTAATGGTTAAACACAGGTAACATTTTGTAATGTATGTGGATTTTGTGCATGTGAAGGATTTTTGTGCATCTGATGTACAGTATATCCACTTGGAGGCAGACAAGGGGCTGATCGTTCTCCATTTTGTTACAAAGGTAAACATTCTCAGTGTTTATTTGTGATTTTCACACTGAGCTCTGCAACTGGGTAGTTCGTGTTTGCACCATGACTGGATTATGAGAACTGGATACTGGATGGTTACATGCCAGAAAATATTCCCCTCTGTAGAATTTCCTCGATGAGCCACATAATTCCGCATTTTTTTGGGCCCAGTAGCTCACTAGCCTCTTATTCTGACGCGGTTGTTCAACACCAGCCACATTTGAATTCAGTTTTGATAATAATCCGTATTGATGAGAAATGGCTCTGCTACCTGCTGCCCTGTGACATTTTCTTTCACTTAGCGGTTGTGATTATCGGTCCTGGTCGACGGAGCACACAGCCAGCAGGATCCCACTGATGTATTAAATTAATATATAAGGCACTTGGTTTAATTATGTCTTCCAATTAAGAGGTTTTCTCCTGGTGAGGTGCGGCAGTTATGCTGACTGGGGAAGAAGAGGAGGAGGAAGACTGAGAGAGGCTTGTAGAGTTAACAGTCTCACCTGCTGTGCCAAGAAAGGCAGCCACACAGATCCACGGCCACTGCGGTGCTTCACTGTTAACTAGGACAGAGTCCCCAAATGTGTTCGCCAACAAACACTGCATCCAGGCTACAGCCTCACATTAAAGAGCTGTCACACATGAAGACAAGTCCAGAATTCAAAGATCGTCACGCTGCTGTCCTTGGTGTGTGTTTTAACAAAGAGACTGCCGTCTAACAGAATAGCCGGCTTTCCTTCAAACACACACACATTACCAATTGAGCAGTCTATTTGTTGTCACTAGCAGTAACTGGAGGTGTGAACCAAGCATCACGCAGGGATTAAATCTTAAATAATAGGGAAGAGAACTGTGGTACTTCTTTTTCTGACAACAAATCACACCGAAGACCAAAAGCCCATCTAATCAGTCTGTTATAACTTTTCTGCACTATATGTGGCATGTCTGCCTAAGTCCTAAGTTTCCATCATAAAAAAAAATCATGCCATAGATCATTAAAGCAGAAAGTATCAGCCACATGGTGCATTTGTTAAAGGCACAGAAATTCTTTCTACTGTTGATGCAAAAAGAAAGGACAACTTTGCAACACAGAGAACAGCAACTTCAGTGCTGTGCTGTCAGAACGGGATCAGGAGTGACAGATGTTCATATAACACTGGATGCACACGCAGCATAAAGTGCCAAACTGCTGCAAAGCGTTCAGCTCTGCCCTCTGCCACAGAGACCCCTGTCCACCCCCCATTTCACTAACCTGCCATCCCATGGAATCTGCTGGAGCTGCACACTCATTTTTTACCCTGACACAACATGAATGTTCCTTAACCCCTGGTCTGCCCTTCAGTCTGACACACTGAGAGCTGAAACACAAGTCGGCTCTTATTGTTACAAAGCTCTTGCTTCTACCACGGAGGAGAATATTCCATCATCTATCGACTCTAATTCAGTATGATCTATTCATGTTAACCATGTTGATCTCTCTGTGCACAAAGCAGTGGCAGGTGTAAGGAATGTTTCCGAAGATCGTTTTTGCAACTATATAATTAGAAAGGCACAGACATTTCTATTTCAAATGCAAAGACACGTCCACCTGTCTGTGACATCAAGCAGCTTCCATATGACTCTGGTCATTTGATGACGCAGGTCATGTCTCATAGTCAGGAGAGCCGTACTACTTAAAGAGTAACTACTGTGGTCATAAGTTTGGGTTTAAATGTTTTGTCCTCTGTTCCCTCACTAATCATGACTAAATAGCTCTGACTCCAGGGTCATTAGGGAGTTATTTCTCTATCACTGTAATAAATGATAAACAACCAACAATAGCTTTGCAACATTCTTTGACATCTCCCATCCTGTTGCTGTGTCTCGTTGTCATGTAGCCAACATTTAATTTTTCATCTATTCGTGCTACCGTAGCTCCTTTGTGGGATGGGATAAGACAGGGTACCCTTAACTCCCGATGAGGATCATTAAGCCTTAGATGTCCTTCCTTGAGCCACTTTGGGTGGACGGGAGCACCATACATGACCTGATCCAGTCCACTAACCGTCAATAAAATGGTTCTTGTCAGAGTTACGCAGATCCTTACAGCTGCCAATTGCTTGTGCTTCAAACACATCAACTTCGAGAAGTGACTGTTCACTCCATGTCTAATAACAGATGCTTTCAAAAAACATTTACTGTATATACTGTGTTATTCACTTAACCTGTCAGGGTCACATTACTTTATAGTAGGATCAAGTCATTGTTGCTTAGTGCAATTTTCATAGAATTTGTCTAAAGGTGATTATAATCAGACCTAAACTTGAAGCTGTGTGTATACACACAGACAACTTTCTTATAACTAAAGCTGACCTTCCTGATCCAAACATGACTGTATAAGGTCACAGAATCTCCTGGCTTCTTGAAGTATTTTCCCTGGAGGATGGATGACTGACAAGTTCTCACTTAAAACATTGTTGTGGTCTCTTTCTCCCTCTAATGAGAGAGTACAAGGAGAATGGATAAAGATATTAAAGTTGGGTAAGGGGACAGACATTTCCTCTGTTGTCTTAAAGAGGTTGGGAATACTATGTGTTTTCTTAAGGTCAGTCACAGGGGCCACAGTCTGTGGAGTATAGCTCTCCAGCGTCCTTCCAACCTTTCAGGCTAATCAAATTAAAATCTGACTTAAACTTCGAATGACCAAAACATGTAGCAGTCACACCAACATGCCTGCTTGATGCCAAACTGCCTGTAAAGCTGGAGCTCTGCTCCTCCTGATGACCTGAAACGTTGCCATCTCACAGCTTGCTCCCATGGAAAGATGCAACACAGCTGCAAAATTGTGCTTGACTGTGGCCGTGAGTGGGTGTGTAGAAGAAGCCAGACTGGAGAGGTGAAGAGGAAATATATGCTGAGCTTTGTGGAGGTGTAGCAGGACTAAACCAACAAAACATTTAACAAACTGACTTCTTATTTATTTTATTCCTCCCACGGCCTGCATGCACAGCAAAATTACTTCTTCTTACATGCTTGATGAGAAGCGTGACGGAACAGCTAACAAATCTCAATTTCCTGATAAATGATTCCTGACACAGCAGGGAGCTACTCTCATAACTTTCCTGGAAACATTGCGAATGGTTTTTAATAAGATCACCTCATCTCCATGTGCTGTGTTTCTATGGTGGCTTCGCCAAATGCTCCAACATTTGAAAAGTAGATGAGAGGAAGCCTTTAAAAAGCAAACACACACACACACACACACACACTATATTAGCAAGTCCAACGTGTGAAAGTGAGCAATGAAATGGTTGGATTGTTGAGCTGGCTTGTCATGAGCAGAAGATGGAATATTTTTCTATCCATATAAATCTGGCTAAATCTCCCCTACTTGACAGGTTTGTTGATCTTTAAACCTGTAATGCGACTGCCTCTGCACATCACATATTCATAATGTAGAACACATCCTGACACACAAATTTGAAGCAGCCGCAGCCAAGCTACAGCTACTGGGAGCCATCAGTGAGGGACATGAATCCAAGGAGGCAAACACATTTGCACACACTGAAATTGTTTTTCACAGTAATACACTAAAAATAGCAATCCCTTAGGTATCCAGAGGTTTAACTATAAAAACTGCAAAAAAATGTTCTTTACATAACTGCCTTCCTCCTTCTTCTGTACATAACTACCGCTTTTGTACAGTAATATCAAAGACTCTGTAATACCCATGTAGGGAGAGATCTTCGGAAGCGTAATAATTTAATCCCATTTAGTCCTCAGAGGAGATGGCATATTATGGCTTAAATTAGAGAATGTTCACTGGCCTTAAACACAGGGAGATGTTGGGCTTTAATCTGTTTAGCTTCACTCACCTGTTAAGAGCAACTGGGGCGACTTTGGTGCAGGAGGTAAAGCAGTTGTCCACCAATCTCACAGTTGCTGGTTCAATCCCCAGCTCCTCCAGTCACATGTTGAAGTGTCCTTGAGCAAGACACTGAACCCCAACTTAGTGGATCACTTAACGTTGGCCAGCTGCAAAGCTGCTCCCCCATCAGTGTGAATGGGTGAATGAGAAGCAGTGCAAAGTGCTTTGAATACCAATAGGTGGAAAAGTGCTATATAAGTGCAGATTATTTACCATTTAACTGGTTGATGCCATTAAACAGAACCAATCTGCTCTGGAGGTTTCATTGTGGGAGCTGAGGAAGGCTCCATCTCAGTATTCAAATGTGTGCCTTAAAGGAACAGACTTCACTGGGGCCCCTTTCTTTTTGTCCAGCCTGTTTGTTAAGTCAGTCAGCCAATAGCATGACCCATCAAACTGTCAGTCATTATGAGGCAATTCACAGCAATCATATGGCAACATGTCCAAACAGCACCACCTGCCAGGTGCCGCAGTGACAGGTGCATTATCACACCAAGCAAAGATGTTTCCAAGTAGGACACATCGACCAGTTATTAGGCCCTGAGCCATAAATGTCTTGCTTGGCTCTGCACCATAATCCTTATCAGCTCTGCATCTGCTCTGTTGCCCTCACGTTTGCAGCCTTGGGATCACTGATATGAAAATTAGGCAGTCAGCAGAGGCCTTTCTTTGTGGAGTCTGCATGTTCTCCCTGTGCTTGCGCAAGTTTCCTGTGGGTGCTTCAGATATCGCCCACAGTCCAAAGACATGCACATTAGTTTAATTGGGGAATCGAACTTGCCCATAGGTGTGAACGGTTGTCTGTCTCCATATGTCCCTATGTATCATCCCTAAGACAGACTGACAGCCTTTCCACGATGTGTTCTGCAGTTCGCCCAATGATGCCTGGGATCAGTTCCACCACCACTGCAACAGGATAATTGGTTAAGATAATGGACGAATGGATCTTTCTTTCAGTCTGTCCATTGACTACACAGTAACTGAGCAAACTATGCTGCCTGGTGAAGACCAGTGAATTTCTAGAAGTGGTCAATCCATTGTTTATTGGCCTAAAAGAAGTTAATTAACAGTAATCGGTATTAATTTTTCCAACATGCAGCATGGTCATCATCATGATCATCTGGGTCACACAATAGGCTGAGATTTTTCTGACAACAGAAAATCAATAATAAAATAGATACACAGGAATCAATAGCCTATGACTCAAGCTATTTTTACCTTACAGCTGTTCCCTTTTTCCTGTATCTAACCCTTCTTTTCCATCATTCAGCTAAACCAGACAGAGCATGCACTGGAATAATGTGTACACTGCTGAGATTAATTCTGCGCATGCTCCCGAGACAATTTCATTTGTGCAGTTTCAACAGTTCAGCATCATGTCTTCATCAGGTAAAGTCAGTGTGTATACAAGATGCCTTCACCTAATTCAATTCAACTCATTCTCACAGTCCCACTGCCCTGTTCAATGTGGTGCAAACATCCAAATAGACAAAATCAAACAGACGTTTAGTTTTTAAAAATGCATTTTGAGCATTTAGAACACATGCCAAGGTTTCCAGATCTCTTACTACTGCATCACTTCTGTTAATGTACGACATACGGTCAGACATACTCAAGACTGCATCTGGACAGCTGCTAAGGTGTGGACAAAGATGGGTGGACTGGGGTGACACTGGCCACAAGGTGGTTGGTACCTGCTGTAGAACTTTCAGTACAAAGAGATCTGACCAAATCAGAAGCAGGAAAAAAATATTATCATTATAAATACAGTAGACAAAGTGTTGATATTATGTACATTTCAGTGGTTTTGAAAACTTTGTCATACTAGAATTTTGTAGCAGTTGTAACCAAACTGTATTTGGAGTTAGAAATGACCCATTTGTAACTTTCTGGCCACCCTAATGAAAAGCTCTAGATCCGGCCCTGAGCCTGCTGTCAGAGTAGGTGGTGGTGTGGGGCCTTACAGGCCATCAGACTCTGTCTGTGTATGTCTCTCTGTGTTGGCCTTGACATAGACTGGATACCCTGTCCATGGAGGACCCTGCCTCTCACCCAATGACAGCGGGGATACACTCCAGCCCCCAGTGACACTAAACACGATAAATGGTTAAAGATAATAGATTGATGCTTTTAGGTCTTTTTGAAGAAATCTGAAATGCTAACTGCACTGTGCTGTTATTCGACTGTATACCTAACACACACACCCACACACTCTCTAATAATGCAATAATTATAAATTGTACTTTGCCTGTAGCGCTTCTTTAAAACTTTCTTTCTGAAACTGAAATGTAATGCTGAATACAAAGGTCTATGAATGTAAAACCACCCAGTCTGTGTGGTATGTGTCTGTTGTCAGGTATGTGCAACTGTACTTTGTGTGGTTAAAAAGGCAGAAAGTCCTTTTGCTTCAAAGGCAGGTGGGTAGAAGTTTCAGGGCTGATGCAGGTGGTGGCATGGAGGGTATTTTTATAGAGCTCACCACCTATAAAACCCGCATGCCATTACCTTTACAGCCATGAAGATCCAAGGCAACAAGCAAAAGCAGAGATAGTGTTAGCTACTGTCTGTGTGTAATTGTGTGTGTGATTCTGTAACAAACACACTAAAACGCAGTGCAGATGTTAGGAGGTAGGAGGAGCTGCTTGTCTGTCAGAGTGACAGTAAATCAGTGCAGCCGAGGCAGGAATGACAATGTCGTGTGAGAAAGAGGGAAAAAGACTTTTATTCTTTTAGTATGCCACTAATCACTGCCACCATTCTTCTATCTAGCCTCTCCCTGTGCACGTGTGTGTGCGCGTGTGTGTGTTTGCACATGTGCACAAGACTTGTGTTGGAGAATGAGGACTGGCCTGAAAACTGATGAATCAACACAGGATGGAAAAAGGGCTTATGGTCATTTACATTCACACAGACATACAGTACTGTACAAGACATAGATACACAAACTTAGGTTTCAAGTAAAAGTGCAACTGCCTACATAACTACTCCACTATAATGGCACTAATGCTCCAAATACTTTGCTCAGGTTAAAGTTCTGTAAGTACATGCTCTAAAATGTATTCTAATACTCTAATGTGTACAAGTACACTACAAAGAAAGTAATTAGTCTGGGCATCAATCCAAATGAGTTACTCATAAAAACAAGAATATCGGAATCTAATCCCGATGCATTAATATGAGCAGTGCAGATTTGTTTCACACGTGCCTCATAAATAAGGTGCCTGGACTTTATGGCTTGATTTTGTCCTGACATGCAGTGTGAGTTGTTGTGGAACCATTTATATCCAGTAGTATCTTTCTAGCTAATTAAATTTAAAGGTGAATTCTAGTCAAGTTCCAGACTTATCACAAGAAAATGAGATAATGAACATCCAGTATCAAATATGTCCATACTGAATTTAGCCTAACACAAAGACTCATCTACTCTATTGGTAGAGCCCTAAACAGCTGGGCTGTTGTAAGTTGTGGGTCTCCCAGTCTGTGACCCTAAATCAAAGCTTTCAAACTCTTGCATAACTCTAAACATGTATAGTTATTTGATTTTTCATGATCTCTACAGTGTCATGAATCACATGGACTCACAGGCAGTGATCACGGCAGAAACAGAAGGGACGGAGACAGCATTAGGGGGGCTGTAACGTCAATTTTCTACTTCCAGGACATGATAAAGTCTCTTAGGGTCATTTTGGGAATCTGGTACATTTGATATTATGTTACTCTGAAGGTGTTTAAATCGCAGTATGAGACACAGAATATCTCTGGGAGGACAAGGCAGGAAATGTGAGACCATGTTCTGAATCCTGTTGAAAATACTCCCCCAGTTATTTTTTAACAGTCAATCAACAAAACAATCAGCCCTGTAGATAACTGCAGGGTTAGAACACATACAGTAACTACAGTGTGCAGTGTCTCCGGTTCGAGTCTGGCTGAGGAGCTTTGCTGAATGCCATACTCCATCATTTCCCTCATGTTTCCTGTCTACGCTCCACTGGCACCTATCTAATAATCATAGCACAAGGACCAAACAATGAGAAAAACAATTAGCTTATGAATCCATCATCAACAAGTTCGGCAATCCAACTGTGATCAATACAGATAATCTATACATGTGATAGAAGGGCTTTAACTTACCAAAATGTCTACTCCTTAACTGGAAAGATTTTTATGACTGCTAAAAAAAGACATTCACCTGACTTGATTGTGCTGAACCCTCTATTATTACCCTATTATTGTGAGGTTAGTGCTGGAACATTCCGCATCACTGCCACCTTTAGCTCCATTGTTACACTGTCGCTGCTACGCACATTAAAGCCTGAGTCAGTCCATCTATCCTGATCTGATGACCCACTTATTGTGTATAAAAGGAAAGAATTGTGTAGATGATCATTATGTAGAAGAAAGTTTGTTATTTTTACCCAAGTCACACATTTTTCATTGTTACAAATGTGTGTTGCTTACCTATCGGATAAATACTTGTCATTGTGTCATTGTGTCATTTGAGCAGCTGTGCTCATTGAATTCTTAGATGCAGCAAAGTGTATCCATTTTGAAATGTCGGCACCAATTTATTTAATGATTTTGTCACTATAATGCTACTGGGTTTTTAAAAGAAAGAAGGAAAAATCAGATGGGAACAAATTTTGTGTCATCTTATGTCTCTGTTTGTGTGTGTACCCCCCCCAACACACACACTCAGTGAAGCACTCACACAAATGGATACTTCAGTGCTGGAGTTCACTAACAGAGCAATGTAACAGCTTTCTGTCTTAAAACAGTTTGAAGCTCAGCACGTTCGTCACTTAGTGCCTCATCCCTCTCTCTGCCCATCAAAAGCACTTTCCACTCAGTCTGGACTCAGTTAAAGTGCAGTAGTTGTAATGGCGGTGGTGGTGGGAGGCAGAGGCTGGCATTTTACCAGCAATTTACCTTAGTAGCAGTGTCAAAAAAAAAGTGAAAGAAGAGCAACTTTGAGGAGCAATTTGTTTGTAATTTCCATCTGAATGTCAGCTTTTTGTCAGAGTGCTTTAGTTAGTCTAATGCTTTCACACAGTTCCACACAGCAGTCTGCGAGACTTGTTTGGTGTATTATGATCTCTGAAAAAGAAAAAAAGGAGCATGCTCAAACCTTTCTTATCATGATATAGACTTGGTGCAGACATTTAGTCCATACAGTACCTGTGTTTCTAGAAAAAACAACTTAAATGACTTGTTCCTCAGTCTGTCCTGAAACAGTAGTCAGGTATGCAGATCAGCACTGACCAGCTTTGCTTCAGTGTAATCAGTCTTCCTTTTTGGATGGAAGTAATAAAGTCCACAGTCCCTGTTTTATGCGAAAAAAATTTCCAATAGTTTATGGGAATCTACAATAAAGCTCTAACCCAGTCACATTCTTTATTGTACAAAATGGCCTCTTTGCGTTAACTTGGACACTTTTTCTTTAAAAAGTTTCCGTGAAATGAAAATAATAAAAATACTAAATACTAAAAATACTTCTGTATCTAGCGTTCGGTATTGTAATTTCTCCACTCATATTGTTGTAGCCAGAGTTCATTTGGAATCTAATTTTACACACAATGAGGACTGTACATGTTGTCCACCATCACCTCCGTTAAAAGAAAAAAAAAGCTTATCCTTTAACGTAAACTGCTTTGTGAATGAAGTGAATGAAGGCAAACTGTTATACCAGCTATACAGCTGCAATTTTTACATTTACTGAAGGACAGTCTCACTGTAGCACACTCAGGCATGTCTTTGACAATTCCTTACATCTTATCCAGCCTCATTTTGACTAAATCAATGTTCCTTAAAGAATCTAGATTTAAAAACACAATTACTGAAGTGGATTTTTTTATTTTTTTTTTTGCACTATAAAGAAAAACAGACCCTACTTTCAACTTTATTGAACTTTAACTTTGAATTAGGTACCATCATATGCATTTGGAGAGAAGACAGTCAGTCAGAGATATTCAGCCTTTTTGTGAGGGCAGCTATCAGCAATTTGGATAAGAGCCATTATCCACAGAGCACACCCTGATGGTCAGCATCATAAAGACACTGGCAGGACTTTGTTAATACTAGACTGATAACAAAAGAGTAGCGTTTGCAGAAGAACAATGGGAGACAGAGCCTTTAGCTATCAAGCTCCTTTCCTGTGCAACCAGTTCCCAGTTCAGTTTCAGGAGGCAGACACCAGGCCTAAAACTTATCATGTTGATAAAGCATATAGTTAAAGCTGACTCAGTAATTCTGAACCCGCTCTTACTAAACGTATGCTGCTATTAGACTGCAGACGGGCCCCCCTGATACACTTAGCTCCTCCCCTCTCTCCTCTCATCATCTCTTCCCGGCATTTATATGCCACTATTGCATTAATTTACTTTGTGCTTTCTTTCTCCCATAGTTCTTCTTTTCTGTCTACCTCTCTCTGTATGTTTCTGCTGGATGTATTGTTGTTTCTTTTTCTCCTTCTTCTTTTCTTTTCTCTCTGTTTTCGACTCCAATAGGTCAAGGCATGCAGCCACCCACCCTGAGCCTGGTTCTGTTTTGAAATTATTTTTGTTATTTGGTGCTGTGTAAATTAAAATATTGTGAAAATAGCATTAGAAACTGGACTGACAGCAGGCATAAGAACATAGTGTGTGAAAATTCTGCCAATGCAAACATTTGATTTAGACAGTTGCCAGTTTTAATGTGACAAATCTAAATCAAACTGCAATGCTTGGGATAAGTAGTCTGTGCAGGTAAACTATTACAGATGATCCAGCAGTGAAATCCAAATTTGAGTAAGTCCACACTCCACAGGGAAGATGAGAGCTTTGCACAAAGTTTCTCATGCATGGTAAAGGTGTCAGGACTCACTGGCAATCTGTCAGACATTCTTCTCTGAACCCTAGGGGAGAAGCGATGCAGCGAGGGAGAGTGGAAAGAGGCAGGGAAGCTGAGCAGACGTATAAGAAGCTCCTTTGATGGGTTCATCACTCTCAAATGTTCTCTTAATCACAGACAATGAAGCCATCACAGTGGAATGGAAGAGGCAAAGGCAGCAGAGATAGATTCTCACTTCTCTTTCTTTTGAAGCATTAGCCTTTCTGCTTTTGCATCTCCATCATCCTGTAAACCCTCATTAAGTGATTCAATAAGTTTAATGAAAGGGAAAAGGCCTGCAGCCAGTGGCCATGTGCAGAGCTGAATTGCTGGATGGTCATGACCACATACACGTCCCGTTTTCATGCACGCATGTCTACTAGGAAAAACTAAGGACCCCTGGCACAAAGATGGGTGGCTTAAAGGGCTTGGTGGACATCCTATAAGCCAGTGGAGCTGTCTCTTAGTGCTGTCTGCTCACCTTGACAAACTGTAAAAAGAAGTCTGACTCTTTTTTTCTTGACAAAACAAGGACCTTTGTGTTTCTTTTTTTGATTTGAATGGTTTAATCTGTTGTCTGCCAGTCCCAAGTTTGTTGGTTTAAAGTGTGCTTGAGCAAGAATCTGAACCACAAATTAGGCGATTCTGTTAAGTACAGCCCAGCTGCATCACAGCTCCCCTGTTGGTGTGTGTGTGATTGTGAAGGTGAATGAGAAGCACTATGAAGCACTTTTGGTACCAGTGAGGTAGGAAAGAGCTAAAGCTAAAGTCAAAATGCATAAAATATACTTTTAATACAGAGAACTGATGTGAAGGGGTTACAAGCATGGGCTGATCTAAAGTGACCAGCGGATAAGAATGCAGTGGAGGTGAGTAATACTAATAGAAAGATAACGCCATGATGACCTTTTAATTGAAAAGCAGCCACAGTTGAAAAGGGCGGCAATAATGTGAAAAACAGCTTGTTTATGTGCTTCAATGATTCATTCATAGAAGGATTAGGAGTCTGCTTGCACCTTCACAAATCTGCAGTCTCGAGTTTGATTATCTACTCTTTTAATACCATGCAATTTTAATATAGATGACTGATTTTCTCTCTGAGGTAAACACAGACAGTGTCCTGCTCCAGGGCTAAAGTTGCTTCTAACTTTGAATTAACCCAAAGTTCACTTCACTCAGAAGTGGAAAAGTGGTTTTAAAGAGCTGGACTGTGTGTGCACTATGCTGTCATCACCATATCACACACACACACACACACGCACGTCAACGTGAGCTTATTTTTATGCATACATATTACTGTAACACTGACCTGAGACCCGTGGCAGCAAAACACCTAGACCCCGTCAGACAGTTGGAATCTGGTCTCACCCAAGTTCTGGGCCAGGTCTTGGTTCTTCAGTACCTGTAATGATATCACAAAACATTTTCTAACATTCCTGTGTTTGTGTACTCTCAATTGACATTTGGACCATCATAGGGCATGAAGCACACACACACACACACACACACACTGTAGTAAAGACTTCAATGTTGTGACCAGCGGGGGCTCTTCAGAGGTAGAACACATGTTGACAACAAGTTCACATCTCTCAGGTCCTGATAATTGATTTCACTGCAGTAACTTTCACATCTGTCTCAGACGCGTCACATTAATGACTCCAATCAGTTGACAAGACACACTTAGAGCTAAAGTAAGAGTCAAAAACAGCAACTATTATAAAATCACAGCAGAGCTTGTCACAAAGCACTCACACGGCCTGGAAAGAATGGAATGCCATCTTGGGATCACGCTGGTCCTTTATAAAGTCCCTAAGGTACTAATTAGCTATGCTATAAGATAAAGGTTTTAGTAGTACTTTATTATTATTACTATGAGCTGTACTGGCATTTGTACAATAGGGGAACATCTCAAAGCAACAATAACCGGTGAAAGAAAAAGATGTAAGAAGTGTGAATGTAGAACAAATGACAATGGTCAGATCACTCTGCCTCTATTAAATATCACACTGTTTCAGATTATGGTCATTTCAGCTTTAAAGAAAACAATTCAGAAAAACTGCGATTGCAACACTACAATATGGCACAAAATGAGGTTAACTGGAGCCTCTAACACACGAACTAGTCAACTGACTGGCGTCCAAATTCAGGAAATAAGTACCTCCCAGGAAAGCACTGGTCTCCCTCTTGCTGCTGCTGGTCCTGTTTGGCTCTCTGTGCTACATACCTATCCCTAAATTAAAATATGGCTCTATGGCACTACCATGGACAAGTATCCCTCCCACATTGTTAAATCACTAGGTTACCATGGCATCCTCAGGCTTCTAATCCCATACTAAAACTGCATGATCACTGAACATCAAAACATTTGATCAGGACAGGTTATAGCTTCATAATAGACATCAGGAAACATCTTTGTGGTTTAACTCTGTGATCAAACTTCCCCTCTGTGCTTGTGTGGATTCACAGTCCGGACTTCTGTTTCCATGATGTCTTGGACTAATGATACCTGTTTTGTCTCACAGTTCCTGTCTATCCATAAGGTATCTCATAAATATAATTAGAGACAGAAAAACATAAAAAGGCAAATGGACGGACACAGCTTGAAATGGCATCTAAAAAGGAAAATGTGCTGAGATGTTTGGCTGTGCATCAATAAGCCCCTGAGTGACTAACCACTTTCTTTATGTTTCACAAGCTGTTTGCTCTCTTCTGATTCCTTCTGTTTGCTGTCACATGTCTGTCTCTGCACTATGATTAAGTATGAGAGTTTATTTATGAGCCTTATTGATCAACTACACACAGACACACAGCAGGAAGCATCAATGGTTACTTGACCGAAAAACAGTTTGTTTCAGGCTATTTCTTAGATTTTAAGTCCAGTTCCTCTTTTTTCATCTGTCTTTTATATTCATGTTCTCACAGAGAGAGAAATATTCTGTGTGTGTGTGTGTGTGTGTGTGTGTGTGTATCATTGCAGGTTTAAATCACAGGCTGGTGTAATAACACGCCATACAGAGCTCAGGCCTTTTTGCCTGAAAGTGCTGCTTGTCCTAAGAGCAGCAACTCAGGATCAGAGAGCCAAGCTGTGCATACCACTCAAGTTATATCAAAAACAAGGCAATTTATTGCTTGCAATAACATTTGTCTTTTCGTGCATATTGGAAAGGGCATAATTGCAGAGTGGAACAGAATGCAGTTTTATCAGAAGCAGATTGAGTATAGTGTGTGTTGTTAATATTGGAAAATGACTGCGTGCCACACTGTTCAGAATAAGCAACGTTGTTTTACCAGCATTGGGGAAATGGGGTTTTCCTCCAGCTTCTGTGGTAACTATATAAATCACAAGACTGAAGAAAATCACTGCTCTTACAAGTCCAGCCAGATCATTTGACTCTTACGGAAATTTCCATTGTGTTAAATTTAGTTGTGTTGTCTGTCTTTGGAGTGCATGGATTTGCCGAGGACGATGTTTCCTTCACTTTTTCCCTGCCACTGTAAATAGTAGCAAATGAACACGCAGGTGCTTTGTTGCAATGTGTAAAACGAAGTGTTGTTCACTTCAAATCAAATGATCTTAAGAAGTTTAATGGAAAAAGGAAAAGTGATACCAGCAATGACAGAAAGAGGAGCAACAGTTCAAACCAATAAAACAATAGGAAATGGTGTGGTGAAAGATAATGCTGTGGAGAGAAAAAGCAGGGGGGGGGGGGGGGGTAAATGTCACATAAATACCAAGACATCAGAATCCAGCTAACTTTGATTGCAGCATGTCTTTATCAGCCCCTGGAGCGAGCACTGTGCTCACAAACACACTCCACATACTGTATATCGTAGTGGCAGGAAATGTCAGTAGTGTGAGAGTAATCACAGCTCATTGCACTTCTCTGGCCTAATCTTTGTTTCTCTCTGAGAAGGACAAAGAATCAGTTCCAATTTAAAGTAAAGGAGGGAAAGAAAAATGAGGTCATTATATTTTATAATCAAATATTCCGCAAGTTATTGTATCATCACACAAGATCTGTATCATATACAGTGGAACTGTAGATTGCCAGTAGGTGTGAGTGTGAGTGTGAATGGTTGTGTATCTCTATGTGAGGACCTGTGATAGACTGGAGATCTGTTCAGGTTCTTTGTTTCTCCTTTTGTTCCTGATCACGCACACATACTCGCAGGGCCACTCCCCTTCTGCTCTGCTTTCAGTCCCCTGCCAACACACTCATTCAGGCCACCTTTCTTCCCACTGTTGCTTTGTACATTTTCCTTCCTTCTCCATCAGCCACACCCATGATCAGCTGCAACTTCTCACTCAATCAAGCCTCAGTATCCTGTCTCCTCGTTAGACTTCAGCTTTGACCAGCTATTACTTTTTCCTCAAAGCTTTGCTTTGGATACACATTGATGTATTTGTTATGCTGCAAGTTACATTATACCTCTGTTATAGTTATGTTAAAGTTATAAGTTAATTTATATTAAACATTATAACTCTGACCACAGCTGTTCGCCGTGTTGATGCCTGAAAAAACTGAAAATGTGTGATGACCTGACCTGACCTGGTGTGAAGGCGTGTCACTTTGGCAAAAAAACAGCATTCCAGAATTAAGCCCAGTTAAGTTGTCGTAAAAATATGGCATCTGACCTTGGAAGACCTCCTGGAATAAAAATAGTTTCAAAAAAGGCGGAGAGATCAGCAGCAGAGTGTTCTGTGTTAGCTGACACCAGCACACAGGTACTGAGCTGATATGTGTCGCTCACACACTGCACCCATGATGAGGCTGTATGATAAGCCGTCCTCTGTGACAGGTAGCACCCTCACCCTATTATTAAGTCCATTTGTTACTTAAGCCGCCAGCACAAACTGCCATCTTGCCAGCAGATAGAGACCACAGGTGTCATCTTCATCCAAGCATGAGTGTGGGCAAAAATCTCTACACACCACGGCTCCACTGACCCACATAAAACGTTGGACAGGAAACCCTGACGCTCCTCATTAGATAAAGGTTTGATACCTTGCTGTGATTTATCTGCACTGTCTCTGCCAGGGACTGCTGCAACAAACACACATAAACACATGTAAAAACACACACACACGCCAAGCCAGAAATACAGCCGACTGGCATAAAACCCTCTTTGTCTTTTGTTTACCCTGCTGCCATTTTCTAATTGGATGTCTGTGGTCTTAAGCTGGAGTTTATGAGTGCTCTGCACAGCTGCAAGGAACCACAGCACGTCAACTCTGCAGCTAAGTCCCTATGCTTTCGGCCTAAACATACACTCCGTGAGTCTTCCACATTTATTTTGACGTTTAGTCTACATCCCACATCCCCAATGATTTTAAAGCACGTTTAAGGCGCAGGGATTTTAAGTTTAACAAATTAAATAAAACCCTATGATTTTTAAAAGGAGGATTAAATCAGGGTTCAGCCAACATCTCTAGTTCTTTGAAGACTTCTCATTATTTACCAGGAAATAACATCCTCTCATTACACACAGTGAAAGGAGACAAGGTTAATGTACAAAGTGGAGACTGGAAATAGAAACAACATTCTGTTATTACTTTGAGCATGAGGAAGTTATCTACATGACATAATGTATGTAATACAAAGGAAGCAGTGATCATAAGCCTACCCACCAGGGGCAGACCTGGAATTTTTATATAGGGGACACAGCCTCAAAATAAGGTGGCCCCTTTGTACAAAACTGTAAAAGGTTTTGAACTAATTTAATTAATTTAACAATTTCAGATAACTAAATGTATATTATTAATACGAGTGTGCTTGTTCAGTGTAAAAAAATGATAAATACATAACTTATGAATTTTATGTAAACTACAAATAGTGAAAAATATGAAAATATGAAATATGAAAATAAATAATTAGGGAGTGGTAAAGATACACCCCTTTTAGCAGGCATAACCTGCTTGGTTGCAACTGCTACCATATTCTAAAGTAACAAAAACAAATAAAACCATATTAAGTGCAATCAATTTTATCTATTTATAATGAAGACTGATAAAGATTTTAAAGATTTGGTCAGTTCTCCTTTTGCTCTAAGTTCTCCAGAAGGTACCTACTACCTTGTAACTATAGAAGTGGGTGGAACCTGCCGTGGCCAGTTGGATTTTGGCCTCTCCACTGCTACCCACAACATTTTTCCTAAACATAACCATGTTTATTTAGTGCCTAAACCAAACCAAGCTGCTAAGTTTGCACAGTTGTGGCATGTGGCCACCTTTTCAACAAAGGCTTCTGTGGGTGATCAGAGAAAGTAAGGACCAAATATGTGTGTGAGCATTTAGTTTGGAGGACTTTTTGTCTTGAGGATATCAAGTGACAAAATAATCTCCTAGAACAGCAACTAAATTGACACAGTGTTGTAGGTTGTTTCATCAATCACCTTTGGATCTGTTCACCTGAAAATAATTTTTATTAGTTCTATAATTTATTACAGATAAAAAGTACAAAGTAATACAAAAGTATCATGATTGTTTTAGGGTAGATGTTGGACTGGACAAATAGTTTCAAAGACAACTATCAGTGGTGGTTTCTTTCCCCGAACAAACAATAAAACCAACAACAAAATCTTCCTTAATTCACAGGCACTGTCAGTCGTTCTTATGCTCTTGTACTACAGACCTCCATTGTTGTCCAAAACGAATCACATCAGCCAGAAACAACTCTCCACATGTTTCTTTATTCCGAATGCTTGGTTCGAGACATATTTAACATTTCTGTGTTTCTGAGCAGAATTCTGTTTACTGCTTTCTGAGGAACCAGTGACCTATTGTTTGCTCCTCCAGTTTATATCTCTATGTGCCTTCTCCGATCCAACTGCAGTTATTCGCTGACATTTAAGCCACTTCCACTGCATCAGAGTTTCCTGGACCTCATCAGTTAGTCTAACTATAGACAATGTGTAGCACCTTTAAATTTGCCCAAACTCCTTTTCTCCTAAATATATATTTGGCTGAGTTACAAATTTGTTTCTTCATCTATACAGTTTACAATATGTTTCCATGTTTCCAGAACTCCAGGACAATGGGGCTTGAGTTGACTGCAAGTTGACTGAACAAAGTGACTTTTTAACCATTACATCAATTACTTTTAAACACATTTTAAAATGCCAAATATTCAGATGTCACTGGGTACATCCTTATTCCCTGAACCAAGGATACAGACTATCTTTCATAGAAGTAGTCTGACACACCTTTATTGGAAATCAGTTAAGACTGAAGTCTGTAGCTAATCATTTTGATCTGAAACTGCATAAAAATGTTTCCACAGTTTTATATTTAAGTGGACAAAATCACACACCCAGTTTTTAGACTAGTATCTGATGATGTAATACACTGGTGACCTGAGCTAAAGACTAGTTCAGCTGTCGGTGAGAAAAAGGTGGGGTACATTGTGGACAGGTCTCCAGTCTATGGCAGGGCCACAACAGAGACAGTCATTCATGCTCACATTCATTATTTAGATTAAAGTCACCAGGTAACCTTACTGCATATGTTTGGACTATGGGAGGACACCACAGCAAACCCACACAAGTGCTGCTAAAACACATAATCATCACAGCAACAGGCACCAGCCAGCAGGTGGATTTGATCCTGTGAGCTGCTACCTGTGAAACACCAGTGTTAAAGAGCTTATTTTTCTGATGCAGTTCATCTGTTGCACTGGTGATTTACCCAGGACATAGAATGTCCATCCAAGTCTTTCAACTGCTGCAACTAATAGCCAACCAATCACTGCTGCAAAACACTGGAAAGGTCCTGGAGAAAAACATCAACTGAATACCTATAGGTTCTGCAGGTCTATCAACTTATCCAATACAGACCTGGTATTGACCAGTATCCAGATGTTCTTTAACAACCATTTCGACTCCTAAACTGGTAATTATGTGCCTGCAGCTTTGCTCTTGGCTAAATTTGCACACTCTCTAGATGCAGCGATGCTCTGCCTCCCCACCACAGGGATACAGTCAGCATCTGAATATCTTCCAATGCAGCATTGTCATTTAACATGTCAATTTGCCAATGTATTGACCTGTCAACACTGATCGCACACACCTACATACCAACCCAAAGCTCTCACATGACTCTTAATGTGATGATTTTTTTATTTCAAACTGTGACTGGACAGAAAATGCAGGGCTAAAAAAATAACTGAACAATGAGAACCTGTCCTGGAAATATAAAAATGAATATGAGTGTCTCTGGATGGGCTGTGTCAACACTGAATAATGGAAAAATGACTGCACTAACGTCCAGTGCTGTATTTAATTACAGTTCAAAGAAAGTAACATTGTGGTAACTTTGAGACACTCTGACCTACGTTGATCTGACAGAGAAGACAAAGTGTTTGTAAGAGTAAAATCGTTTTTTCCAGTGAAGCTGTGTCTGTATGTGAAATGATATGAGACCCACAGAGAGTAATAGTAAGTACAAAGGCAGGAGGGAACCTGAGCTTCTTTCAAAAGCAACAATACATTCTGTCGAAACTTCAAATAATCACCCAGAAATGAATACTTTTTTTTTTATTAACAAATCTCATGTACACTGATCTAGATAAGGAGCAAATAAAATGGATTGATTTATTTCTAAGCACAATGTGTGTGTGTGTGAGAGAGAGAGACTGCTCTCCCCTCTCACATTATCTATCTATGCCCATCTTTTCCCAGCTCAGCCTCTCTAATAGCAGCTGCTAATATTGGCTCAGTGCAACCCTTCCTGCTTATTAGACTTTCATGAACATCGATCAGGCAGGATTTTTTGCTGATTTTATTTTGCATATGTAGCCCGTTTTTTTCCGCATAATTTATTATCCCACTCCCTTTTTCATTTAACTCCAGGGTTATCCAAAGATAAAATCCTACACTGCAGCATCTGGCACCAAGATAGTGACATGCATGTCTAAGTTAATCTCCTGTGGTTGCTGCTGTGCCTACCACCTGGCAGTGTCTGCAGTGCATGGCCTATGTAGGCAGCTACGTCATTAGAATAGAAATGTATCACATGAGACACTTTGGTTTTCCAGGTAATTGAAAATCAATGCTTTCCGTGCATGCACACTGTCATAGGTTTAGGGCCTTGCTCTAGAAGGGTGAAGGCACTGGTCTTTTACTTCAATCACACAGATTTATTCACTAAGTCCAGGGATTGAACCTTAGAGCCATGATCCCACCTGCCTAACCTTTATGTGGCTCTGCCAAAAGAAGCATCAGCAAAATACCCCCCTTCTCCTCTGGGCCATGAGACCACAAATAAAGTCTACCGGTAATGTAATAGACATCATAAAGTCCTACCTAACAGCATTTGGTTAGGTAAATGGTGGAACATCTCACAACTAATGAGGTTAATTGGTAACAGTTATCATAACTGAGCTGAGTCTTTCAGATGTAGGGACGGGGCAAAGTTCATCATTCTTTGAAAATATGGTGTGGTCCGTATACCCTGTGGTCCGTGGATGACTGCCTTTACCAACTCAGCTACAGCCGCCACCTTATAAAAACAGTTTCTCAATACAAATAGCAAAGAATTTACAGTATATCTACAATTTAGGGATTTAACCATCATAATACCATTAAAACCTAAATCTAGTGAAATCTCTGTAAACAGAACAAAAGCCATAAACCATTATTGAATGGATGTGTTCTTAAGGACCTTAGGCAGCACTGTACTAAAATCAGAAATGATTCTGTGGTGGCTGCATCACTGCATGGTTTAGCCACCATGCACCTCTAGTAACCATTGTGAACACTTCACATGGCTGCATCTACAAATCTGAATCAAAACTCTACCATTCAAAGAAACAACCATATATAAACAAGGTCCGATTGATTTACAAATCATTGCTTTCTCTTTTTACTTTATGTAACACCACTACCGAACCTTTCTGGAAATAGGGTTTGTATCATATTCGTTTAACCAAACCTGGATAATTCTGTGAAGGGTCGTTCAGTACATGTGGTTATTGGACTCAACACATTATACAGGTTTTATCACAAGCTCAGCTTACATACGTAGCCTTGTGTTCAACTGTACTTGACAGTGGTGCAAAAAGACAGACAGAAGACAGACACTACATTAATGTTTTCTGACCTGACTCCTTTCAGAGAGACAGCAGGGCTGTGACTCCGCTCTATGTTTGAAGCAGGCTGTGTTTTGGGGAGAAAATGGAACACTGGTGCTGAATGTCTGCTTAAGCTGCAGTATCTCTGACTACACAAAGCTCTGACACAAAAAAGCATTTTACCAGTCTGACGGGAGTAACAACAGCTTTAACAGACATCTTCCTGAGAGAATATTGTGGGTGTACGGTTTCTGATCAGACATTCAAAACACACTGAACACCTCTGACCCCAAATAAAAGAAAGACAACACTGTTCTTCTGAAATCACAGTTACAGCTAATGAAACACCAGCGTGTTATCGTCTGGTTTTCTGTCATCACACAGCAGCTGACATTTCTGGGATGCACGGTTTTAGCTGCCAGCAGCAACAAGCTCCTCATCCTTTGGGACCCATTCTGGTGTCTAGCCATCATTCATTGAGCAAACAAAAGGCAGCGGATGAAAGTGTGATCGCTTCAGTGTTGTACAACAAACCCTGGGTGCTGATTTTTAGGCCAAAGTGCAAATTCACCTGGGTACAGTGTGGCTCTGTCCTTATCTCCACACAGGGCTGAGTATTCAGTATATTCAGTGTTTAACCACATAATGCTTGATCAAGCTGTACAGTTGGCGGTGATAACGCACCTTTAATCAAGTGCTTCTCCTGTCCTTTGTTATTCATTCAGCATTTCATTTGGTTGTTAGTTTGGTGATAGATTTGACCAAATGGCTCAAATACTCTCTTTTTTTATTATTGGTGTGATTGGCATTTGTTTACTACCAGTTAAAATCCTAATGAAGGTGTAAAAGAAGCAGGTGTTTGTTGTTAATGAGCATCACCTGAGCATATACTGATGGAGTAAAGACCTGGGTGTTGTAAATCACACATTGTTTTAAATATTTGTATTTACTTATTTATTTTCTGGTTTCTCAGAGCAGGTTTCCTGTTGCAGAATGAATTTAATCACTGACATTTGAGTTGAAAGTATTAATTTAGCTCCTATTGTTCTCCCTTCCTTACTCTGCAGGTAGAGGAAAGTAAGAGTGCATTTTCTTTCTGCAGCAACAGGTTATTGCTTCCTTTAAGTTACAATGTGGAATGTGCAACCCTTTGTCCAGCTCTCCCTCTCGTCTAGTCATAGGAAGCTAATAACTAGACTAATCAAGCAAAAAGTGTTGCTTTTCTCATTGGTCAGTAGAGCGATCCTCTTTCAAACTCTTTTAAAAGTTAATCTCTGCTCTGTCTGTGTCACCAGCCCATTCTCATCTCAACGAGACACAGAACTTTTCCACAGGAGACCAGGGTTCAACTTTAGTGTGAGACGTTCTACGCTTTAATGATGATCGTAACACAACATGGCGCACGTGGTTACTATAGTAAGAAATTACTGTCTGCTGCTGTGACTGTTTGTAGCATTTAGTTTTTTTGTCTGTTTTTGTAAGAATTTATCTTGTAAACTAATCTTACCCTGAAGTTGTTTTTACCTAACCCTAAGACAGTTTTTACGTATATAAAGTTGTTTCTATAGCTGTATTCAGATATGAACTCCAGAGAATGTCAGGAGGATCAGGTCCTGACATTCTCTGCATTTTCCCATTTAGACATGTTGTCAGCATCAGGAGACAGTCCGTGCGAGATGCGTTCTCACTTGCAAGAAATACGTGCAATTGGGCAGGGGGTTGTGCTTGGGCACTTCGAGCCAGGTGTGGGACATGGGGCAAAAACAAAGCTGCAGAAGTCACAGTGTTTTGCTTTGTAATCTGGTCGTAGACCACAGAATCTCATGCTGTTTCTTGTATTTGTTTGATGATTTCCAGGTCTGCCCTTACCGACAGACGTTCACGTATGTATGTGTTTGTATGACGGTATGCACTAAGGAGCTGGCTGGGTAAAATCCGAGTAATGTTAGGGCCAACAAACTTTGTTCCCATATACACCCACCCTAGAGAAATTCTGGAAAATATCTGAATTCCAGTGCATGTCTGAAAGGGGGGTTATGGCATCAAATAGTTGCACCCTGGAGCGTCCAGTAGTGACAGTAGTACCTGTGGCATCAATATGATACGCCCAAAGATGTAAGAAGTGGTGCAATTTGACATTTTAAGAAGCGTCATTATCTCATCTGAAGTCTAATTTTATTTTTAAAAATATGTAAAAAATTCCACACTGCAGCATTTATTAACATGATGAATGAATGACTGAATGAGTAACAGTGGACAACTGCCCAAATGCCTGGGGGTCAGTGCATGTCACACTGCAAATCAATTTACATTTGTTCAACTTGGAAACATAAGCTCACTTGCTGCCTTGAAAATTTGATTTTACTGAACTTTAATTTAATAGCTGCTAAGGTCATTTTGTACCAAAGTCAGTACAAAGAAAACACACAAGGCTGCTCCCAACTGTTTCAACTTAGTGTCGGTGTTTGGGGAGTAAATTCAGCTCTAACCTTTATCATGGTTACTATGACAAAATGTAATATAAACAATGTAATATAGAGACATCTACAATGTATGCGTTTTTTTAAACTCCAAAAAAGAAAAAGAATCCAACAATGTCTGTTGGAAAGTTCTGCTAGTTCTGTAACTCCTAGCAGTTTCATTTAATGAGTTGAGTGAACTCTCAGCAGGTTATTATCATCAACTCAGGTTGAAAGACCTCCAGTCAGAAGTCATGTTATTAAGTTGTAAAGTTTAATTAACTTGAAATGACCAAAAGTTACAGTACACATTAGTACAAGTTAACGAGAAACGCTTAGTTAGTCCCACTAAATTACTGTTTGATGTTTTACAGTGTGTTGGTACCTTGACTGATCATATATTTGGGGGGATTTGCAGCTTTTTTACAACATAACTTTTCCATAGAATTACTGTACCATAATATGTCCCTATGTCAGATTTTGTGCTCCCACAAAATGAGAACAATGTCTCCCTGGTGTGTTTTTTGAACACAGAATTAAGCTAAATCAGGCTCTGGATTCACAGATGTCAGTGTGAGAAAATTCAAAACTTTCTTTAGGGCTTGTTAATAACAAAAAAATAGTGAATGACTAGCTTAATCCAGTAGCAGAGATACTGTACTTTAATAGCTCCAACATTGAAATATGCAGCAATTTGCTCTAGTAATATTACGTTGCTCAATAAATCACCCTGAAGGTGAGTTGTGAGAGAGAAAAATCAGTGGCATGTGTTCTAGATGGGATTAAATTTAGTGAGTGTAGCAAGTATTCAAATCAGTAACCTCCTTTAGAAAAGAAAATCCCACCTGAATGGGGCTTGAGTATTTTTATATGATACAGATCTTGTTTAGTAAGTGTGGCCTAAGCCCAGATGATCCCATAGCTAATCCGATTTTAGTTATTTTTAATTGTTTTATTGTCGATGTAATTGTTTTTGTTCCATTCCGGTTCCAGTTTATACAAATACAGGTCAGGATAATAAAGGAAGCCAAGTGAAAATGCATGTAAATGAGAGAAAATGAAGTGCAAAACCGACATATTAGAGTGGTAGAGAGCAGAGTGAGGCTGGAGGAAAAGGAAAGACAACGACATAGAAAGACAGCTCAGCTTCTCATCCGGGGCTGATGTGAAGTGCCACGATTTAAAACATTCACATTCAATCACAGCTATAACGTCTGCGAGCCAGCAGCTCCCAGGAGCAGCTCTGGCATCCCATGCCAAATCCATCAGGACTGACTGAGAGAAGGAGATGGATTCCTCATTGTAAAACAATCTTGTGCTTGGCATGAAAAGAAATCTATCATTTGGAATAAAGATGGGAACTGGCCTGGCGTTTAAATACAATAACCATCAACCAATAGAGGCGACAGAGGAGAAGAGAAATAAAAGAGACGTTGAATCCTGCATGTAAGTGACACCTCAGTGCTGGCTGAGAATGTCTGATTTCCACACACAGACAGTCGAGCTGACAGCAGCAGACTGTAAACACATTGCACATTACCCAGGGATTAAACAAACTGCTCTTATCTACAATGAAGATCCTTCCTCTCACTGTCTCCGTACAGACAAAAACAACTGTGAGGACTAGTCTAAATGTGTTTTGCATGTGCTTTTGAGATTTGGGGTGACATTTATGTATTATTCGTGAGTCAAATAAGAAAAACGGACTAACACTTGGAGTTGCATGCGGCTTATCTTCAAGTCCAACTCATGTACACCCCATCCATACAATCCAATCTGCTAAATATTCAGGTGTACGCACTCGCTGGCAATGAACATATTTTGGACTCTAAGAGTTAAATTGCAAACAGCTTCTCCAGGATATGGAACAGTATTTTCAGCAGATATTAATGGAAAGTTACTCATAAATTAAACACACATCACTGTGGCTTTTGCAAAAGCCTAAGCACAATTACAGCACACAATCAGAACTTAGCCAGCTACGTTTTTATTGGGAACTTCTTGTAAAAAGCTTTTAGTCCTGCAATAATCATGAGCTGTCACACACAGGTTCAACGGAGTCACATGCTATTCCAAAACCATAAGTTTGCATTTCTTGAGGTATAGATTTAAAGTTGTGTTGAATATCATTATCATTTTGAAGAAGCCATCTTCTTTTCAGCTTTGCTGATTGTATCCAAATAGTTTCATGTTCATCAGTCCATGGTAAGGCCTGTGCTGCACACCCACTGATGGACACCAGAGGTTTTCTTCTACAAACCTTCCAGAAAGGTCTTGTTTGTGCATGTATTGCAGCAGCTGACATTTCTTACAGACGACTGTTGATGTGCCTCAGGCCCATCCAGTGAATAAATACCTTAGGATAACTCTTCGTGTGCCTCATTGGTGTTTGTTTGTGTTTATGCTAGAAGAAATTTCCTAGCGGGGATCAATCATACTTTATTTTGATTGAAAAAGATTTATTTAGCGCTTTAAAAAGCACCAGGAGTTAACCAAAGTGCTTTACAACAGATAAAATGGATGTCCAAACTATTACATATGACTGTAACAACCCCCACAATCAATGAACGTTATGAACAAAAGAGGTTACCGAGAACATTTACCCAGCTACTGTGCTGCTGCCGTGCATCTTGGAGAGGTAACATTGTTCTACTTCACTGCATTATGCTGGTACACTGTACTAGCTGTAACTCAGGTACGTGTGCCTGCTCCACTAATTGCCGTGTTGGCTGCTCAATCCCTCGCTCCTCACATCCACTTGTCAAAGTGTCCTCAGGCATAAGACTGAACTCCAAATTGCCCTGTGCATTTGTGCATGTGCGTGTATAAGTTGCTTTGGGTACAAGCAACTACCAAACTAAATGTACTACTCTTTACTCTGCTATATTTATCTGATGGTCGCCCATCGACCAATGACAGCTCGCATAGCCTCAAGCACCCCTTGTGACCCTTAGCAGGATAAGTGGTTCAAATAATGGATGGACGGATGGATTTATCTGATGGTCATAGTTAGAGATTCGTATGAGAAAAGACTGTAAGAAGAATAAAAAGCAGAAACATTGTTAAACTGAAATAATCTATTTAAGAGTAAATGCAGAAGTAAAACCTTGCAGAGCAATGTCTGAAGACATGAAGTGTAAAAACACTGTGTTTAGAAGTATAATGACCAACCATTAATGCCAAGATGTCTTATGTGTGACATAACAGCAATGGCAATAAGTAGCTATAGTGCAATAGTCTTTAGATTAGACCTAGTCAGGCTGTCTTCTCCCCCCTGTTTCCACTTATTACACTAGGTAAGGTAATCATGTCCCGACTCCAGCTTCATACTTAAAATACAGGAGATTGATATCAACTTTCTCATCTTACTCTCATGAAAGAAACTAAAGTTTTTCCAAAATGATTCACTGTTCAACTGTGTACCTAAGTTCAGTCTTTAAAAACAGTAATACAGTCTGCACAAGCCCCTGAGTTGGGACCCCTGACCCCAGTTGTCCTGAGTTCACCTCCTCATCCCACAGGGATCACAGCCTGAAGCCAGCTTTTTTAATTTGGCAACAACACAGTGTAACTATGCTGAACCCTAGAGCACACTGGAAGGAGAGTCTCACTCCAACATTCCTGAAGAAAATGGCCCAAATATTTTTGGCGAGAGATTGAAAAGAGTTAAAGTGGGGTCACCTCTGAGTGTACGGTATATCAAATATTCAGACAGAAATGTCATAAACAGATAAAGAAAGGGAGTGAGGATAATGGAAGAGGAACGGAAAGTGCAGCTGCCCATCTAGTACCTTCATTCTTTACATTCTGTACTTCCAAAGGGAAGCTTAAAAGTTTTAGGTTATTTTTAAAATGTCAATTTGTCATCCAGCTTCTCAAGCAGGTAGAGCCTCTCTATTTCTCTTCCCTTTCATTTTCTTTCACATTTTCATTTCCCCGATATTCACATTTTTCTCCACATAAATGCACTTAACCACACAGTGTGCACCAGCAGCCCTGACTGGTACGCTGTCACCCCACCCACAATCATCCTTACACTTTCATCAGAAGCACCGGGACATTGAGGAGCGGTGCAGTGGCCCGTGGTCCACCCACAGGAAGCTTCCCAAAAAGCAGTGAACTGCACCATTCACAGCAGCGCCATAACAAAGCCCTTTCACTCTTCACTCCTTTCCCCACCAACATTTCCTTTAAACTCCATCTGCCTGTTCCCTCTAACAGGAAAAAGCCTTCAGAAATTCATATTCAGAATTCATGAAACTATATATTCCCCCCAAAAGTATTGGAAGGGCAAGGCTAATGCATTTGGTTTTGCTTTGCACTGAGGACATTTGGGTTTAAGATCAAAGATGGAAATCAGATATCTCCTGTTGCTTAGTATGTTAAAGAAAAGCAGTCGTTCTTTTCACCAATTTCAGTGTGTTGGTACAGGAAAGGTAATAAACAAAATCTGCTATTTAGTATCTGTACGCAATTAGGAGATTGTATTTGCGCCATTTGCAAGATATATCAACTCATTTGAACTTTATTTATGTAGCGCCAATTCACAACAAACTAATCTCAAGGCACTTTATAGAATAAAGTCAAGACTATAAAGATGTGTAGAGAAAAACTCCCTTTAACGGGAGAAACCTCCAGCAGAACCAGGCTCAGGGTGGGCAGCCATCTGCTTCGACCGGTTGTGTCACGGTCTGCAGTGTCAATTCCGCCTCTGGACTTTTGTTTTGAAATAATCATGACCTGTTCTACCCTTCTGCAGTGACCCCAGGTTTACCATCGTTATCTGTTTAATTGCTTTCTCTCTCTAAGTAATTCCCAGATTCTCTGAACTCTCCAGCATTTGCAGTATTGTTTACTAAACTGACTTTGTGGATTGAATTTGTTCTGCCCCATCTGGTACCATATGATTATTCTTCTGCCTCTCTGGGTCACTACCCCGGCTCTGTTTCCCCCTGGATATCTCTACTCTATGCTTCTCGGTCTCTGGCTTTTTGGATTCGGACTTTGTTTCTGGGACATTAGATTGTGAATTTGATTTTGGATTACTGGACTGTGCTGTTTGTTCTCCTTCTGTTCCCTCTCCTCACCTCATCAATCCTTCCCCTTCCCCCACTGCTGGACCACGTTGCGGACGCCAACCGAAGCCTAGCTTCCACCTCTACTCACCGTGAGCAGGCAACTTGGGGTTCAGTGTTTGGACCACCTCTCTACCTTCTGAGCCTCAGCCAGCCTCTAGTCAGTTTCTGAGGATGGTAGATTCACCCCTGTATAATGTTACTTCCATTTCTTATGGGATAAATTGTACACAGAGTACAGATTTATGTGCATTTATCAGAAAATCCTTTAATGCCATGTCTTGTAACAATTGTCTAATGGTTAGTGAAATATCTGACCCCCTGCGATATGCTTATATTATTTGTTGAATTAATTGAAAGCATACTGTGATTGTGCCTGGAGCAGCATATATATATACATATATATATATATATATATATATATATATATATATACATATATATATATATATATATATACACACACACACACACACACACACACACCTTCTTCTGTAAATTCCTCAACCTCAAGTACACTTGTGTCACAGGGACCTCAAAGTCTTACATTGCTCTTGATGCCTTTGCAACACGGTGTGAGTGTGTGTGCTACAGTGTCTAATTGGAACTTGGTAACCCCAGGTAACAGATGAACTCCTTGTGCTGCACAAGAAAGTGAGCTGTGCTCGAAAACGCCCCACAGAAAACACTGCGGAGGCTGCTCTGATCATCGTAAATCTGCAAGAGGCTGCTCACTTCCCTCCAAGTGCATTTGTTTTACTCTGTCTGACATCCACATAATGAGAGGCGTGGCTAAAGTTGAGACTACAGTCTGAGCTTGTGCAGAATCTCAAAACCATGTTCTCACCATAGAGTAGCTTGGAGAAGCCACGTGTCTCTTTTGGTAAACAATAACTAAAGCAGATGTGAATCACTTTATTTTCATGCACCTTTGGCTTTCTGAGAGAAAAAGAAAAGCACGTTTTTTAACTTTCATGTTAAATGGGAAAGCTGGTTCACATATGTAATTCATGTAGGGGATTGAGGAAACCTGATTTCTAGAGGTAGATGTTTTTTCCTGGAGACAGCCAGTTTCTCTGTATCTGTGTAACCAAGTTTCTAATTAGCTCTTCAGCAGTGCATGTGCAGCATAAATTGCTGCAGACGTGTGCGAGTTAAACTAAACCTGTCATTAAAGCAGTGATAATGTGGACTATGAAACATCCATAACATCTCAAAACAATGGTTTTGTCATGAAATAGAATTGTAAATATGCTTTCTCTCATCATAAGCATTGGTATAATCTCCCTGCTGGTATTTTATATAAATACATACACACATACATGCACACATGCCGTCTTAGCTGCAAGAGTCGTTGCTTCCTGCTGAGAGTAAGAGTGATGGAAGCCACCATGCAGTGAGGAGATGGAAGCGTAATGTGCTGCAGCTGAGAACAAATGTGACTACGGCAGGATTACATGTACAGCACACAACCATTTTAATGCGCAGTTAGCCAGTCACACTTTGTTCTTGGAGACAACACTCAAGCATTTGGACACTGACCCTGAATCTCTCATTTTACAGAGGCTGCTTGAAGCCCAGTGTTTGTTCTCAGCCTTTCTGGTTTTCCCAGTAGACCTTCAGACACAGGCAGGTTCCACTGCTGTGGGCTGAATGCAGGGATCAAGTTGACACATTGTATTATTATATCCTGTTATGCACATAAAAACAATAAGTGTGCGTGAGTGGGTGTAAGTGGATTTAATTAGTGTTTCAGTACGACTTCCCTATGAGTCATTTTCTTTAAAGTCAGTTTTTCCTGTGCTACGTTTTCATCTTTTTCCTCTTTAATCAATACATATTTCTATTTCTCATTTATTTCTGTGAATTTCTGAAAACAGATCCTCTCTTTTATATCATGTAAAATAAATTAGCAATGCTCAATGCTGTCTCCTACACACGTTTATTCATACCTTTCCATCTATTGTTTATGCTGTGTCATGACATACAGTACACTGGGGTAGAATGAAATTGTGTCTTCACATACATATTTTCAAAAAGGGATGTACCGCAGTGGTAATGTGCATGGTATCAACACAAACTTGATAAACACATTTTAGCATTACATTTTTAATGCCATAGGGACACAGAGCTGAGATGTGTCGACAGCTTTTACACTTCTTCCACAGGGATCTGACAAAAGGAATAAGAATATAATTGATTTTAAAGTGAGAAAGAAGATGAGCTGTACTCTATCAACCTTGTCTTCTAAATATACAAATAAACTGCAAATGCAAAAGTGGTTTTGTGGGGATCATAATGACAACTAAGGTATGTTTTAGCACATTCTGACATTCAACATATATGTGGCAAGTTGCAAATAGGTCGATTCTCAATGTATCACTAAAATGGACGCAGACAACTTATTTTTGTTTATCAAAATATCCAGTGTTGCAGTCCAATATCCACTTTTTCTGACTGCAGTTAATTAACTCTTTTATAGCTGTGCTTAGACCTTAACAGCGGTTGGTTAGTGTCAAGATCGAGGTCTGGCTTTGAAGAGAAAAACTTTACACAAAATCTGCTTATTTGCTTTTAATCTAACCTTTTCTTGCCTAAACTTAACCAGAAAAGTCACTCATGAAAGTCCTGCCCCAGACATCTTTGCAATTGGCTTTCTGTTCTTAATTTCAACATTTATTTATTAAAAAAAATGATGCATTGGAACATAATCATTTATTCATTACATTCACTTAAAAACCACCAATGCATTTGCTGTTTGGCTGCATAGGAATGTAATTTTTAAGAAACCAGGTTGACTCTCCGTTATTTATTTATTGTTTTGTCCTTTCGGCTTATCCCGTGAGTTCATGGTCGCCACAGTAGATTATTGTCCGCATGTTGATTTGGCACAGTTTTTACGCCGGATGTCCTTTCTGACGCAACCCTCTCCAATTTCTACCGGGCTTGGACTGGCACTGCACAGCTGGGGAGGGGAATGGGCTGATAGGGCTTTAGTGTCTTGCCCAGAGACACTTCGAGATATAGCTGGGACCGGGGATCGAACCACTGACCCTGTGGTCTATGGATGGATGTGTACGGTCACATCTGTCTTTATACAGTCCCTCACCATGGAGCCCAATCTCCTCCCCATCTCTTGGGTGTTGTACATAAATGTAGTGCTTCTAACTGTATGTGGAGAACTGCACTGTTATTTCACTTAAACATCTAAAATCTACTGTGACTGTGTAGGAGCTTTGTCAAGTCTGAGAAAAAGACTGTCATGAGGTTATTAAAGCTACAGGTTTAGCTTATAAAGAAATAACTGAACACCTGCATAATAGATTGTAAAGTCTGTTGATGAGGGTGTTTACCAGGCAAACAGATCTAATTAAAGGAAATTACTTCATTCTTTGAAAGACATGAATTTTATTAACAAAAGAAAAACAAAAAAATTAAACATTACAAACAAATAATTTTCTATGTTTCTGTTTATTACCACAGAAAGCTGCCGGTAAACAAAATGGAAGAAGAGCTTTCATTTGTCTGAAAAGAAGTTATGCAGCTCTGTCATGTTCCCCAATTTTGTTCAATGTTCTCCCAATGGTGAACAGTGATTATTAGCCTTTTCAAGAGACGCCTTTAGTTTCCTACACATTACCGTGGACCCTGTGGCTTCCGGGACTATTACACGCCTTGCTCTTAGTTTGGTCTTTGTAGGTCGAGCACACCTAGGGAGGTGGTGATGAATACTCTCCATTTAAACACTGTCTGACTGTCAACTGGTGGAGTCCAAACTCCTTTTTGATCCTAGTGAGCATCAACAACCGTTCCTCTAAGGGTTTCAGAAAACTGTTCAGAAAATTGTTGGAGCCACGGCACACTTCTGCCTGTTTTGTCGAGATCTGGCTTTGACAGTGAAAATTCTAATGGGCTATAAACTTTCAATTGATTTTTGGTGAGTGTAGCAAAGGATCAGCTGACTGCAGACATAAATCTGTTCACTCTTTCTCTAAAAACAAGCATCTGATCCCTGTGTTATCAGTATACTGGAGCTCTCTCGCTGACCACTGATATAAAAACAGTACTTTCCCTCTCTTTCCATTTTATTAATAATTTCATCATTATACAGACACTAAATCTGTTTTATTTAGGTGTTAAAATTGTCACTATTAGAAATTATAAATATTGGGAGAAACTATTTATCTCAGGCAGACCCCATTATCAGTCAGCCTACTGTCCTGTGCACACAAAACACTTTTATTTTTTTGTCCTTTCAGATTATCCCGTGAGTTCAGGGTCGCCACAGCGACACAGCATTGTCCGCATGTTGATTTGGCACTTCCTGATGCAGCCCTCCCCAATTTCACAGCCGGGGATGGGAATGGGCTGTTAGGGGTTCAGTGTCTTGCCCAGAGATACTCTGAGGTTTAGCCGGGACCGGGGCTCGAACCACTGCTACAGCTGCCCCTTTGTGCACACAAAACACTAATAGATCCAAATAATCATATTATTCAAATGACTGGTTTCTGTATTTATTCTGCAGTTTGATCAATGCACCGGAAATAAAGTAATAGTCATTTTGCATTATTCTGTTTCTGGAGCGCAACATTGACCTGCATTTATCCGGGTAAAAAGCCTCACGTGGCCTCACTTTCTTAGCTTTTACGGAAACTGCAATAGGGGACAAATATCTTTTAAGGAAGATAGTGAGGAGTAGGCAGAGAATCCCAGTTGAAGCTCCCCATCCACTCAGACTTGCCTTTTTCTCTGTGAAATATTACACGGACTGTTATTTTTAATCAGACCTGGGTCCTACTCCACTCACGTCTCTCTTTCTTTCTGGCTTGGTGCAGAGAAAACAGGTTAATACGTAGCAGAAAGACAATGAATGAGGCTCGGTTTCCATTAGACAATGACAAAGAATTCAATTGCACTAATGGTTTGGCCGTAGGTAAGCGCTTAAGAGTCTGCAGGGGCCTGTGGTCAACACTCAGCCAAAGCTCCTTTTCTTTGTTAAGAGGCCTCTGCAGGGCGGACGCTCACTTTTAATTGGATGTGTGCTTCTTTCCTCCAGGTTTTGAAAATAATTGTCCGTTAGTAGAATTCTGAATTCAGCTCCACTGTTAAGGGAGCTGAGAGACCACAGCGAGTCAGAGACAGAGGACACAGGTTTTCACAGCTGATGTGATCTCTGGCCTGTGTTGCTCACTCAGAGCTACTGGCAGTTTGCTGTTGGTCAGCAGGCTTATCCTGAAGCCTGTGTGACTTACCTCCTCTTTTTGACTTTTCTTGTGGAGAATTTGCTTTGTGTAATGATGATGATGATAATGTCTGAACGTGTAAAGGTGTGTTCACATGTGCAAAGTAGTTTGCCGAGACTGGCTTTTCATGAGACCTTCTAGCTTTGGGGGAGCACAGAATTTACTGTATTCCTGGTTTATCAGCTGTTCCAGACACACCAACAATGGCAGCAATTTGTTAAAGATTGATGATTACATTTATTGTGTACCACTGGAAACTTGTCCTGCAAGACGGAAATGTACAGAACTCATATTTTCCTCTATTTAAAATCCCTTTATTTAGTGGAGTGGGTTAGTATGTTGCTTTGAATAGAAGCATCTGTTAAAAATGCTAAAATGTAAACGCTCTGCCTTGAATTAAGATTCTCAAAATTGGCTCCTGTATGGCTGTGACTTGTCCAACATCCTAGATTATTTGGATTAAGTTGAACCTGCTCCTAGCAGCATGGTGGTGAAATGGTTAGAGCTGCCACCTCAAAGTGTAGAGTTAGTTTCCATGATCTTCCCAGCCCCCAGACCTATTCACGGTGCACTTTCCATTTGTCCAATCACAGTTGGGATCAGCTTTATCATAACCACAACCCTTAACAGGATAAACAGATGAGACAATGGATGAATGGACGAATGTAAACACCTGGTCTATCATCCATGTCCTTCTGTCGTCACGTGGCCACCAGTGTGTCACAGGCTATTGGATAATGTACATCCGGTATTTGAACATCTTTCAGGACGTTGCCCTACCCAGCATCAGTTCACTTGAAGCCTTATTCAATATGTGAAGGTTCTGATTGCAAATACTCAAAATAAAAATTAGAACCGTTATATACCAGCTTCAAATTGTTTTTACCATAGTAGTAGACTATGATGGGAATGTTTTCACAGGCACCTCACATACAGTTTTCATAAATACAATTACATCCAGCTGCCAACCATCAAGGCCAATATCAATACATCTATCCCACTCACAGAGCACGATGTTTGATGGCTGCCAGTAGCTTTTTCAACTGAAGACATATGGGACACATTACAAGAATATCTCAGCTGTTTTCGCTCCCTGCCCCGGCATATGTTTCTCTCCCTCTTGTACACTGCAGTCAGGGTGTAGATGTGTGTAAAGACTAGTAGTGGGTAATAGCTACAGAGGGAGCACTGAACACTCCCTTCAGCCCCAGACCTACCATGTGGCTGAGGGCTACTGTTCATTTGTAATTACAGAGACAGAGTTTTTAAGTAGGTACTTTAGACAACTTGAATTATAAGCTGTCTTTTTGAAGTGCTCCTGGGGCAGCACACAATCACGCCTAAAAATACCTCACACAAATCGTCATAATGATATCGTACACGGGAACCATATTACAAGTTTGGTGGAGGATCGAGATTGGAGTTGAGCTATGATTGTGTCTGGGGTGGGTCAGGCTCAGGATGGATGTCTATGAGTGTTCGCTGTCTATTCCTTAACTGTCTTCTGTAGGACTCAATTTCTAATTGTTCTGTAGAAATTAAGATGACACATACACTTTAGAAAGGAACTTGGACCACTGGAAGAATTTGACTTTCACAAGAATGTGTTACAATTAGGGTCAGAATACAACAAAAACATTTTAAGGCAGAATTAGTTTTCCTGCAAATCTGGACATTATTGTTGCTTTCTTATTGCACAAAATAACTGTGAAACCAGAAAACCAAACAGGGACAACTTTCCTTTAGCCCCAAATGTCAGTTTCAATTACATTCTTATATGTGACATATTTCTTAATTTTTGGGTTTGTAGACAAGCTGTCTGCTGATAGGCTGATGATAACATTGGATGACTGATTAAGTTGCCATCAGCTGGTTTTCTAATCCAATCAATGGTTATTTTCCTAATTACGAGATGAGGAATCTTTCTTTTTGTACAGTCTTACCTGTGACTTTACCACAGTCTTCTAACCTCAACCAAGCAAGAGCCAAAAATATTCATATCCAATTTTAACTACAGGCCTCTCTTGCAAAGGCCTGCAAAGTGGGATTTTTTTATTTTTTTATTTTTTATTTTCCTTTTATGTACATTATCCTCATTATGTTTATAGAAAAAGTAATTTTATCACAATGGAATTTCCTTTCTGACACCAAAGAACTAATAGGGATTTTATTAACACACACGTGCAGGTAGAGTCGACATCAGATAGCTTCAGCTATTTCATTTTATTTCCTTTGAATGTGACAGTAAATCAAAAGAAGGTGGCATATTTAACACAAGTGCACCAAAAGGAGTCTCTACGCTGATGAATGCCAACTGACGGCCCAACAAAGGGAATCCGAAACTAACAGCAGGGTCTTTTGTACAGCAGAGATAACAGGGATGAATTTTAAGAAATGACAATAAATTATATCCATAAGACCGAGATTTGGGATTCTCAGTGGGTCCAGTGAGCATCCATACATAATTGATCTTGCGATGTGTTTGCAGAGCTTGTAAGCGCTGGTGATTGGTTCAGAGTATTTAAATTAAGATGCTTTTAGAGACAATAGTGCTCAAATGCAACCAGAGATGCCAACAGCAGGACTTCACACATATGCTGTAATGAAAAAATCTGAACAAACAACTAAACTTAGTTCCCTTCAACTGTTTAGGGGGTAATATAATTACATTTCCATTTAGAGACAGTCTATGTTTCACCTATAAGAACCAAGGTCTTATGGTAGAAAGTAGAAGATAAATGTCAAGTTTTCCGGGTGTAATGGAGAAACACCACATAGTTCACTACTGGAATGAAGTAAAAAAAGTAAAGCGAGATTATGAATTATGCCAGTGTGGTTAGCTAAACAAAGCAGTGATAATATACACAAATATGGACCGATTGTTATTATCGTCAGCATCACCTGTGAGGTAGGAATCTAAAAATATAAGGCTCAGACAAACCAGTGTGGCTGCTGGCAGAGTAACCAGTAGGATTTATTCTGGCTAGTGCAGAGTGAAGATCACCTTGAGACAATCTGCGTCCCAACATGTGGTGAGACACAAGACAGACAGCAAGATCAGAAAACAGAGAGACAAACAGCTTAGGGCAAGATGCAAACACATGCGTCACATACTGCTCAGAACTTAACATTTCTCTACTCTCTGTTAGGTCGCACCTTAAATTCATGCAGCTACCAGATTAAGGAGGGGACAGGAAGAGACACGGCACAAGCTTTCTTCAGTGGATTCCATGGATCACATATCTACACGGGTCACAGAAGACCTGTTCTGAGCCTCCACTGTGCTCGCCTCCCTCCACCTGTCCTCACCATCTTCCACAGAGGCACCACTGAGAGCATCCTGGCTGCCTGCTGTGGAAACTGCACAGTTTCTGACCTTACACTGAATATTACCATCTATTATCTACCATTTTTACTCTAAATAGTAAAAGCAAATAATAAATGGGGGGAGAGATGTAACAAACCGTTCTGTGCAGGCATAATCTGCCTGCTTGTACTGCTACAGAATTCTAATGTGACAAAATATAGGAAACCACTCTAAAAAATATCTATATTTATCTATTATGATATTTATTTCAGTTCTCTTTGTGCTGCAAGTTATACCGACCAGCTTGTCACTTTGGCAGTGGATGGCAACTAGAGTGGCCAATCAGATCTTGGCGGTGGCCATTACCCCGTCTCCATACAGCCAGTTCATAAAAAAAGAATCCCTCCTGCTGCACCCACAGTCTCCTCCTCCATTCATTTTCACCTTTTGTCTTATCAATGTTGCACTGAGGTCTACAGGAAACACCACATTTTCCCTGTATGGTTGAAAATATAGTGAGGATATGTTTGTGAGGAAAATTTGCGCAAACACTGAATATTGTGAAATTGTTTTTACGTAACCTATGACATTAAAACTGTAGCTAGAAAGAACAACTACAATTACTATGCTCCCCTGCCATCTCTCTTACAGCCCTCGCTTCTTCTCACACCCTGACTCCTCTCTTAAATCAAAGTTAGGTTTCTATAATATTAATATTTCAAAATTAACCTCATACATTTTAAAAAGCACCTTCACTGTTCAGGATGTGTGAATCAAGGGAACAGTTCTGTGTTACGCATCACAATCAAGGCTATCATGCTACATAGCAGGCATCTGATTTGCATGAAGACAAGAATGTATCTAGGCCCAGTCCTGCAAAATTCCTTCTGAATAATATTTGAACACAAGCCCAGTTTAGACATGCATCCATGCATCTTGTCTAGTCAGTTGTTTACTCACAGTGTCAGATGTAAAGGCAAATTATTTCACTTCTAAATATGCAGCTCATTGTGCTCATTGTCTCCAGAAAGCTGAAGCATGAACATGTTAGATGGAACAACAGTTTACCAGCACACACTGTACTTTCGGGGTATGGCACAGCAATGGGGCAGCAATCTTTGATTTTGGAAACCGACATGAAACCGCCATCAACAATAAAAAGTGACAGTGCATGTTAATAACCAACTTAAACAAGTTAATTTACAGTCACACTCCTGGCAGGCAGACAACAGTGTTTCACAGGCCTCTGTGGTTGAAAACGGAAAGTCTGTTTCATCTCTGACCCACCAGCGATGCAGGGTGGGCTCAAACGTGAGCACGTCACATACACTGCAGTGGCATTACACAGTAGCCTGTTGTGAAAGCATTTCTGTCCAAGGCATTGTAGACAAAATCCACAGCATACCAGAGTGGAATCAGTGGATCAATTTATACATTTCCTCATGGAAGAAAAGTTTGGCAAAGTAGCTGCAGCTGAACTGGACCAAGATGCTAATTGGATGAATTATGCCATGGTTAACTATAACTAATACTGGTCATCACATAATTAATCAATAAATGCTCTCATGACTCCTTTGCTGTTTTTCTAACTATAGATTAAACTTGTTGAACCACTGGAAGCCTTTCATGAAATATCCATGCAGAAAGTGTTACAGTATATTCACTGACAGTAGCAGAATTCAGTGGTCATATTTATAAATCACAACGTTACACTGCAGGTGTAGTGTTGTATACATGTATATAATCAAACCGCAGTAGTGTGATTTTTTTGCACAGCATAGTAAAAGCTTGACATTTGGGGCTGGGAGATGTGAGCCTCCACACATTTTCTACCTCATTATTAAGGATATAATTGGAAGCATTTGATACAAACACTTATTCTCTGTCTCTCATCCTTTCTGTGCCCGGGGCTATGAGGACCTGGAAAAGTAGTGCCAACATTTCAGTAGCTGCACAATTTGTTCTCCACTCTCTCTCTCTCACACACACACACACACACACAGGATTATAGCCACTTTTATACTAGCTTATACTTGTATAATATAAATATCTGCACACATGCACATTAAATTGCACATAAATCCACACATGCCAGCCAGCCTACACATCATTAGAGCCATTGATTTGATCTCAGAATGAATTATGAGCTGGAAGAGAAAGGGCCTCTATTAAAATGCTTCAGTTTATTGAAAAAAAAACCTTTTACAAGAGCAGAGGTGGCAACAGCTTGACACTTACTTGGCCATTATCTTATGGCTGTCTATTGGGTTACAATGAGGCAACATCGGCATTTGATGAACAAAACATTATTGGAATCTACCATAGAGCCAAAGAAAGAAAATGCTATTCTCTTCCCCCTTAGTGGATTATTGCCAAACGTGACAGCACTCATCGTCTCAGCCATCGATAAATGTTAATGCCCTCACTAAAAGTCTGCAGTGTTTAGCTGCACAATCATTTAAGCAATAACCGCTGTGGTGTGCGACACATCGAAGCGATGCAACGACAACAATCCTAACATTAAGCTTGAAGCTCGTCTGTGTGAACAAAACAATTCACAGTTCAGGGGGAAACTAACTTTTCAACAGACAGTGTGCTCTTCATATGGCCTTTCATACACATCCACACACTGGTGTACTTGTACTGCAATCTGAAAGTCATCTCCTTCACCCTAGGTGGGCAATCACGCACACACACACACACACACACAGTCTGTGTTGAAGGTATGTAGCTGGAGGAAATGGAATATTTTCAATCTGCTGTTGAACGCTAAGTCCCTGCAGGATCTTATAGATCCTAACGATTCATGAATACAAGATACTGTGGAATTTAAAGGTGCTAGTTCACCCAAATTATACCACAGCCTCTTTCTGGTAAAATCTCTCCAAGCAAGAGGAGTTGTTTTCTCTCTTTGATCTGTCCAAGTTCTAATATAGCTGTATCTAAGCTTTCTGCTTCCAGTACAATACAGATAAATGGAATTTAATTTATGAAATACAACATTTCACAATATGTCTTAGAAGAATTTTTCTGGATTAAAAGTCTTAATTTACTTTCTTAGTAACATCACTGCTTTAAAATTATTTAATATATTTGTGTGTGTGTGTGTGTGTGTGTGTGTGTGTGTGTGTGTGCGACATATGTGCAAATAATATATCACAACACAGGTATGATGTATGGTTACAGTCTTTAATAAACTGTTTTTTCATCCACAGACTCATTGAAAGGGCCAATGCTCCCTGTGTTTGCGTCTAAGCATCAAGAACATTTTGGATTGTGTTAAGCAGAGGTGGTGGTTCACATTGTGTAGACTATATTTACTAAAGACAAAAATAAAATGCCAAATAAAAGAACTATTAAAAATAAAATTAACAGCTTTAATTACAATTTTGCAGACACTTTTATACAAAGTAACTAAACAAACACACATTGAAACAACTTGTATTTCGGGGTCTTTTCCAAGGACACTCCACGACTTGAAGCTCGAAGGGGCCTGATTGAACCACTTGACCCTGTAGTTTGTAGACAAGACACCCTACAAACCAGTGATACAGAGAACACAAGCAGTAGGGCTGGTGATCTGAATGTTCCCTTTCCTCTCCTTTGTGTAACTTTTAAATAATGGAGAGTTGCGCTGCACATCCTCACAATCACCTTGATGTGAGTGCAAACCACCGGCTGAGAACAGATGAAGCAATTTAATCAATTCTTGTACTTTTTTCCACCACCATTAATTCAAAACACGTGGAGTTAAACCTGCGGTTGGTGTTGGTGAATATATGAGGAGAGCGGCAGCTGAAGCCTGCTTGGGTGATATTTCCCTCTGAAATAATGAGATCAGCCCGACCAGCCACTCCTCTGTTCTGATGATGTGAAACCTCTTTAGCTCCATGAGTCTATGTGGAAGCTGTTTCCGATTAGACTGAAACGACACTTTAACACACATGTAAGACACCATAAGGCAATGCAGTGAAAACATGTAGTGTTGCCAGAAGTGGCCTGAGTCATTCTATGTCAAGTGGGAAACACTTGTTATTCTGACAATATTGCAACTTCAGTGCTGCTCCACATATTCCAGCAGCCATGATGGGTGCAGAGAGCATGTTACCATTCCCAGTGGTCCCTCCTGTGATTTGTGGTTTGTCTTTGACTGCACCCCATTGGGTGCAACAGGAAGTTGTCATGAATTCAACATGTCTTCAATCAGATTGAAAAAGATTTTACAATGATAAAAAAGCAATAATAGCAGCATTGATGTATTATTTAATGTGTTTTGTAACCGTGATTATTAGTATGTTGAAAACAGACACAATGGAAAAGTGCGCCACAGGAAATTAGCTGCTAGGACTTTAACTGCTCACAACTTCATGCAGGTTGTCATTAAAACCAAAGTATTTGACAATGACATTTTTCCAAATACTTTATGATGACTGAAAAAATGAACTATTACTACTACTACTACTACTCTCCTTTCGGCTTATCCCGTGAGTTCGGGGTCGCCACAGCGGATCATTGTCCGCATGTTGATTTGGCACAGTTTTTACGCCGGATGCCCTTCCTGACGCAACCCTCCCCAATTTCTACCAGGCTTGGACCGCTGGGGAGGGGGAATGGGCTGTTAGGGGTTCAGGGTCTTGCCCAGGGACACTTCGACATATAGCCAGGGCCGGGGATTGAACCACTCACCCTGTGGTCCGTAAGCAACTGCCTTTACCAACTGAGCTATAGCCGCGCCATAATTTAAAAAAAAAAAAAAAAAAAAAAAAAAAAAAGAACTAAACTACATAGTGAAAATAACACTAGTGTCCTTGCTCACTTAGTGTCATTATCACGAAAGCTCTTACCTGCCGTTACCTGCAGTTTACCAGCTCAACTCAACTAATTTCAAGTCGATTTTACTCTACTCACTTTTGCTGCCATCTTGTAGCACTGATACTATAGTACCCTCTCAATGTATTTGTCATTATAGCAATGTTGCATAAACTGCTGTGACATCATAATCAACAGTATCATTAACGGTCTGTCAGCAAAAAGAGATGTGTGTGGATGCAGGTGGTCAGGGCGGTGGATTGTCAGAGGACAAAAGGCAGGTGTTTAAGCACCCGTCTGTATGTGACTGTTGGCCACAGCAAGCAGACAAATTTTGTTTCAGAACAAGCTAAAGGCAGCAAGATGAAACACTGTGGTAGAAATGTGCTAAATGAACTATACTATACAATAAATTGTTGGTTCATCCACATTTCTACACCATTTTATTGACTGTCACAGAGTAACAGAGTCATCTAAAGGGCTATTTCCTTCATTTGATATTGGATTTTTGAGAATCAGCAGACATAAGGGTGTGTGTATGTGAGAGAGAGAGAGAACCATTGGAATATACAATATAGTCTTTTTATTGTGCTTTCTTAAAAAGAAGATCAGATATCCTGCTGATATCAAACTGGTGCCATCACATACATTCACATATCTGGAAGTCATATGAACGTTACCCAAACTCTACCTACCACACTCACATGATTTAAAAACTCCATAAATATAAGTCATTTGGCAGACAAGTTCATCCAGAGTGACTTACAAGTAACAAAACACACCACAGGCAGCGTGGGGTTATGGGTCTTAGCCAGGAAGTCTCCACCCCAGAGGAGCTGGGGATCAAACCACTGTTATTATTTTATGTCTTTTATAGGTGCCATAGACCACCCATATATTTTATATAAAATGAATCATATTACGATGTAATGTAATCTTGCTGAGTTGCTAGTTGAGGAACAACTACTTTATCAGTGACTCTGGTCCATATTGTTAAGTCTTGAGTTAACTAAATATGAAGCAAATGGCTCTGAGAACAACTACCAAGTCAGGTTAATTTAAAATCTGTAGTTCGTTCGCTCTGGTTTGACTCAGTTGACCAGTTCCTTGTTTTTTTTTTTTTCACAAAGAGAAAAATCCAAGTGAACTAAAACACATCTCTACAATTCATACAGTCTTGCCACCCTAGCTATTTAAAATAAATGAGGGAACCTAAACAGTAGAACCACCCTATAGAATATAAATGCCTCCAGTGAAAAAATATCATCCACTGCGACCTCAATAATAAACACATACTATAATTATCATCTGGCAGTTTTCACTTAAAAACCGAGAAATTCTGACCTTCTAAAAGCGGAATTTAAGACAGAGCTTCTGTATTGGACTGCTTTACATTCTACAGGTGTACCTAATAAAGTGACCAGTGTGTTTATATGCAGCATTTATGCCCACTTTCAATCGAGGATGTATCTAATTACAAATTGGACTGCAAATAGGTGTTTTTTCCACTGAAAAAATTGCCTACAACACAACAGGAAACTAGACTGTGACAAAGCCACAGCCCAGAGCTTTGTTTTGTGTCTCATCAGAAATTATCATATTATATTATTATAGCTAATTCACTCTAAGTCTGTGAGTGTCTGTGAAAGTCTACTCTCTCAAATCTATCTAATGTTAAAATAGACAGAAATTTGCCACAGAGACACAAAGTAATCATGACGATACTAAATGACTTCGAAGACAAAACAACCACATAGACAAAATGAGCAACAATTCCCCCAAATAATAAAAAAAAAAGTGCAAATTAGTCATTATTAATAAGACACAAAACAACCAGTCTTTTCAATATACTGTACGGCTGTTGGTCCTGTATGTATGACGAGTGGGGGGCTTACATGTCTGTGCCCAGGGTCTCATTGTCTCATTCACATGATAGATACACTAGATACAGTGAAACCTAAAAATATACTTCAGTACAAAGTTCCAGGTGAATGTTCACATCATTTTTTGACTATAGCTATCGTGTCGTTAGAGTTGTGAACTATAATACGCTGTGTCCTTCTGTGGTGAAAACTATTATGACCACAATGATGAGCTACTATGGAAACTTACTTCGGTGGAGGATTTCACACATTTATGCTTTTATTATTTCTCTTTCTCCCATGCAAAAATACTGGGTAAGTGAATTCTCTCTCTCTCTCTCTTACACACACACACACACACACACACACACACACACACACACACACACACAGACACAAACTTGAAAAGCCTGCTGTGTACCTGTATATGTCATCCCAATATTTTCTCTCAGCTAGTTTGTGGTTGCAAGCATATGAATCATGCCCCCCCCCCCACACACAAACACACACACACACACACACCACCACACCCACACTTGCACACGTACACCTTAGACTTCTTCCACATGTGGATAACGAGGCTCGCCTGTCCAAACACATATCTTGGCACATTAAAGGCAAGACTTGATAAACAAGCAGGACTTCCAAGTACATTGTGTGTGTGTGTGTGTGTGTGTGTGTGTGTGTGTGTGTGCTCCACCACAATTATTGCAGGGTCAGTGCATTGCTATCATGTACAGATCTGCTTCTTTTGCAGAGCATGAGAGCTGCTCCTTTATTTCTGTCGACAGCACCATGCCTGCTCGGATTCTGCTTAAAAACTACGAATCACTGCTGAGACATTCTTGGCATGTTGCATAAAGGGCCTGCAGCAGCTTCACACACACTTGAAGCTACAAGACACCTCCATCAGAGTTTTGTCGGAGTCTGCTCTGTGTGACTGAAGATAAGTCACAGAGAAGTTCCCCAGCTGTAAACATGCACAGAGCAGCGGTGCTACATAACCAGCAGCCACTGTTCTTCTTAATCATTTTCCCCTTTAAGGAAATAATGATCATCATTTGAATATCAAACACCGTTCGTCAGATCTATAGCGAGCCAGAGGTAAAAGTAACTACGTGCATTTAGACAAGTTCTATGTACAACTGTGGACTATTTCTGCTTTGTTTTCATTTTGCAAGTACTGTAGCACAATTCAGGAGAAACTTTTGTATTTTTTCACAGCTTTTATTTACTTTGGAGATGCTTTTTTATACAAAATCTAATAAACTAATAAGAAATTCTGACGTATCATTGCAGATAAAGCAGCTGTCCCTCAACTTTACCTGCTGCTGTTTTTGTTTCACACCAAGTCTCTATAGTAACACACTTTTCTGCCCTTTTATTTATTCATTATTAGAAACGTCTTATTTTTCCTCCTTTGAAAGGTTCCAGTTCACATCAGAAATATAAAGTGAGCTGACATTAAATATTTTGTCTTTGTAAAGGTTTTATTTCACTTGTGTGCAGCCCCCAACATTTACTTTTTATTGCTACTAACTAAAAGGGTCAATTAGTAAATAGTAGAAATGAATGTTGTTTTTTCACAGTAGTTTTTGCCTTGAATCTGTATGAATTAAAACATTTTAGATTTCTGCAGAAACCTGATTTATTAGGCACATGTGGAACAAATCTACACAAAACTTGTACATTTATGTCATCAACAGCATCAAGTTCAACAGTGTTTCATATACTGTCTTATCAGTAACCCAGTCAAACTGGTGCCCAGAGAAATCACTGTCTTACTGCAGTACTGCTGCTTTAGGACCTGTTACCAGAAATTGAATATAGTATTCATTATTGTATGTCCATCAATGTATTTACCCGAAAATAAGAATTGTAGTTCACAATGATCTTTTTATATCTACATAGGTGTGGGTCCTCCTGTTTACACAGGCCGCCCAAAGTACAAACCTAACACTGGCTCTTGAAGGACATTTCACATTTTCACGTTGAAGTAGCAGCTTGGATTTGGTGACACTCTTGAACTGCTTGGTCTGCTGTGATGAAACAATTTAATTTACTGGACAAATTTAAAACACACACGTTATGTTTCAATCCGAATGCATATTTAAAAACCACAGTGTACACCTAGGTTGATGAGAAGCCCACCGCAAATCAGTCTGTTTAATGAGCAGTGATGTTTCACACTGAACAAAACAGGTAAACAGCAGAAATACAGCGTTAACATTGCAGTGTGGCAAATGCAGTTTTGGTTTTCATGCTATACCTCCGTGCACCAATAGCACAGTATGTGTGGAGTGAAACTTAAATCTAAAGTAAGTCACAACAGCAAAGCTCTGAGATCACTACAATGTTACGTTTGTACGGGGGGCGGGAGATGTATGCATTGTGCAATCTTACCACTAGATGACACTAAATCATTCACACTGTACTTTAAAAGTACGTTGAATTTGAAGTGATAGTACATAGCAGCGTACAGTGCGAGTACTTGCGTTTTTACATGTGCAATTACCTTCACGACAACTTCTACTTAATTCATACTTCCTACTTGCGTGCGTGTTATTTTCTCTATTCGTGACATACAATTGACACTAGGCGAGTTGGCAAAGCTCTGGACACACTCTGTATGTCTGCAGCCCTAGTGCAACGAGTGCACATGTGCCAGAAAAGGAAACCAGCAGCTGGTTTAATACGTAGAAGGTATTCAACATTTATTTCAACGTCCTTTCCACTTGATGTGAAGCACTTATGGTTTTATTTTTTCACTTCTTGACATTATTCAAACAAAACTAACAAAGCAGTGCTTCTTCTCATTGGGGCTACTGCCCAGTGTTTCCTTGATGTTTTGTAGAGACTGAGTGGAAAACATTTCCAGATCCCTAATTGTAATATGAACAGGAGTCAATGCACATCCCCTTATCGTGTCTGGACAAAAGTCTGTGTAGAACAGGATCAAGCTTTTATGGTTCATTGTCTTATGAACCTTTCACACTTTGCCCAACTGATAAATATTAAAAATATTTACCCTCAGTTTCATGCACTCTGTGATATAACCCTTAAAACCCCTAAATCTTAAATGACCTAAAATAGACTCGTCTCTCCACCTAAAGCAGACAGCTCCCTTTACATGTGGTGAACAGGTGCCCATTTGTGGCAGGGAGGTCTTTGTTGTGCTCCGAAACAGAATCTACATGCTTGTTAGCAAAAGCACTGACAGTATTTAAGTTATTTATATCTGTGGAGTATCTGTTTTAGCCTGTAAAGACGGTCAGTTCATGCAAGAAATGGGTAAACAAGAATTCCACTGGGTGTGTTCCCATGCACTACACCCCTCTTTTCAGGGCTTTGATCTAAATTGGACTCTCGGGATCCAAGCAAAACACAGTCTGTAAGACGCGGCTGTGTTGTGTGATTAAAATGTCACCTTTAAGTGGCTGATGTATCGGAGCTTTAACCGGCCGCAGTGACACGTGGACATGCAGGCGAAGACGATTATCTGCCTACGTTTATCTCCGTGGGTCACAACAGTCCAAAAAAAACCAATTCACTCACTCACACACGGCATGAGCAGCTCTCTGTTGTAGCACCAGGACACGGCCCTGAATCACTTTACACCAAGTAATCCATGCAGGTCCCTCACTGCTACTTTACATCTGTAATTAAGTACGTGAACTGGTTGGGAGCAGGCTGAAGTCAGGTCTGGCAACTTCTGTTGCAGCGCAGCGAGTGCAGGAAGAAAAACAAGTGCTCTAAACAATTTCACAGCCCATTAAGAAGTTGATGAATGGGTGAAATGAAAAAATGAAGAAGAAAGAAAACACACACAGCTATAGATTCTGTCTTGGTGTCATCTACAAATATTGAGCTATTATTTTCCAAAGCAGAGCAGAGGAGAAGGCAGAGCTGACTGCAGGGGAGAGAATTTTCCCCTTTCAGCTGAGGCTAGAGAACTGATGATTTCCTCAAGTAAACTGTGGCCTTTGGCTGCCGGCCCAGTCATCCACGGTGGCACCTTTCTGTAGGTCTCTGACTCTGTGTGTGCATGTGTCGGCCAGAAAGTAAGGATTCTTTTCTCTGCCCAGAGCTGTGTTTCTCACTTTGAAGGAGGATCGATTTCAGTCGACATTATATATGAGAGTGAGAGTGAGCCGTAGGTGTAGCACTTTATTTCCCGACTCACTTTCAATGCTTAAAGTTTGTGCACACTGATATATACTCAATATGTTACCATTCACCCATTAATAGACAAACTTCTTCTAAAGATACGTGTGTGTCCATGTGATGAATGTCCGTCCAGTAATTACTCTATTACTTTCTGCTTGGGCTCCATACAATCCTGAAAACCACACATCTGCTGCTTGGTGCTGGGCAGCTAGTGGACTGTGTGTTCATCAGAGCCTGCTGATGAGGATGATGAGGATGATGATGAGATGAGAACATGCACTCAGTGAAGTAAAACCAAACAATGATCTCTGTGGGTTCATTTGTGGCTTCCGTTTTTAGTAGGTGGTGCTGTTCTGTCCGTCAGCGCAGCCACTGTGTCCCAATCACTGCTCATGCTAACTACACTGTTCTTATTCTATAACACAAGGAGGAATCACCTCCTGTGCAGCAGGGATTTAGAGGGATTTGCACCACAATGTGAGAACATTCCACTGACAGCCTGGTAGAATTATTTTACTGATATTTCCCTCCTAATAGCCTTCCTTCCTTCCTGCCAGAATACAACTGTGTAATTGCTGTTGCTGGTTTCTTCAGCCAATATTTCAGGTTCAGCAGCAGAGAACTTGTACACGCTTTTGTGTTCCACTGCTGTCAGACATGCTCAAGATGCATCTTAACAGCCTAACATCAGGTTTTAATTAGTGGCAGTGGATTCAAATTAACTCAACCGCAGCTTTTGCTCATTTACATCATCACTCATACTTAATACCCCACTAAATTAAAACGATTCACAGACACACAATGTGGCCTCCACAGTTATTTCTGCTCGGATCGGGAAGTCTACACCCCTCAGTGTTTAGAGTAACAAATGTCAAAGCCATGAACTGGATTAATTCGGATCACCACTCAGTAACCAGAGTAGTAAAACATGCCCACATTGATTTGTATTAAAATCCCCTCAATTACTAATTCAAATTGATTCTGTAACCTTAGCCGAAAACAAACACTGTGGTCACAAGTTGTGACAAGACAAAGGATGGTTTCCCTTCATTTTCCAAGGTTCTCTCAGTCAGCAGTTTTAAGATATCTTCAGGCTTCAGTCCCAGTTTCATCTGGTTTTAATAAGTACATATTAGTGCGGGCGTTAAGGAACTGGGGAAATAAAGATGAGTCTGATTACAGAATTCAGTCTGTTACTAAAACTTATTGCAGTATCACAGCTTCTAGTAGTACAGCAAGTGCCCCAACAAGGCATGTTGAGCTGACAAAGCCCTCTAGTGGCCATATTAATTACAACAGGATCAAAGGTGTTGGTCTACAAAATCTAAAGGGAGGGTCGGGGTAGATGGATGAAGCCACTAAACATGGGACAACAGTTTGTTTAAGCAGCAAAAAAGGTGCACAGTCCTTTGTGGTCTGAGGGTGCAGCCGCTGACCTCAGACCAGTTGCAGCAGATCAGACAACTGAGAGCAGGTGCAGATACGACTGATGCAAGCCTTTAATAAGAAAAGGAATTTCTCAGTGTCTCACACCCACACAGACACACACACACACACACACACACACACAGCAGTCTTTACAGCTTGTACATTTCAAGTCAGCTGTAGATGAAAAGCAATGCCACTGCACCTCAGACTGCAGTCCCTGCACCAGCTTCACACCCTCACAGACAGCTCTCGCTCTCTGGTTGGCAAGCAAGATTTTCATCATCAAACCAAAGCAGACTGAAGACCTATTCTATTCTGACTCCTATGACCTCAGCTAGTCAGATAATTAGGTTATGTCATAATCATTTTTTTAAAGAGGAGGTCACTCAAACACAAACCCCCTCCTCCTTCTCTTCTCCTGCCTGCTCCTGTTATTTGTTCCAGGGCTCCTCCTCCTCTTCCCCCTCTCTTAAGGACACTATAGAGGATACAGGAACACTGAAGACAGCAGTCAACTGCAGACACATCCGAGGCATCATCACATCAACACCCAAGCACAGTGACATGGACAGAATCGCTACCAAGTGGTAGTGTTTGAATGGATGCTGGTAGATAGGTAACAAACTAAGTGTAACAGTAGTTACACTGCCAGGAAAGTTAAATTAAAATAGAAGAAAATTCATGTTCCCTTGAAGGGGATATTAGTAAATTAAAACTGCATCAGATTGTGTTAATTGATGAGTTATCATATTAGAGATTAACTCTCATTACACACTGAGCTATTAAGCCTGTTGATGCCAGTCTCAAAAGGTGAATGTTACCTTTGTGCAGAGCCGCACAGAGGTAACATGTCCAGAAACATATTGTTGGAAAGTTAGGAAACTCCCAGGCAGTTGATACGCATCATCCCTGCAAATACTAAAAAGGAAAATGGTCCACTAACCTGCTGGAAGGAGACTGGAGAGCACAGTGCACTTGTTTCCACGGAAGCCGAATGGCGGCGCGGAGCTAACGCTGAACAGTGCGCACCATTCATAGAGAGTGGAGGAGAAGGGAAAACTGCAGAAGGCTGCTTTGGTCTTGATAACAAACGTCTTTCATTCCTATCTTAACCTGCACATTTCTCTTTTATCAGCTCTGAGTAGGAGATGGAGTCTGCGCTTTTGGCTCCACTCAAGTCATTTTAAATCTCCGTCAGCTTGGACATGTGGCTTTTCTGTGCGCGCAAATGAAAAGCAGCGTTCTGGCAGCAACCTGATGTAAAGCTCCAGCAGAAGCAGACGAGATGAACTGTTAGTGCAAAGACCGTTTGCTGGAAACGGAGCGGCGCTGTCAGCGCGCACTGACCTGGATGCACTTACCTTTGCCCCCCAAAGTCGTGGCAGGACAGACGGCTTCAGTCCAGCCCGCACCCACAGAGAAGGTCTCCTGTCCGCTGTGACAGCAGGTAGCCTACAACCCAAGCGTGCTTCCCTGCCCGTATGCAAGCGCGCCCCGGACACAAACTGCGTTCAGCAATAACGGGTTGTTTTCCAACACACCTGTGGCTCGCGACGGCCACATTCGGTCACTGGGTGCACCACAATACAAACACACACAGACACACTCAGACACACACACCGTGCCCTCGCCCCAGGAAAATGTGTTAAAGAGTCCACAGACACCTACCGACCTGTAGCCTATAATCTGCGTCTAGTTCCGGGTCCTGCGAGACGCGAAGCTCGGAGCAGTGCAGTGATGGAGCGCAGCGCTGTTCATGTGTCTGCCGGTGTCGGAGCACAGAGACTCGGCAAGTCCGTGTCCGAGGCACGCGGTGCAGCGCCGCCGCTATTTACTCCAATGGAGGAATGACACGCCCACTGTTTGCGTGTGTGTGTGTGTGTGTGTGTTTGTCGATATTTTAGCGCATCCAGAGTGTGTAAGTGTAAATATGTATAAACCACACACGCACACACATAGATAGAAACACGCACCCACACACACACGTAGGTGTTTGGGAGGAGTAATTATCTGGAAGTAAAATCATTTGAACTACACTTCTCACTTCTTCTTAGTTGGAAATGTAATATTGTCAAATACCTCGAAGTATAAAAATAGGAAAAAAGTAACAAAAAGAGATGAAAATAAAAAAGAGGTTATAAATAATTAAAAAAATGGTCAGATGTTGATAAGAATTGTTGAATTGATGGGGCAGCATTGAGGAGTGGTGGTTTCCAGCTGTGAGGCTGCTGTTATACCACTTTTTCCCAGACTGAGTATTAGTATAAGTACTTACAACTAAGTGCTAGTTGATACTGAGGACTGATATGAGTATTAAATTCAGTATGACTTGCAGGAGAATAAAATCAATGTACTGCACAGTGAAGCTAATGGGAGACACTGCAGGTCCAAATAGTAAAGGAACATACCAGAAGATTCAAATTTCACTGTTTCCACCAGCTCTTATGGATTCTTCTGCCAAAACAAACATGGCGGTGACCGATGTTGTATAAATGGAAGTCAAAAGAAGAAAAACTAGAAAATAAAAATACTAACAAAGCACAAATTTAGGGTGAGAGTCACGGACGACATATAGAGGTAAAATCCTGTGAAACAAAGCTGTAGTTGCTGCAGCTGTCATTGGCTGGGGGGTGGGGTCCACCTTGGACAGGTATCCAGTCTATCCCAGGGGCAACACACAGACACATACACAGACAGACAACCATTTACACTCATATTCACACCTACCAGCAATTTACAGTCATTAATGAGTCTAACGTGGAAGTCGAGTACCAACACTAAAACCAACGCTAACACTTTATACAGAAGTGTCACAGCCTGCCGGGGATTTGAGCTAACAAACTCCACCACCGTGCTGCCTGCTGTAAATATGAAACATGAATTTAATTTAACCTTTATGAAAATCATCAGACTTTAGCCGAGCAGACCTTGCAGTCAGCTAAAACTGAAATCAGACACTGTTTCACCTCTGCCTACCTGCTCACCCACTGTGAGGTTAACGTGGTGCCAGTTGTGGCATCTGAGAAGTTTTGCACAGTATGAGTACACAAATGCAGTATTACATCCAATACCGGCATCAGTATCGAGACGTCCCTATTCAGTAGCATTTAGCGCGTTTACATGTATTTTAGTAACCAAGTTATAAGAGTTCTTTTAGAAACGGAAGAGCTGGTAGGACATGACGGAAACCTGACTTCACCAGTTCGATTTCTCCTGGAGAATGATGATGTCTCTTGACCAGGTTTCTAATCAGCTTTTACAGCAGTAAATGTGTGTAACAAAAGGCTTCAGACAGGAACAAGCAGCTGAGTGAAAGACTCAAAGTGGGAAAGATAACGGAGCACTGCCACCTGGTTTTTTAAACTTAGACTTAAATTTGACCTAACTCAAAGCTCCTTGTAAAAGTCTATAGTATTTTAGTCTTAATCAGACTAACATCCCGTCTTACATTATGACTGAATGCAAAACCTCTTATTTCCTGATAAGAAATTAGCTGATTAGCTTTTGTTGTAGATAAAATCAACATTAATACTGGGGCTCAGTTTGGTCCCCAAATACTTCAAACTATCAACCACTTCCACAGACTGATAAGAGTATGAAAGCTGTGTCACTGAGCCTGTGGGACTTGTTAATGAACATTTTATCAACACTGATTAACATGGACCAGGATCATTAATGGACATGGTCAAATAGCAGCTTGTGCTCTTATGAAAGATATCAAGTTTTGTCATATCATGTGCATATTTTACATTTTGAAACAGAAAGGAATAAAGGTAATAAAACCCACCCCAGGGGGGCCCTGTGTTAACAATGATTTCATCAGATCGAATAACATTAATGCAGACCCTCTGTGGAGGCTCTGCTCCAATGATTCCATCCCCTCGCTATTCCCCCACCCCGTTCATTAACTGTAGCAACAAAATATGTGTCCTCATTGTGTTCCCACCTCAACTTAGATCCAAAATCCGTGGAGAAGCGTGATATTAACTAAGGTTAATGCTGCACCCTCTGTGCCACTGTGAGCCCTGTATGTGAACAGTAGAGGGTCCACCTGGTCGGCTATGGCCGAAGTGAGATGTTTACTAACCACCCTCTCCATTCACAGAGGTCGGGGCAGCAGGACGAAAATCATTAAGGGCTTTGGATCCCAGCCTGTTGGGAGGGGTTTCTAGTTTTCCATGTGTTCAGAACAGTGCAGGTATTTAAGAGGAGTTGGAATATTTTGGCCAAGACGCCTTTAGGCTGTGCTGAACTCTCTTTCATACTGTGTCCACATCCAGTCAAGCTACTTTATGCGACTTAAACCACGATAGACCTCTTGCCAATCTCTTCCTCAGACAACTGAATTGTCGGGCTCGGAGGGACAGTGGTACTTTAGAGTCTACAGTATCAGACCTAGAGTAAAACAGTTTGAGGCCATTCACAAAGAATAGATAGTCCACTAAAAAGTCCACTTGACTCTTGACGGCTTAAACTTCTTAGACAGCCGTGGCTTTTTGTTAGGAAACACAGATGTTTTTAGCTTTCTCACAAAAGAGGATGTATGATGTGATGCAATCAGCTTATATCTATTTTTAACATGTCAAAAATACTCTTCTAGAACTAGAACTTGTATTGTAGATATAGGTGAGTAAGTAAAGTTTATTTCTATAGCATGTTTCAGAGAAAAGAATCACAAAGTGCTTCACAATAAAATTTCAAATGAGAAACAAAATGTAAACACAACCATACACAAAATATAAAAAACATTAAAAACATTAAAACAGAAGAATTCATATCTAACTAAAAGCCTGTTGAAATAATGGGTTTTTACCTGCTTTTTAAATAACTCAGCAGCGTTTAAATGCAAAGACACTGGCAGAGCATTTCACAGTCTGGAAGCCACTGCTTAAAGGCTCGATCACCTGAATGAGTCTGACACATAAGATATTCTATACATGTCAGGCCACATGTCACTGAAATAGGATTTTTTTTTTTTCATATGCAGCCTCTAAACAAACAAGTTTAATTTAAATCATTATTAAAGGTGTGTTGTATCTGTCCTTGTTCTTCTGTGGTTGTTCAGTTCAATTCAATTCAACTTTATTTATTTGGCGCAAATTCACAGCAAAGTCATCTCAAGACATTTTACAGAATAAAGTCAAGATTATAAAGATGTATAGAAAGAACCCAACGATTCCCCCTGGAGCAAACCATAGGCAACAGTGGAGAGGAAAAACTCCCTTTAACGGAAGAAACCTCCAGCAGAACCAGACTCAGGGTGGACGACCATCTGCCTTGACCGGTTGGGGTGAGTGGAAAGTGGAGAGAGAAAAGAAAAAGAGCAACAAAACATCAGGCAGGTTGTTGTGGCCTATTAATTTACTGTTACTTTAACAAGTTATAGTATTGTGAGATAATTTCATGACGGCTCTACCTCAGGACCTGTTCATGGGGGCTGGTTTTGTGGGCCTTCACAGATCAGCCACAAGATTGGAGTTAATGTTGTGGGGGGGACAGGGGTCAGTGTGAATGTGAGGGAGGTTATACACTGTAGATTTTAATTAGTTTTAGAATTTTTGGAATAAAAAAGATGCCAACTATGTCAGCTGTAAAACAAATTGGAAATAAAGGTTGAAAATTAGATTTAGACACAGTTTCTGAAAGTATTTATTATAACTACAACAAGTTCAAAAGATTGAACTTGAATATTCAGAATGTTAAAAGTCCAAATAATCAGGTACATCGTGTCAGAGGGGAGAGGAAAGATGGCAGCTTCTTATCACCTTACAACACTTCTAGTCCTGTAGCCACAGCCACTGACTGTTGTCTGGCATCTTTATGTCCATGGACCTCCAAGGTAACCTCGGTCAAATATATCTGCAGGTGCTGCTCTTAAATAGCACATGGCCAAAGGCCCATCATCCATCTACACATACAGCAGAGCAATGAAGTCGGTCATACTCACGGTTTTGGGGGCGGAGTCTTCCCCGTCTGCCTGCCAATCATAAACTGGTCCTGGTGCTCTGCTGTGTTTCTGTCGTCTTGATCCCAGCACTCGTGGTCCTCATAACTCACCTGTTGCCACCTCACGGCCATCTGCGGCTCCTCTGCTGCGTCTCTGGTCTCCTGTTGTCATGGACCCCTCCCCTTCCACCTCATGGTTGGTTCATTCAGCGTCATCTACAGGCAGGTGCCTGTAGTCCCCACACACTTCCTGGGTACCTTCCTTAGGTGCACACGTGCCTCCCATTTTCCATCTTCCTCCAGAGTTTCTTCTTTGTCTCTGTTTCAACCATATTCTGTCTTCTCTGTGAATCTTTGTGTCTCTCAGCGTCTCACATGTCACATCTTATGTTTCTTGTTCCCTCTTGCCCTAACAACAGGCCTTTAAACACCCAGGATCTATTCAGTCACACAATTTGTCATTTTCACTCAGTAGGGGATAAAAATCGTGTTAGAGAAATGCAGCACAGAAATTATTAAAATATAAAGGATAAACCACACAAGTTAAAATAAGTGAAACTTAAAGTTTTACCACACATTAAATGTAAACACCAATGATCACACGAAAGAAAAAAAGAAAAAATCCATTCTGCTCTTTGTCGCACTTGCATCTCGTGAACTGTGAACAGTTTTCTGATAGGACTTTGCTTTGATGTTTTCTCCTTGACTTAGATTTTTGCTGCCTTGTACCTCACTTGTAAGTCGCTTTGGATAAAAGCATCTGCTAAATGACTAAATGGAAATGAAAGATAAAATCCAGACATGTGTTGGCCATAATCCACAGGTGTTAGAACATTGTAGCTTGTTGCATACAGGACTGGGTACCATCAGTCAGAGCACCCACACTGACCCCCACAAAATTAAAACCAGTATGTAAGTTAAATAGTGCGTCTGATTGGTGTTTATGGGACAAAAAGTCCATGAATTTTGTAGCTTGAGTCCTCTCTTTCTTTGAGGACAGGCTGTCCTCAAAAACCAATGTAGTCTGCAAGACACTGACTCCGAGCATGCAGTCGACGGTAGACAGAAATGGTTTCAAAACAACATTGTTAAGATTGTGGAATGGTTGAGTCAGTGGCCAGAGCTCGATCCAAGAGCTGTTCACTCGCGATCGCCGAGCAACCTTTTTCCTGCATTCCTGTGTATTTTGATCACAAATAAAATGTTTTTAATAACTCTTTCTTTTGACTCCCAGCATATTGCTCATCCCAGCCACACCTGTGCCTGCGCTGTAATTAAAAATGTAGAGCTCCAGGTGAAACTCTGCCACATTTGTTGTCCGTGGTTGCCTAGTGTTAATTGTTAGGAATGTTCAGTCCTGAGGGAATTATTAGCACAGAGATAGATTTTAATTGATCTATGATTTGTTGGTAAGAATCACTCATTAATTATTATGTTCTTCCCTTGGCAATAAAGTCTCAGCACAAATTATATTGTATTTTCTTTGGGATCACGTCAGCTGGTGGAAAATGCAGAATGAGAAAACAAGAAGAAAAGCATGAATGAAGAGGTTTGTGTAAGTTCTAGTGCACCTTCAACGAATAAAGTAACTAATTAATTGAGGGTCCATCCAAGAGTTTGTTCTTCTTGGCACCAGGGTTGCAGTACACTGTTGGACTAGCATAGCTACACTCCCTGCCAGGCTCTACTCCCACTGGGGAAATGTAAATGCCAGGTGGTGGGTACAGGACTGGATTGCATGTTGACACCAATATAGAGCCATTCGAGTTGTTGTGAGCTGTGCCAGCATGTGGTCTAGAACTAAATCTACAATGCATGACTTCATGTTCCATATCCAATATTTGGGTCTGTGCATGAACAGGGCATGAGAAAAGGCAATTAAAGATAATGACTGAACATCCTACCTAAAGGTCACAAGAAGCAAACAAAACAGGATAAAAGAACCACAACATCTACAGGTTATGCTAAGGTCACGTTAAAGCTACTTTTAACAGCAAAATGTGAGGGATGTATGCTAACTGCAGTTAACTATGTTTATAATGGTCTTTTAAAGTAAAAAAGCAGCAATGAAGGACAATGATTTTTCAACTCTGTCTCCTCTTAAACATGCAATAAGCAACCACACTGCTAAACCAGATTACATTTTCTATTAACATAATGAGGATATGCTGATTTACAGAAATGGGCAGTTGCAAATATGTTGATCCTTACAGCAGCATTACTATATTTACTGCGTCGCTGAGAGAAAATGTCTTTTTCTTAGGGTGGTGGTTATTACTTACTTGTACTAAAGAGAAATGTACTTTGTTATAACAAGATCATTTTTTTTGTTTTTACCAGACACGTTTGTGTTCTAGCAATATTTTTTAACATTATTTTGAGATATCAATTTATTCTATTGTCATAACTACATGTAGCCCAACCACACACACACACACACACAAGCATTCCCACAGCCTTATTATCATTTCTTCATATAGCACTTATACTGCTAACGAGCGGCTGGGGCTGATACCAGCCGTCAGTGCGCAAGCAGCACTTTGCAGACAGATTGTCTGTCCTTCACAGGGCTGTAATTTAAATGTGGTACATTGCATTAAGACTATGCGTTGCTGTTGTTTTGTCTGTCATTCACAGCAAGGTGAAGCTTTTATGTTGATAACAATGGAATAAATTGTTTCTGGAAGGGTGTTTTTCAAAATAAGAGCACATTATTTAAGAAGTATTTATTTGATTAAAACAAATAACTTTTCTCTTTAAAATGAGAACTTTATTATAAGTTACAAAAGGGGACGGGTTTCATGTTATAACAAGATATTTTCGCTAAAAAAGATGCTGTGTTATTTAACAAGATATTTTCTCATTACAACAAACCAAAGAGCATAATTGTTTTGTTGTAATGGCAGCAACACGCTTCCATACATTCTCAACATAGCAGGAAAATGATTCCAAAACAATTTCTATTTTCACCAAAAGATCAGATCTGACTGATATACAACTTTACCACTTACAGAGAGAGAGTGCGATACAGTAGAGAACTTGTGGGACTTTGTGCGAGGCAACAGTGACACCAAAGAGACAGGTGCCTTTGAGCGTAGCAGCCATGTAGATCGGTCTGCAGTTACCCAGGTCACTCGAGTTTGTAAGCAGTGATGGAGACTTAAGCAGCAGGAACAAAGGACCAGCAGTGCCACCCCTCCACCCTCTGCAGGTGGAGCAGCCTCTTTTACCAGTTGAAAACCATCAGTCTCAGATTTTCAGCTCTGCACTTCCTCAGCTCCTGCTGAATTTTTATCGCTAACAGCAGGCTAGCAGCTGTCTCGTGTAAACAATGCTGTATCCTTGACAACCTTTGCCTTCTAACTTCTAAAGCTTTCAACTTTGTTTCAAATTTAAACTTTTTTTTCTGGAAAAAAGCCAGAGACATACATACAGACACAAACATATTTTTTAGGTAAAAATTGATAACTCTGCCATATAATATGTATGAGATTCTTCACAGTGCAGTATTTAGCATCAGTTAACATAAAATAAGTAAAGGCAGTGCCGGAAATTTCAACCTAAACAGTTAGTATAGCAAATCCATAACCATGGATGTGCCAGTGTTTTCCAGTATTTTAACCTCAGCTACGAACTTACCACACAGCTGTGACTGTGACTGCACTAAACTTGAAAAACTAAATTTAATGCATTAGATGTAGATTAAAACATGATACTTTTCTTACTGCTGTGACGTCCTTTTGTCGCCACAGGAAAAAGTTTTAGACTTTTTTTTTTACACCCCGAAGATTAAAAATCTAATTAAAAAATGGTTTTATACTGAAATGATTCTGAAGATCTGATTCAGACTGCACATTAGCATCTTGTGTCACATGACCTCAATAAAGTGCACTGGTTTGCTGAATAGATTTATTGGCTTTGTTTGAGAACACCTCTGGCATTTATCTGCAGTTGGTGCTGTTTCAACCCCTGACACTATGCGCTTTATGATCAAATTTCTAAGAGAAAATAAGTTGCAATTTAACAATATGTTATAAGAGGAAAGACAACCAAGCCAACCACACAATGGTGCTTCCCCTGAAGCTAAACATACAGACTAACAGAATCCCGCCCTTTTATATGGATCAGCTCAGAAGAGAACCTAGAGAGAAAACAGGAACAAACACACATTACAGCTTATGCAGACAGGCAAAAAGGCACAACACACTGCTGTAACACAAGACGTTTTAACGCATTTTAAACAGGTAATAGGTACATTTTCTTTGTTTTTTAACCTAGTTGATCATAAAGGTGTGGTTTAAAACAGTTGAATGAACATAAAACACTTACTGTAGGCTGTGTTCAGCAGTAGCACTGATGTAGGAGAACTTTTCTACTATGCAGCTGGCCAACACTCATCGGGAGCAACTAAGTTGGGGTTCAGTGTCTTGCTCAAAGACACTTCGACATGTGACCGAAGGAGCCGGGGATTGAACCAACAACTATAGACCAACTGTTTCTCTGTTGAGGCATCTGTGTGGACGTGAAACAATAGACCAGAAGCATAAGGTCTATGCACATAAAGCATGAGTGACATGCAAACGGACACACAGACAGCTAGACTGATTAAAATAGGCCTATCAGCTTCATGCACATATCAAAAATGTGTAGACATCGTGTGAAGATTAAGAATCTGCTCTGCACAATTTTTAAAATATGAATAGTTTTTATCTGTTTTTGCAAATGTAGAAATTTATTCATTTCACAAATATGTTGCATTGAAATGATTGGATGATTGAACGATTCCTACATTAAAGATAATCATGATTGCTGTTAAGTTGTGTAATAGTTTCTTTTTTAGGAGAAACAGTTGAGTATTTCTGTGTAAATTAACCCTTTAACAGTTAAAATGTCTTGTGGGTAGTACTACAGATTCAATGTGCTCACTGAAACTGGAGAAGGAAAAGGACACTCCCATTATCTAGCTTCAGTGGGTGCACATCATACTGCAACCACCATGGACAACCAGCTCCACTTTGATCCTACCTAGTAGATGTGTGAAACGTTTGACTGCTTAAGCCTCACAGTGTTTGAAGTGTCATGAATACTGTGGCTCCCACACACTGTCTCACTCTGACAAACAAACGTACCATCACACAGCAGCAGCTTCAAAGTGCTGGCACATGGAGAACATTCAACACCTTGTTACTCTAATGAGGAGGGGTTGAATTAAAAAGACTACACCAAGAGCAAGGTGTGGAATAGTCCAGGAGGTCACAAGGAGTCCCAGGCCACAGCTAGGAAACTAAAAATCTGTTATTGAATGTTCGTGAGTCCACCATTAGAACCCTGAGCAACAATAGTGAACAGGGCAGAGCTGTGAGGAGGAAGCCACTGCTCTCCAAAAAGAGCAATGCTGCTTGTCTACTTTGTTTACGACCATGTCGATAAACCAGGACCCTGATTTCCACAAGCAAATTCTACAAGTAGATGCCATTAGTTAGTTTGTGATTGCTGCTTGTCTGTCATGCCACTATAGAGACCAAACAACTGTTACAGTGTTACATGAAAGACATGTAAGACACTTTCCCAAGCTCAGGTCTCTGCAGAATATGTGGCTTCGAACATTTCTGACTAGACAACATTTTAACATAAAGAAATGGGAGGTTTCTGACAGTTGTTGAAACAACTGATGCTGTTGATTTTCTTGGGAGAACAGTCTGTATCTTCAGATGAAATTCGAAATGAGAGCCAAAGCTTCTCAGAGAGGAGGCACTGAACAGCCGTAAGGAGTTTGCACATATGAAAAATCATGTAACAGTTTCCATAAAATTCTTCCAAGAGAACTCTGAGGTAGAAATGTGGTTGCTGATGAACAAATGCTTCAGATGGCATCAGCTGTGCCAATGAACGCTGGCTCAATCATTAGATCCTTGGCTACTAGCTGACTAGTAATGTCCAGTCCAAGTGATACTGGTTTACCACATGGTCATTATGTAATCTGACATTTATTCTTCTGACTTCATGCCAGTGCTATCTGTACTTCCCTCTACTAGCTAATCTTGATCATTGTTTATTAAGTGTTATCGTATTTTTTACAAGTATCAATAGTATCATATTTCCAGATTCTGAATCACTTGGACAAAAAGTGATCTTGACAATTTGATTATTCTTGTTATCATTTGGATGCTGAGCCAAAAAGTGATAAAGTGGCTCATGGCTCATGCTGATGCTGTCTCAGAATGGCAGTAATAGATGCTAATCCTGCCATGGATGCTGTTATCTTTTTTTTTTGGTGCCTTTATCTTGTGATAATGGGATAATTCATTAGGATAATGTCATCATCTCAGCATAACAGCTTTGTTTTTTTCGTGATAATGAGATAATTTCTTGGTGCTGAAAGAGCAGCACCTGTCAGCTCCAACTTTAGTGGAATTAACAAATGCATCTGTTTTTTTTTTTATAGTCTAACATTCTGATCTCCTGAAACAAGTCCATCCATTTCCCGTTCTAACTGACTGTGTGATGTTACAACAACTGATGATTTTTTCAAGTAATCTTAAAACACTAAGGTAAAACATTAATAAGCAAAATCTTTTTTTTACTGTTAAAACATATCAAACTCACATTTTATTGCACAATGGAAGCCAAGGATTTGGGATTTGGAAAAATATATCATTATCTCATTAAACTAACTTTATTTTCCCGAAAAATAACAACATTTGTCCCATAATAATGAGATAAAGGGACAAAAAAAGACGACAGAATCAGCGGCTGTTCTCAGCTTCTGTATTAACTCCACTAAGAAGTTGATGGTGGTTCTGATGTCAGTAGGCGACAGGAAGAATTGTTGTGCCAACATGCGACTGGAACATGAGAACTTTCAAATAGTCCACCATAATTTTTTGCTACAATTTCTGGTTTTCAAGAAAATATGGAGAAACAGGGCAGAGTGGCAGAGAGGATGTTGATGATGGTGTGTGTGTGTGTCTGTGTGTGTTTTCTTAGCTCTTCGTTAAACACCTAAATTGCTCCCATTACTTGCTCAGGCGTGTGTCCTTGTGCACCATACAAACAAAATGGAAGGTCATTAATAAAAACATTTCCTCATTGGTAGGTAACAACAAACCCACAGGAACACGCACTCTAAAAGTAATGTTTGCTGCAGGGAGCATCGTTTTGTACAAAAACATCTGAGCTGCCAATTATTTTTGTATTTTTTTTTTATCAATGTATTTACAGCACCTACTGTAGCTGAAAACAGAAGTTCTGAGGTTAAGGTTAGTTGGGAGTCACAAGCGCACACCCACAACACTGCTCCTCATGTGTCACTTGTGCATGCTGTCACTGCCAGCCATCACCGACAAAGGGAGGCAGCAATGTTTGAAAGAGGATGTTGCCTCCAGCAGAGCAGTTAGTGTAGAAGAGGACAAACCAAGAAAGGAGCTGCTGCTGGGACTCACACTGAGCTCCCTTCAGCTTCCACCACACACTCCTAGAGACATCTGCTGTTCAACAGATCAGCTTCCTCCATCAACCCCCTGACACAAACACAAACACACACACACTGTAACACACCACTGGCTTTACAGCACTGTAAATCCCATTATCTGCCAGCTGGGGGGTGGGGGGTGGGCTGGAGGGATACTATGCAGCTGGCCAACACTCACCGTTAGTAACTAAGTTGGGTGATAGTTTTTTACGAAGGACACTTTGACATTTGACTGGAGGAGCCAGGAATTGAACCAACAACCATGGGATTGGATTGGTGGACAACCTACCTCCTGCTGTGAAAGGCGCTGCTCCATCACAGCTATGGTTTTGTTTTTTGTACCTTTAAAATGAGTAGGGAGGGCTGTCGTTCAGTTGGTAAGACAGTCATCCACAGGCCTATCCTGAACTCACAGGATGAGCCAAAGGACGAAAAAAAAGTTATACCATTAAAATGAGTATTCTACACTCAGAGATTTAGAAAGACTGTAGTACAGAGAATACAAAAAGAAGTCATCTATAGGAAGAAAAGCTCATAATATCCCTATACTTTAGAAGATTCATATTCATCGCTGAAACAAAATTAAATTGACCATCTTCTACATTAATTAGATTTTCATTAGAAACAACAAACCAATTGAAATGTAAAAGTCAAACTTGCATATTTGCTGATGTAAACTGAGAAGTCTATTTCATAATAATGCAGGATAACAGCATGGTCAGCTACTCTAAAGACTCTAAACTAAATTTAGACTTCTCTTAAAAACGCTACTAGAAAATAGGAACAGAAGGGAAGCAAACGGAGGGCAGTGACACAGTTTGCAGCAAAGTCAGCAGCCCAACTACTTTGGTACCAGAAACGAGCAGTTGAGTGTGACAGTCTCTCGGACTGACGCCACTGTTAGCAGCCAATCAGATGACACCTCAATGTCCTTCCTGACTTATTCTTCACAGACAAGGTTAGCTCGGAACTTGGACCTTCAAGCCTTTATATGGCACTGCATGAGAAAACCTTCATGCTACCTTGTTGAAGTCTTTCGCTGCATCCAGAAATGTAACCTGAAACCTTGTTACAGCTGGAGGAAGCTGTACATCGAGTCTGTGCAGAAGCGCCCCAGAGGTCACTGGGCCTGAGCTCATGTCAGATGGACAGAAAGACTGTAAAGACATATTTTGTAAGAGAGGTGACTGTTATCAGTGGAAGGTGCCTACTGCAAGGGTGACTTACATAGTTACACTTTGAATCTACTTTCTAGCATAAGCATGTGAGACTAAATAAAATACATAAAAAGCTCCACAAATGTATAACTAAGCGCTCAGACTGCTATTACTTTAGTTTTTGGGTGTCTACTGCAAAATATCTGTGAAGACATTTTTAAGCTTTGACGATAACAAACAGGACATTATAACCATCCACCCATTATCATAACTGCTTCTTCTGCTAAGGCTTGTGCTGTGCTGGAGCTGATCCCATCTGCTGCTGAGCAAACGCAGAAGATTGTATTTAAGCATTATTTTTATTGAATATCTTGCACATATTGTGAATTTGAAATGCGAATAAATGGTTTCAACAGCTGCAGACTGATACACAAACCCCGAAACAGAGATTGTGTGTGGTTTAAGTAAAGTTTAAAGAGTTCCAGTGATGAGGCCTGTGGGCACAAGAAGGAGGCAACGTCAACTGACAGCAAATCCTGATAATGATGTGTGTTTACCTCTAAACAGCAATAATATGAGAAATGTGAAATAAGCCAAAATAACAGGAAACAATTTTTTTACAAGTTTACAGGACAACACGAGCAGCATCTGGATGAGTTAATTTAGGCATCATACACTTGTTTATTTCCTCAGCCTTGATGCACACACACACACACAGGCAGTGAAATGATGGATACATACATATTCTCTGTGTTTGAACATCTGCTCCACAAATCACATTACCGTCTATCGCACCATAATTACTGTCTGAATGTTAGAACAGTCACAGAAATGAGTGGAAAGCTGCATGGGGTTGTTTATGTTAAGTTTAAACATTGAGTAATATCCGAGCCCTGGCATTCTGAGTTTACTGAGTGCATGCACCAAGTCAGAATAATGCACACGCATTCTTTTCACCTGATTTGTCAAGATGCACATATGCCTGGTTTGACTTTTTACAGCTCAGTCATGATGGGAATGAGAGCATGGACACAAGCCATTTGCACTTGCACCATTAGCCCCAAATGGATGTAGACACGCCCTTAAACAATCATTTGCATAAAAAACACTGTGTGAGCTGCACATTATCATTATCAAATAAAGAAGAAGTAGAAGTGCTATTTGAGTGAGTGGAAACTTGAGATTAAAATAGTTCAATGGCTTCATCTTGTCCTGAACGTTCCGCACGTTGAAGGCACGAGTTTATATGACGGATGCCCTTCCTGCTGCAACCCTCCCATTTTTATTCGGGCTTGGGACCAACACCAAGGTGGCCGTTGGTAGCAGGGCAGGGCCAAACCTGCTGGGGTGGGATTCGGACCCGCAGCCTTCTGCACTCCAACCCGATGCTCTACTCATTGAACCACCAGGCCCCCGAGACATTAGATGAGAAGTGGAAAAACAAAATAAGGGTGTTCTGTTTGCTGTTTGGTCGTCTAAGTTCGGGCATCACACACCAGAGAGAAGCAGCTGAATGACAAACTTTAAGAGGCCATCAAGACTGTCACTCCTGAGCTTAGGACACAGGTCAAACAAATCCTGTTGGATTCAGAGAGAAGCTAAAAAACATATAAGTGATGCAAGAGGAGGGGAGCTGGAAACCCCCTACGTTATCTACAACAGGATACCAGGCCTCATTTCTAGGCCACGCTGCGTCACTGACACACAGATGGAACATGGTAGATCCTGTGTTTTATTGAACAGCTTAAAGCAATTTAAACACCACAAAGCTGTATCTGGTGGAGAGGGTCCCACCACCACCTGTTAGTGCACATGAAGGAGCTTCCTCTGCATGTGTGCAATCAGTGCTACTTGTCCCTGCAGCTCCGCCCCACATGTGTGTTCTTATGGAAGGTGCTTTCTGAATGCAACTCTTTTTGCCTTAGTATGGTTCTGATTCCCAAACTGTGTTAATAGCAGACATGCAACTTGCAGGTGTATGTGATTAACTGTGCCTCTTTAAACTCGTTCTTGTGGCCCCCCTAGCATCCCGGTGGTTATCAGGGAAAGGGAAGACTATTTTTGTGCTACACTATAGAACCCAGGATAAACCTAAAAAAATCTTCCCCCTGATGCATCCAAGCAGAACCACCTTCCTTTCAGAAGCCCAGTGCAGTGCTCCAAAGCAGAGCCCAGCTATCCAGCACATTGTGGTTTGCCTCTTTTGTCATTTGCAGATTAAGAAATGGGATTAATAGGAATCCACGGGGTAGCAGCTATCAACCACCACAGGTTTTAATTTGCACACTACTAAAGCTTAATAGGCATGATTTCATTTTAAATGAAGTCAAATCATTAGACATTAAGTATTTTCCTTTCGCTAATACTAAAATTCCCTCTTGAGGCACCACTATTGCAACATGTGTGCAGTATATTCCTCCAATTATGTTTGGAAAATTGGACATTGCTGAAAATTGCATTTTAATGTTGGTTGCTTCACCACAAGGTACGAGAAACTGATTTAGACTGACTTAGACATCTAATGCCATCCCACACGGGGAGCATGACACGAGTCAGTCCTGACTGGGATATTCTAGACCTGTCTGATCTGTCCCTGTTCCAAGGAAAACAAATGGTAAATGCACTTTTCTACACTTTCTGCACTTTTCTACCTATTGGCTGCTATGCAGCTGGCCAACACTCACCTGAAGCAGCTAAGTTGGGGTTCAGTGTCTTCAGTGTCAAGGACACTTTGACATGTGACTAGAGGAGCCAGGGATTGAACCAACAACTGTGAGATTGGTGGACAACAATCTCTAAACATCTATTTTGAATTATTAGCCACAATGGCAAGATCTGCCAGAAATGGCATTAATACACAAACCTTACACAGCACCACAGCTGTTTACAGAGCATTTGGACACGTTTTTATGATGATAGACAGGCTAGGCAACAATTTACAAAATAAAAGTCCAAAATGAAAAACACAAAAACAAACTTAATAATAAGCTCCATAGACCAACACTATGTTTTAAAATACATAATGATCTGAAACATTTCCTGTTAAATTCAGTGTCTCCCCTTATTTTTCATTTCCACCTCACCATGCTCACACTTGCTTCCTCCAGAAAAGTGTATACCCATAATCTGAAGTATGGATAAGGTGCACGTTTTCTTCCTACATGTCTGTCAGTTCATATGTAGGAAAAGTTGTCATTCTTTTGAATGGCCTACGGGAAATCTCCCAAATCTGGCCAGTTTAAAGGTCAATGCAGGAGCTTCTTGACAGCTGCTTCAGGCAGATGCTGCCTGCCAGCTCCTCCCTGCACATTCCCTAAATCTTGGTGATGTAGTTCTTCTTATCAGTGTTCTACTTCTTCTTTTGCTGCATGCCTGCGCATGCTGTTCACCCAAAAGATATGCAGCTATTAACCTGGACACAGCATTTAAAAGCTACTTGCTGCCTTATCAACCTGATTATGCGGCTGCAGGAATGTTTTGGCGCCTCTTGGGTCACCATCTAGAATAAACATCCCCAGAGTGCACAACACTCTTGCAAGACAATTAGCAGGGGTGCTAGGTTCAAGGTGTTTCTTTATTTTCTAAAATTCTTAAATTCTTCCTATTCGAGACAAGAAGAAGAAAGAAGATATGGTGCAGCAGGTTCCCTCAATGTGTTCACATACTCTGTGGTGACTCTACTATGCACAGGACTAAGTAAAGCTGGTACCATTAGTTCATCTAAAGCCAGAGGTGAACAAACTGGAAACGTACATCCCATAACGCATCATGGGATGTAGAAGTCCAATTTGTTCACCTTTCTAACAACTGTATTCTTTCCTTTTTGTGAAAGGTTCTATTATATTATCCTCCACACTGATCCACTGTGGAACAGGACACAGATGATTGAATCATCAATAGTTCTGTATATTGCTACTGTTAGTGTTCTGTCAGTTACCAGAGATGGGATTGGCAAGTTACTGTTTCTGTCTCTAAGCGTAACAGAAGAAAACCTTCCTAAGCAAAATTGGGTAACTGAAGCTAACATCAACCCAAACCTAATGAGCATAAATGATCTTGTTGTTTCCCACAAACAACCAAAGAATGACCAATTCAAACCAACATCCCAATGTCAAGGGCACTGTTTCAGTGACTGCCGTTAGATGCACATAAGTAACCAGGTTACTCGGAAAAGTCCTGTCCTGACGTATGAATTAGCATCGCTCCGTTAATAATCTCTGCTTCCTTCATTCTTTCACTCAGCTGCTTGTTCCTGTGCAGTTGGACAAAGACAATTAGAAACCTGCTAACTGAGAAATCCACTTGGCTCAAATCTGATTTTCCCCAAGTAGGAAACCTCACTATTTGGAAATAAGGTTTCATGACAGCAATCGCCATATCTCAAAAAGCCCGACTGTACCACACTCACTTAAGTGCATGAAAAGTAAATGCACTAATGGAGAAAAACCAAACAAGGCCAGACAACCATAAATGAAAAGTACAAGAAAAACTGAAGCATAGTGTTTACAGGTTGGAAGACACAAAGTTTGAAACCGTTTGACCCGATGTTTTTTTTGGGGGGGGAAAATCTAATTTGGAGCCAGTCTCTCTGACTGTGCAGCATTGGTACCTGTATCTGTTGCCGAGAAAACTTGTTAAATACTCTAAGCTCACACTTGTACTGCTCTGAGACAAAGTTGTGATACTTATTTTAGCTGTGTTGTGTCTGATTTGTTTTCCACTATGAGAGAACTGAATGAGACAGGAGTTAACCTGTTTTAAAAAACAATGCCCCCCACTCATGATTAGAAAACTGTCTAAAATTGCTCTTACTGAATTTAAAAAATATATTTTGCTGGGGAAGAGCTAGGCAGCACGCGTTTATACGAGTGACTCACACTAATGCAAAAAAACCGAGAGGAATTTACTTTTTCAGCAACATCTCTATGTACCTGATGATCGGGAAACGGCAACAAACACAAAGTCAGGCTCGGCACTAGTCTTGACAAGTCTGCACCATATGCAATGTCGATGCATCTGTCATTTCGGTCACTAAACCAGGTCAACGATGCAAAAGTTCAATTGGTTTACATTCTAAAAGTGAGCAGGAGCTGCGTTCTCACACTACAGCTACTGCTGTATAATTGCCACCCAAACATTGCAGGATCTGACTACTGTATTATTCTTTTGTGAACCACAGTATAGAGAATGACTAAGAAAAAAAAAAAAATCCTGAAGATGTCCGCCTCCTGTCTGCCAAAGGAAAAACTGATCTTCAGACCTTTCATCAGCTGGAGTGAGCGTGTCCACGCGGACCCTACTCAGACATTACAAGGAACATGGACCAAGATGTGTGCAACCAAGAAAGATGTTGAATTTCTTGTTTTTGTAACAAGAGCACATAGTGCATCATTTAGTAAGGTTCTGGCCCTAGACTGAGTTAAATTGTGTGCAGAAGCAACTGTAGACTGTCCTCTAAACATTCCCACCTCTCTCTACCAAGCAATGTTATGGCTGCAATTAAAGAAATCACACAGAGACGTACAGAAAAAGTTGAATTTGTATTGAACTGGAGCTGGTCTGTTCCATGATATGAGCACATAAGAAAGACGCATAACTAAGACAGGCATCACAGTGACTAGAGGGCGGGGAGAGGTTTAATGATGTGCTGTTCACAGGTGGAACCACTGTGGCCTTGGAGCCTTCTTCCAGATTTCACTGTGGAAAGAGGGGAGAATTTCATGTAGTACCACGGAAACTGCACGTGTTGGGGGGTGGTTTCCCGCTGCGGCCCAGGGCCAATGATCATCTTCGAGGGGATTGCAGTTTTTTAAGGACGTTATAATAAAACAAATGTGAGAAGGTTCTTTGGCCTGGGTCATCGTTTTTTTCAGGACAATGATCTAAAGCATGTAGCTGCAAGAGCAAATGGAGCCGAGGGAATAAACTGGGTGCCAACAGTGTCAGTGTGACATTTGATGAAAGATTAAATTCATAAGGAACCAAACTGAGCACAAGGCACAAACTCATTGCAGCTGTGATCTTCTCAATAGTGCTGTGCAACAACTTCATTTCAGCTTTAGCAGAGGTCCTGCCTCTGATTGTTGAAAGGAAAACTCATAATGGCAAGTGATGAGGTATAGCTTCACTCCTGTGGCGCAGGAAGGTAGAGCGGTTGTCCACCAATCTCACAGTTGTTGGTTCAATCCCCACCTCCTCAGGGTCACATGTTGAAGTGTCCTTGAGCAACACTGAACCCCAACTTAGTTGCTCCTGTTGAGTGTTGGCCAGCTGCATAGCAGCTCCCCCATCGGTGTGTGAGTGTGAATGGGTGAATAAGAAGCAGTGTAAAGCGCTTTGAGTGCCAAAAGATAAAAAAGCTCTATATAAGTGCAGAACATTTACCATTTCCACTTCAATTCACCTGTTCTGTCCGTAAAGTTAGGAGTAAACAGCTTGTGCACTGAATCATGTCATCATATAAACATTTTATGAGTGGTGGCTTAATTATTCCTGCTTGGTTCAAATAAAAAAAGGACCAGTAAAAAACAGCCACTGGAGTTTCTGACAGTTTTCTACTCAGAGGTGGGGGATCATTTCAAAAAGCCAGAACCGTTTCTCACCTTTCCTACATATGTTCAGCAGGGCCACAGGCCATAGGAGGCACTAATGCTTCTAACATATAAGAAGCAGAGCACTGAGCACTGAGCTCCTCTCTCTGTCCCTTTCTGCAGGTGTCTCTGGCTCTGTGTGTCTTCCAGCGTGCAGCTACTGGTCCTACCAACCTGCCCGTTTTGTTGTTGCACCCCAACCAGTCAAGGCAGATGGCCGCCCACCCTGAGCCTGGTTCAGTTTTTCCTCTCCACTGTTGCCTAAGTCTCCAGGTGGAATTGTTGGGTTCTTTCTATACATTTTTATAGTCTTGACTTTATTCTGTAAAGTGGCTTGAAGATGACTTTGTTGTGAATTGACTCTATATAAATAAATTTGAATTGAATTAATGCATCACATTGTGTTTTTAATGGGCCATTACTGGAAAATGTCAAACGAATTATTAATGAACAGTTTGATACTCAACACTTCACTTGTCTATTGCCTTTTGGATGTGAAAAAACATAATTTACACCATACTACACTATCTGTCCTCCAAAACTAGTAAACCACTGTTAACCCTATTGTCTTTTACAATAGGGGTTTTAAAAGAAAAAAAATGAATATGTCTCAAGGCTAATGAGCTATTGTCATGCATTTTCAGTAGCTGTCTGCTGCACACCGTGGCACATTCATCACCACATAAGGAGGATTTTAAAATATAAGATTTTTTATTTTTTGTCCTTTCGGCTAATATAAGATGTTTATGAAACAAAACAAAACCTCCCTGTAACAGTTAATTTGATACAATAAAGGGAAAAAAAATTCTAAAACTAACAAGTGATAACTGATTCCTGATTTCCTGTGTTATTGGTGTTATTGTGTTATATTGGATGACTTTCGTTCTCTCTCTGCTTTATGGTCCTTATAGACATACAGAGGAAAACATTTAGCTTCTAAATTATATTATTATACTCTTTTAAATCACCCACTGCATGTGCACAAGGGCCAATATGAATGGCCACTGGAGGTCTCATTTCCCTAATTTGTTTGTGGTGCCTCATAGCATTTGACTGACTTGCCTCTTGTGACAGTGGATCACTAAACTGTGGCGGCATTGTAAATTACAGTGATTCAAGACACTTACGGTCTCAAAAATGTATTTTAGTTGATACATAAACAAACTGTTTAAATCAACTCACAACCTGGGGTCAATGATGAGCTGTTTGTCTAACTCTGGTACAGACTTTACAATCAGCTTCAGTGAACTCGCGAAGGATTTAAGGATGGCAGATATGTAGTTCTAGCATCATTTCAAAAGCTAAAATAGATGATTTTCTAAGGTTGAACTAGTCATGAAATGACCTTGAATAATTTGCATTATAAATTACATAGAGCTTCAAAGCTGGAAGACAACACATGTGCAAAGCCTGCAGCAATAAAACTAAACTTGGATGAACTGGTCTAACAGTACATATTACTGACTGTTTAAAACGAATCGAGTCATAATACAGTAAAACATGACAGACACACACTTCCATGCATCCTTTATTCTATTATTTGCATTAAAACATCCATTTTTGCCTTCTTGCAACAACCACTACATGTATGACAATATTTTTCACGGCATAATTAAGGTTTATTTAATCTGTTTTACACACTATTAGAAAAATCTGATCTACTAGCATCATATTTTTCCATTTGCATATTGTGATTCCAGTGTTAAAATCAATGAGACTATACTGCCCGGTGTTGGGGCTAATACGTATAGAGAAGATATTGAAGTATACCAGCTTCAGAGACAGTGTAAATCTATCAACACTTAGACTGGAAAACCTCGTAAAAATTTAAGTATCAAAACAATAATCAGGACTAAAGCAAGGTCTTCATTTCATTTAAAAAGACAAGCTACAGGAAATATACTAGATTCCAATGTTGAGAGTTCATTAAGCAGAAACATCAGCCCAACATTAGCTATAATCAGAAAACACTAACACCCAACTTAGAAACCACTTCACAGCAATATACGGATCATCCAAATGATCACAAGTTGCTATGCAAGTCTCTTCTCAGAATGCATTTTCAGCCTTTATACTTCATTGTGATACAGTTGTATTCTTCTGTTTTGCCTCAGCTTAATTTTCTAGAGGTTAGTGCTTCATTTTCTTCTTTTGCAGGGGGGGGAAGGCAAAAGAACAAATGATTCAAATACAGTTGATACAAGTCAAAATGTCCACCACTATAAGGTGTAATTAGCATGCGCTGCTTGTTTCCACTTTATTCCACTTCTCCTCTGTGGTTCTTTCAGATGTCTTTGGAGTTCCAGCTGGGATATGAGCAAAGTACCACAGGGCTCCACAGAAAATGGGGCTGGCTGGTTGGTTCCTCTCCTACTGCAGGCTGGAATGTGGAGCTGATAAAAGGGGAATGATCTTGGGAATTTGGTTTTTAGTACAGCAGTCATTTCCCCTATTCCTTGAAGTGTCTTTTACAATGATTGAGTGATTGTTTCTTCCAATGGATAGCAGCAGTTATCAATCCCACTGAAAACTACTACAGCCCCACTGCAGTACACAGGAATGACTGGCTGAAATGTTATCAAGTGTAAGGCCTTATCTGTAGTGTGAAACGATAAATTAAGAGTGCACACAAACCAAGCAACAGCATGTTCACCTTCAACACAGTCACAAAGAACAGAGTTCACAGTTCAGCAGGTAAACTCCATGCTGCCCGACTTCAGTTTCAGTTTACAGTACTGAGTCAAGAGTATTCCTGTTTGAAAAAGATATCAAGTCTCATTACCACATAACCTCCAATTAAACACATGGTCCTGACACCTCCTGGGCTCTATTGAAGTTAGCTTCCATATCAGCCAACATTTGGGATTATTCATTGCAGTGTTGCTTAGTGGCAAAGGTACAAACCTCGCATGACACGGCATGTACAAAATTACTAGCACTTAACTGTGAATTGTTTTAACAGGGTCAAGATGTCTGTCTTTTTTTCAAAATACACTGATAAAGTCTTACTGACATAATTGACCTGTTGAGGCATTGAACTAATCGTTTACTTGCTCTGGTAAATTCAGCTTTGGGTGTTTGCTTTTACTTGGAGTTATCGAGAACAGACAAATGGATTTGAAACGCTGGCATTTGTGTGTTGTATTTACCAGTGGCTGCAAAGTAGACAAAGACATTACTACAAAATAATGTGTTTGCCAATAAACAAGACATGTTGTAAACTGCCAGATTTCTTGTAGCCATCTTCCCTCAATATGAGAGAGCAGCAAGCATCAGGACAACAAACATCACAGCTACCACAGCCAGATGTGCAGGGATACACTTTGGCTGAGGCCAATTCATGCTTTCCACTTCCCCTCACACAGACATTTTCCATTTAGACAGTTGGTATCAGTGCACGGACACCTCCAACTACAAAAACATGATGCTCACTTTTGAAAGCAAGAAGAGCTCATTTGTTTTTTTGGATAAATAACAGCCGATCTCCAACTAAGCAGTGCTGGTCCCAAGATCGGCAGAAATTGGGGAGGATGGAAAAACTGCGCTAAATCAACATGCGGCAAATGTTCCACTGTGTCGCAGCTGAACTCACAGGATAAGCAGATAGGATTTGTAATAATAATAATAACAATAATAATAATAATAAAAAGCTTTTTCAAGGTATGTGTAACCGCTTGTCACAGATGTGGATAAAAAAAGAAATACAGCACACACCTACATGAAACAATAATTTCATTTACTTTTCTGGCACATGCACAGTTTGCGCAGATACAAAGTTGTATGCACAGTGTCATGCACACTGTAGTGGAGATGTGGATGAGGAAAGCATAACTTGGCCTTTAACAGTTCGTAATCACACAACCCTCCCAAAACAAGTTCTTTCTGACCTGCAATTAAAAAAAAGCCATGGAATGCCAACAGCAACGGAACGAAATCTATATATATATATATATATAACTATCCAAACATAGAAAACTCATTACCTGAAAATATCCGCACATTAAAAGTGCAGCTGTTTAAGCAACCCTGAATGCTAACTTAAAAATACAGAAAAAGTAAAAATTTCAAATTGTATCTCGAGGTGCAAAAGTGATACTTCTTTACTTGGTATAAAAGAATACAAAAAAAATCAAGCTTGAACATTGCAAGGACTCTCAGTCAAAAGGAAAGAAGGAGTTATGGGGAAAACAGAGGGAAGAATGAAGAAGTTTGAAAGACTCAAGCTCACAGGGAGAGACACTAACACAGACAAGGTGAGGGAGACAGTCAGTAGTCAAGAGAAGGAAATCAATCCAGACTGAGCAGCAAGTGCAAACACTGTGTAAGCCCGGGCTCATTGGCAAACTGGGTCCAAATGTAAGAGCAACATCGAGGTTTTAGGGACACTACATTTTAAGTCAAAGCTGCTCGCCTTGCCAGGACTGGGCGTATGCTTAGCTGCACCTCAACAATCTAAAACTACCTCCACTTCCAGTCCACAGTGCATTTCCATCCAGACATGTCTTCAACGAACTGTGTGATCAGTTTACTCCAGTCCTGCCCCTATGCTAAGAGTGGAAGTTGGGAGATGATGAGGTTTCTTTAGGGTGTTGAAATGAACCCTGAGTGCTGAGCTCCCCCTCAGGAAGAGGGAAGCTCGAAGGAGATAAACTGCTTGAGTCTCTCCAGGTACTGGGCGTAGAGTTCAATGTCGTTGTGACCAGCTCCCTCTACCCACAGGGGCTCAACAGCACGGGGGCAACGCTCGTACATGGCCAGGCCGTGGGAGAAGTCGATCACCTCATCCTCCGTACCGTGGATTACCAGCACCGGGGACGCCACCTTGGACACCTTGTCAATACTGTGGAGTGTAAGAAACATATTAAGGGTAGAATAGATGGTATTAAGCTGTGACAGCATCGGTCAAACTATGAAAATCTTTAATTGAATTCTAGTTTTTCATTTTCCGTGGATATGATTTTATTTCAATTTACAATAAAGGTCAAAAACCATTAGTTTTTATGTTTATGTTGTTGTGTTTACAATAATGACCCTGTTCCACAGAGTCTGTCTGGACCCTAGCTGATTGGGGTGTTTCATAATTTCAATCATGGATATGGACACGCGCATATCAAAAGAATGATTGTGCCTTTAATGATGTAGTCTGTTCTCCCTACATTCATGGTGTTCAGCTGCAGGACAAGAGTTAGAACCTAACTGAGAATAGTCATCCATGCACATCTCTGTGTGAACAAGATAAGCTCTGACTAACAAGCCAATAAAAGTAGTTACGCCTCCTAAACCAGCATAAACGTGTAGCAAAGTGATAATTTTGTCTTTCCTGGTGGTCTGATTATATTGTTTATTTTAGTTACCAGAGTTGTCTATAGTTATTTGCAGACTTTAAAAGTTATAAATGTTATATTCTGAGTAGCTATCTGTAAATATAACATTTATAAGTTTTAATACGGTTAGTTGCATAGGAGTGGACACATGGTACTGATGGTACTGACTTGAAGAAGCTAATGAAATGACACCTGAGAAAAATTAATTAATTAACTTTTACAACTGCAAAGTTACATATAATTCGTCCATAAAAATGGAATCTACATGAAATAAAAAAAGTCCTAATATTAAACACTGGGCAAGGTTTACATATTTATAGCCATTGCTTAATAGACAAACTTACAAAGGTTAGCACATACATGTGATTACCATGAGGAGAGCTGCGTTCCTTTGTTTGACCAGTGTTTCAATGAACTACTTTTATTGGCTATTATTATTCGTTGAGTTCTATTTGCATGTAACAATACAGTAAAAGAGTTGTCTGCCTGAGTGTCTCACTGCCTGCTTCTGTGAGCTGTGAGAGTGTCACTCAAGTGCAAATAAAATGCCCAGATTTGGTTAGATAGTCACACTGTCAAGCTCTGCACAGGTAAGGTCATTATAACAGATATACAGTGGTGTAAAATGGAATTAGCCTTACGCATTATCATCGCTTTAATGTTGAAAGCAGTAGTGTAACTAATACATAGCACATAAACATTAATAAGCTCATGAAAGTACTAAAGAAGCTAAAAATGTTTAAGGAGATAAAAAGCCACCAAGCGTGTTAATACAAGAGCTGTATGTATGCTTCCATTCAGCCCTGACCCTGGACAATGTCCGAAGTAGCGTTTCAAACGTATTCAATGTTGGTCAAACAGAATCACACAAATACCAACAGTTTAGCTCCTGATCTGTATAACTGTCAGCCAGTAGAAAATCTTCTAAAGAACGATTTAGCTACTTGATGTTCTACACAACTCTTACTAGGAGGCAACTTTGATTCAGTGGCAGATGGTTCTGTTATGTGAAGCTTCTTGTTCTTGGAAGAAAAGGACTTTTAGACTAAGTCTTTAGTTAAATTAAGCCAAAAACTGTTTGTACAGTACAAGCAAAACCATACTGGCAGCAAACCTAAATGTATAAAATGTTAAAGATGATCTAACTTTGCTGTTGATGTAATGTAATATTCCATTTAGTTGAGATGCAGTCAGAAGGATTGAGCAGATACAGGATTAACAGTGGCAGTTAATGCTGAAATATCATCCCTACTATATTGTTGCTTTGTCCCGTCATGACAAACTCAGAACCACTCACTTGTTCACTAAAATACTGTTCATTGCCTGATTTTGAATGGTTCTGCTCTGCAGTGGACAACACAAGTAGCTGTGGTAATGGGAATTGAGCATAAACAGCATGAAAGGCTCTGTTCTAACAGCCACTTTGTAAAGTCTATTATTTAGGGCAAGGTGACATAGGCTTTATGTATGTGAAAAAGTAGCAGTGATAAACTTTCCCACTAATCTTGCTTTAGAAGAAAAAGACGCCTGTAACCATGGTAACATGGTATGAACAAAGACGGCGGCGTCGTGTGCGAGACTCACCTGGGGAAGGCATCGAAGCAGTAGGTCTTGCGTGTATCAGGAAAGGCCACCCTCAGCCCCGACATGAGTGGTGAATGTAGGATGACAGCAGCACATTCATAGCGAGCAGCCAGGTCAATAGTGGGCACAGTGCCAATGCTCTGACCATATAGGATGATGTTCTCGGGTGTTATGCCATACCTGTAAACACAGACCGAACCGATTCAATAAAGACATTTTACATGTATGAAACAGGACAAGCCCATGCTGTAAAAACAAACTGTTTGCCAAAGTGATTCTTTTAAAACACGTGCCTCTCTAATCTAACCCTAGAAATCAATTAATGCTAGCAGGGTTCCCATGTCTTAGATGATTGTTAGCATAATTTTCTAACTCTGTATGCTTTAAGTAGAGTCTAGTCAAATACCATAGTCACTGCACAGTATGTTTCATATTATTATGATGATGATTCTTATTTTATCAGATGTCAGAGCCAAAGCCTCACCGCGCAGCCTCAATCAAGCCTCAATCCTCGATTCCCTGCTCAGAGTGAGCTCAGAGTCGGCATCACCGTGGCAGCATGGTTGGCCGAGAGAGGAAAAGAAGCGTAGTGTGGTGCTATTTTGGAGTCTTTGCCAAAACGAATGCCAAGTGCTCCATCTGCAATAAAGTGGGGCCACCGAGCACCAATTGGTCCCAATTTTTTTCAGTGTAATAAAAACATATGAAATTATTATTTTGCATTTTGTTGTTGTTGATGACGACGATGATGCTAGTGTTGGTGATATTGATGTGTTATGTTGTTTCACTGGTTTAATGCAGGTTCTTGAACATTATGTTGATCTTTCAATTGAATAAATGTAATTCATTTTGTATTAATTTGTTTTTATTATAATTAAAAAAATAATTATGATGTTGAAGCTATTTCTTTCTACCATTTATGTTCATGAGTTTATGGTGGCCAAGTGGTTCAGTGGTAGAGCATTTTTGGTTCGGATGCAGAGGGCCGCAGGTTCGAGTCAATAGGTGTGGCCCCGCCCAGCCACAAAGGGCCATCTTGGTGGCGGCCCTGAAGCCCGGAAAACATGGGAGGGTTGCGACAGGAATGGCATCAGGTGTAACAACTAAATTAACGTGCAGAACATGTTCTGCAGTGGTGACCCCTCAAAGGGAAAAGCTGAAAGCATTTTTTTATGTTCATGAGTTTTATTCATATTTCATGTTGCCTTTGCAATAAAGTTATTAATGAACACGTGCATCAATTTCCTTAAAGAGACAAAAAGTATGAGTATCGTATCATACTAATGTTTTAATAAATAATGTTATACTATTGAAAGGAAAAATGTTATCGCTCATCCCAATTAATACTGTGTGTTAACAATAACATCATCAACAGTTTACTTTTGAGCATAGACAAAGTATTTTCTTATCTACTGAAACTCGGCTGCCTTAGACTTCTGAATCTACCTTTAATTTCTGTTGATAAGCATCATGAATAAAAAGCGGTGATTCCGAGGAGCCGACCTCCATTGAACAGTTCACAAATGCACAGCTTAAAACAGGCGTCAAGAAAGTTAGAAAGGAAGTGGCGTTCTGCTAATTTAGAAGAACCCCGTTTAGTGAAAAGTCTGAAAAACAGTTTAAAAATGTACCAGAAAAGCTCTCTGTGATGCCAGAACAGCATAATATTCATCATTAATAGAAGAAAACAAGAACAATCCCTGGTTTCTGTTCAGCACTGTAGCCAGGCTAGTGTAGCAGAAACTGCACTTGTTAAAGTCACCAATGACCTTCTCTTGACTTCAGATAATGTGTCTATACTCATCCTACTAGCCACATTTGACACCATTGACCACAAACTTTTTATTACAAAGACTGGAACATGGATTTAGGAATAAACTGCACTGCATTGATTTAAATCTCATCTGACAGAGAGATTCTAATTTGTTCATGTTAATAATAAATGTTGTATATACACAAACAGTTATGAAGTTCCACAGGGCTCTGTGTTAGGACCGATACTTTTCACTCTGTATGTGTCACCTCTAGGCAACATACCATAAACTTCCACTGCTATGCAGATGATAACCAGCTATATTTATCTTTGAAACCACAAGATACTAACCAATTAGTCAAACTTCAAGCATGCCTAAAAGACAAAGGCCTGGATGTGCTATAATCTCCTACTTCTTAATTCTTCTAAATTCAGACAAAACTGAAATTATTTTAATTTGGGGATCTAAAAATATGAGAAATATGCTGTCTAAGAATATAGTTAATTTAGATGGCATAACTTTGGCCTCCAGTATTGCTGTAAGGAACCTTGGAATCATTTTTGACAAGGATTTGTCCTTTACCTCACATATAAAACAAATCTCTAGAACAGCCTTCTTCCACCTACGGAACATTGCTAAAATTTGGAGCCTCCTCTCTCAGTGATGCCGAAAAACCGGTCCATGCATTTGTTACTTCTAGGTTGGACTACTGTAAGTCCCTACTCTTGGGGTGTCCTAATAACTCTCTAAAAAGCCTTCAATTAATCCAAAATGCTGCAGCAAGAGTGCTGACTAGAACTAGCAGGAGAGATCATATTTCACCTTCACTAGCTCCTGTGGAACCAGCTCCCAATCCCAATTTAGGATGCAGACACCCTCATTACTTTTTAAGTCTAGGCTTAAAACCTTCATTTTTGATAAAGCTTACAGTTAATTATTCCATGGAATCCACAGAGACTGTGGACAAAAGTGTTCAACATAAGCTTCACAAGTGATTAGTTATTAAGGCACATTGACAGCTTATTCTTCTTATACTTCTTTAAGTCTGCTGACTGGTTAACTTGTTGGTTAACTGCCGCTGCCCTCTGCCACACACATTGAACATAGGAGGTTCAGGTGTAAAAGCTAAATGAAAGCATGTTCACTGAGAGACATCAGCAATTCACTCACTCAGGGAAAAGGGCAGATTTGTTACTTGGGATTTCATTTTTTAGTTAATAAACTGGTCTTATGAGTCAATAAATCTAGCGAGAAAGTCACTAAGTTGGCGACACTGATGAGACGAAGACAACACTGAGTGAGGTGGGGCTAAACGTGCACTGCAGCGGGATGTGTGAGTGTTCATCACAACTCGCTGTCATTGAGAGGAGAGCAAGAGAATGCAGCCAGTACCTGTGTATCAATATAGAAGGTAATGAGTATTAAAACTCAAATATTCAGAATTAATATGTACTGGTAAACTCAATTAAAATAATGATGATATGATTACAATTTTCTGGGGGTTTCTTTTGTTCACCAGTCTGCAACCTGGATAAACGTATTTGTCTGTGCAGATCTGCTGTTGTCCACGAACATTTAAAATCACTTTCTTTATTCCAAAACAACCTATTGAGAAACTTGATTAGAGGTAATTCATTGTTTGTTTCAGTGTCTGTATGGGGATCTCCATGAGCTCAATGGCTTTTGGCTTGTCCCTTCAGGGGTCGCTACAGCGGATCATGTTTCAGAAATCCTGCCAAAACCCTCCCATTTTATCTGGGCTCAGGACTGGCACCAAGTCAGCCCTTGATGGCTGGGCAGGGCCACACCTGGTGGGGCGGGATGTAATCTCATGTCCTTCTGCATCCTAACTCGATACTCCACCCATTGAGCCACCAGGCTGCGAATGGCTGAAGTTATTCTAATGAGAACAGCACTGGCTGGTAGAAATTTTGTGGTGAAAGGACAATAACTCTCTATCCACAGAGGATTCTTCAATGCCAGAGCAAACATCACATGAAAACTCTATCCATGACTATCTGCAAATCTGCAATGTAACAAGCAGTAAAGATATGGGAAGGACAGAAAAGACGTGAGAAATGTAAGAGCCATCAGACAGATAGGAATTTATAAAAGAAAAATGGAAATACAGAAATGGAGAAGGAATCAGACATGAGGTGAGGTGAGTGCAAAAGAAAGAAAGAAGATGTGCACTGCAGTGATGAGACTATTCTGGCATCAAGATTATACTCTGATAATCAGCAGATGTTCACAGATATGTTTCCATAACCCAAAGAACCATCTGCGATAAAGAAGCTGATTCTTTTAAGGAACATAGTCTATCATCCATCAAATGAACAGCCTTGCAATGAGATCTTAGTCCCACCCTATAAACAAACTGAAAAAGGTGCAGCGGCTGAGGTGTGACCCCAGCAGGACCTGTCAGATTCAGACAACAGTGACTAGGCATGTCTTATCCTGCTTCAAGTGGAGCAAATTGTACACATTTTCAATGAACCACGTGTCTTTTGTGTCTCTATGCAGTCTTAGTGGGATAATGGTGCAGACTTTTTAACAGGCTTTCTCCCCAAAAGTAAAAATAAATAAGAATCGGTTATATCTTGACATTAACAGTTTGCATGTAATTGCTGCAAAGTGGGCATCTAATATGAGCCTATAAACATAACAACAATAATGGTGATAGGCCAAACTTTTATTTATGCTGTTTGGAAGTGGTTGAGCAACAAATGATGTGAAATGTAGATTTGTAATTTGTAAACCGTGTCAAAATGGGTGAAAACATTATCAAATCAAGTTCACAAATTCCAACACAAAATACAAATTTCAGAATATAGGGAGGAGATAATGACAGATGCTAAAGCAACAATGGTAACAAACCCATTTACTTCAGAAGGGCTTCCCAGTTTCTCAGGTTATTCAATAAAATAATAATATGTATTCACAAGCATTTTCCTTGTAAAGCTTTCAGTTTCAAATATGCACTGAGAACGCATGATAGAGAACTTCCTGATATGGGAACTGGACAACTTCATGGCTTTTCCTAGTCTCTCTTCTTAAATACTGCAGAGTAAAGAGTCTGTCAAAGAGATAGTGAGAATGTATGTGGTATGTTCCCTTGACAGAAATCACAATCTGGAAAGGAAGCTTAAAGCAAGTCCTCCCACCTCTTTACTGTGAAGAGAATGCAGAGAGGCACAGTAGAAACTCAGCAACAACACACATACACAGAAGAATTACACTTTTGCTTACCAGGAGGACTTGCCAAAGGGTTTGTACAAGAGGTGCTAGATTATATGCGCCAATGAAGTGATGCCATCATAACAGCTCCTCGGATAACAGCTTGGGTGTGACTAATCTGCCGGACTAGACAAATCCAGCCTTTGATAAGCAGCAGCTGAACCGAGGACTCATTCTGATAGGAGATTTTGACCCTCCACACGAATGAACAAACTACCTGATGTCTGCCAGCTGACTCATACACATTAAACAGAAGGCCCACTACACAATTTCGAGGTGTATTGTAGCCATACATTAGCTTTAGGAAGAATTCAGACCATGCTATGAGTTGCACATTTAATTTTACGTAGATAGAATTGCCATTTTTGTCCCTCAATGAAAAAAGTGTCAATGTGTGTCTCTCTCACAATCTGATTCTTATTTCTACTTGTACAGTCCTCTGTAATCAAAGACCAATGGAGTGAAAAAAAAACTAATTTATTTAGGTTGCATGTTCAGAAATAATTAAAATGATTGAGTGAAACAGGCACAAAATATAGTTTCACACTGACTGCAGGCCCCTGAATGGAATCTAATCTAAATCACATTGTTGCAGACTTAATTGTACTGGCAAACACTGCATTACTGCTTTAGAGAACTGATACAAGATCATATCTTGAAGACACCTCAGGAGACCATGTCATCAAAAGAGATCATGTTTTTCATCCATTGGCTTCTTTACACCGACTTCCCATAAGATCAAAAATATAATTTAAAACCCTCCTGTTTACATACAAAGCTCTTAACAGTCAAGCTCCATTGTATCGTGAAGACCTTAGAGTACTGTATTATCCCAAAAGACCAATTGTATCTTAGAGTCCAGGTTCACTTTAAAATTTCCAAAAGTAGTATGGGCCTTTAGCTATCAAACTCCTCTCCAGTGGAACCAACTACCCAGTCAGATTCAGAAGGCAGACACCCTCTCTATTTTCAAGACTAGGCTTAAAACCTTCGCTTTCAATCCAGTTATAAGTCACCACTGCATGACATTAACCTTGTGTCTTCTTTCTTTTGTAGTTGTGTTTGTCCCTCTGTGTCTCACCATCTCTATACCTTCTTGCAGGTATTGGCATATCCCCAGCATTGGATGGGCACATGTTTCCAATCTGCAGTTACTGGTAATACTTTGTAATAACAACCTACCCCAACTGGTCAAGGTTGATTTTCGCTTACTCTGAGCTCAGTACTGTTGAATTATGCAACATCAATTATGTATAACAACAGAATGCAATGATGAAAGCTTTTCGACCCATATTTTATATATGGGTCATATAAACAACATAACATTTCTTAGTTTCAATGTCTGATATAATTTCATTGAAACTATTAGCTTGTTTCGAATTTGGCTAATTAAATCAGCACTAAAGAGGAGAGGGACCACCCAGCTTGTTAACGGCAGACAGTTCAAAAGCCTGCATCTCTGATGGTATGGAGGTGCATTAGTGCCATCACCATAGCACAATCAATGCTGAAAAGTACATAGAGGTTTTAGAGCAACATATGCTTCCATCCAGATGTCTCTCTCAGGGAAGGGCTTGAATATTTCAGCAAGACAATACTAAACCACATACTGCATCCATCACAACGGCACAGCTTCACAGGAGAAGAGTCCAGGTGCTGAACTGGCCTGCCTGCAGTCCAGACCTTTCCCCAATAGAAAACATTTGGTGCTTCAGAACACAAAAAAATCTGGCAACAAAGGCCCAGGACTGTTGAACAGCTAAAATCCTGCATCAGACAAGAATGGGACAACATTCCTCTCTTAAAACTCTAGAAACTGGTCTCCTCACTTCTGACAGTTGTTAAAAGAAGAGGAGATGCTACACATTGGTAAACATCACCTCTTTCAACTTTTTTGAGACATGTTGCTGCCATCAAATTCAAAATGAGCTAATATTTCCCATGAAATTATACCATTTCACAGTTTCAACATTGGTTGTTTATTTTCTGTTGTAAAAAAAGTATGGGTTGATGAGAATTGCAACACCCATTTATTAAGATTTGCAACACATTTCTTAAGATAAATTAAAGAAGTCACCTCACGTAGTGAGTCAGGCTGGTAGCTGATCATTCTGTATAAACAGAATTTTTCATTATTAGATTAGTTTAGAATCCAACATATAAAAACAACACTGAACTACATCTTAGATACAAATTGTAGTTCGGTTTTGTTTAGAAATAGTAATAGCAACTTAATTAGATTTGATCGCTGATTAGCTGATCTAACAATTCTACACACAGCTGCCCAGATGCCATGCTAAATAAAATTATTCAGCACATACCACATAGGATCCCAGATTTAATGGATATAAAATTTAAATATAATATAATATAAATAAAGATACTGACAGACACATTGACAGCAGTGGTAGGGGTTATAGCAAACAGTGGTGTTGTATTGAAACCTATTGCATGTTAGGGACAGTCAGACCTGCAGTCTTAGAGCAGACATGTGAAAACGTGATCACTTTATTAGCCTCTAATATAAGGCTATAAAGCTATAAGGGACATAGTTTTCTGCATTTGTCAGTGCATGAAAAGTCACTGTGGTCAGTGCTGAGGTGAGAAATGCTGCAGAGGAGGACTCCAGCTGATCTGACACTGAAACCACACGCATTAGTTGTAAGTGTACAAAACACGACAGCACTACATGATAAATCCATTGGTAGTTTTTACGCTAAATGCCCTTCCTGACGCAACCCTCCCCAATTTCTACCGGGTTTGGACCGGCACTGCACAGCTGGGAATGGGAATGTTGGGGGTTCAGCGTCTTGCCCAGAAACACTGACCACAGACCACCCTGTGGTCCGTCGACTGCGTTATAGACTGAGCTAAAGCCGACCTTAAAACGGTTATGAAATAAAGATTGAAAAATATTTTAAAGCTGAATGATTGCTGGTTTATGGCTGAGTAGTGAAAGACTTCACAGTACACAGTAAACAGCCAACTATATATGGATTAAACAAAGCCTTTGTCACAGAGATGCATCAATAAATTTTAGCAATTTAGTTAATTGCGGAGTCAGTTGGGTTAGTTACTGTTGTGAAAAACATGCAAATGACAAGCTTTTCTAACATTGCTTCTTTTCCCCTCCCATTTCATCTGATGGGTTTTGAGATATTTTGAACCAACAGCAATGTCTCTGTCCTCCATTTGCCCATTGTGAGCTAGTATGTTCAATTCAATTCAACTTTATTTATATAGCGCCAATTCACAACAAAGTCATCTCAGGGCACTTTACAGAATAAAGTCAAGATTATAAAGACGTATAGAGAGAACCCAACAATTCCCCCTTGAGCAATCCATAGGCAACAGTGGAGAGGAAAAACTCCCTTTAACGGAAGAAACCTCCAGCAGAACCAGGCTCAGGGTGGACGACCATCTGCCTCGACCGGTTGGGGTGAGTGGAAAGGGGAGAGAGAAAAGAACAGAGCAACAAAAAGCAACAACAAAACATTTGGCAGGTTTATAGGACCAGTAGCTGCACACTGGAAGACACACAGCTTCAAAGCCAGGGACACCTGCAGAAAGGGACAGAGAGAGGGAGACAGAGAAAGACAAAGACAACTACGGGAGAAAACACAGAGTTAGTTACAGTGGTGACAATTGTGGGGTGAGAGGAGAGGAGAGAGGGTCAAGAGGAGGAAAGGAGCTCAGTGCATTGGGGGGTGGGTCCCCCAGCAGTCTAAGCCTATAGCATCATAACTATAACTAACTATATGCTTTATTAAAGAGGAAGGTTTTAAGCCTAGACTTAAAAGTAGAGAGGGTGTCTGCTTCCCGAATCTGAACTGGGAGCTGGTTCCACAGGAGAGAAGCTTGATAGCTAAAGGCTCTACCTCCCATTCTACCTTTGGAAATTCTGGGAACCACAAGTAGGCCTGCATTCTGAGAGCGAAGTGGTCTACTGGGATGATATGGTGCTATGAGGTCTTCTATATATGATGGAGCCTGACCATTCAGAGCTTTATATGTAAGAAGCAGGGTTTTAAATTCTATTCTAGATTTAATGGGAAGCCAATGGAGAGAAGCTGGTGAAGGTGAAATATGATCTCTCTTGCTAGTTCCAGTCAGCACTCTTGCTGCAGCATTTTGGATTCATTGCAGGCAGAGTTACTGGGGCATCCTGAAAGTAGGGAATTACAGTAGTCCAACCTAGAGGTAACAAATGCATGGACCAGTTTTTCAGCATCACCTTGGGACAGGATGCTCCTAATTTTGGCAATGTTCCTTAGGTGGAAGAAGGTTTTTGGGCCCAAATACTTTGACTTCAGTTTTGTTTGTGTTTAGAAGTAAATAATTGTGGGACATACAGGCCTTTATGTCTTGTAGGCTTGAAGCTGGATTAATTTATTATTTCCATCTGGTTCCATAGATAAATATAGCTGGGTATCATCAACATAGCCATTGAAATTTAGCCCGAGCTGTGCAGTGCCACTCCAAGCCCAGTATACATATGGCAGGGTTGCGTCAGGACGGACATCCAGCGTAAAAACTGTGCCAAATCAACATATGGACAATGATCCGCTGTGAACACCCTGGACTCACATAAGGATAAGCCGAAAGGACCAAAACATTTTTTTAAAATTAACAAATTGAAATCTATCAGATAGATAAGATTTAAACTAACCTAGTGCAGTTTCTTTATCCCAATTTCATGTTCCAGTCTCTGTAATAAAATGTTATGATCAACGGTATCGAATGCAGCACTAAGATCTAACAGAACAAGTATAGAGATGAGTCCAGTATCTGAGGCCATGAGAAGATCGTTGGTGACTTTTACCAGTGCTGTTTCTGTACTATGATGAACTCTAAATCCTGACTGAAAGTCTTCATACAAATTATTCCTATGAAGGTGATCACATAATTGTTTTTGCAACTACTTTTCCAAGGATTTTAGAAATAAAGGGGACATTAGATATTGGTCTGTAATTGGCTAAAACACCTGGATCAAGACAGGGTTTTTAAGTAGTGGTTTAATTACAGCTACCTAATAGGCCTGTGGTACATAGCCTGTTTCTAAAGATAGATTGATGATTTAGTTGGAATAGGGTCTAGCAGACATGTTGTTGGTTTAGATGAGGTAATAATTAAATAATTGTATGTGATTTTATATATAGGAACATGACTTGTGACAGGGACCTTAGACTGAGTTGGTCTGCATCCAACAGCTTTTTCTCCAACCTTTTTCTCCACAGGGGCTGTGCGATTTATAGTGATTTTGGATTAAGAGTCTAGCTTAGGTTGTCTGGTGGATGCTGTTCTGTATCTGAAAGCTGTGCTAATGCCAAACTTCAACAGGGACAGCAGCAAATGCACAGTATAAAACCATTCACATTTACACCTACAAGAATTTAGGGTCACCAATTAACCTAAAACACACGTCTTTGGACCGCGGGAGGAAACCAGAGGGGCACAGAGAGAGCAGGAAAACTCCACACAGAAAGGTACTTTGCCAGCTGGTTGATATTATAAAGCTGAACAGTACAATCATAAATCATATTCTTCATACTGGGTTTTTCTTTACCAAGACTCCTACTGTAGCGTGCTTCTTATTAGACTTTTCCATAACCATATAATAATATGTGACTAATTTTACATTGCATACTAAATTTGTAAGACAATTATATCTCAATAGATTCTAAGTATGTCTTGTGTGGACAGGTGTGTCTTTAAAACCTGGTGTGATTTTCTCAATGAAAAAAAAGTGCAATAAACTTATTTAACAATTATCAAAATGTCAAGCCAGCTGATCTTTGTGAAAACAAATCTTTACCTTCAAATTCTTTCTAGCTGCTCCAATTCTGCAAAGCCCTGCAGGCTGTGAAACAGAACTACAATTATAAAATCAAATTGCTGTTTAAGGGCACAGTCCTAATGATTTTCCACAAAATGTAATTAAAGAAATATTGAATAAACATAAACCTTCTCCTCAGGTGCTTAGCTCCCCTGAGGAGAGCCTAATGATTAACACTGTTTTATGCTTGGGAAGCTCACTCTCTGGAGGGTTTCAGTGTTAGATGGGAAGAGATGGCCGTTTTATCTTTTCACTGGAATTCAGACTACCTGTCAAATGGAACATTAATCTGAGGTATGTTTGCTCACAGTGAGAAATCTATGGGTCTGCTTCATTTTAGATGAAGTAATGTTGAGTCGTTTCCATAATACCAGGTGACAATAACAATAGGTGATATAGGTTATATTAATATATTAGCTTGCCTTTGTGCACAGGCTTCACATTAAAATAAAGTAATTCTGTGTCTCTCTAGAAGTTGTAGCGTTAGCCACCTGTTAGCAAATGGTAATGTATGGCACTGCACTGTTTGGATCATTAAGGGCCAATAGAATGTAAAGCCTATTTCACATATGAACTCCGGTCAATGTTAGGAGAATTCAGCCTCAGACATTGTCCACAATGGCGTTTCAGGTGTGTAACTCACAGTGAGAGATCGTCAGAGTAAGAACCGCCCTCATGTGTGAAATTTAACTTGACTTCTGTGCACGATCAGCGTGCACAGGAGGCAAAACATGGTAGAAAACTGAAGCTGTGGGAAACAGTGTTTTTTTTTTTTCCTCCACAGCACAGCAGAGCCATGCTCTAATAAAAAGGTTCTATCACTCAACTACAACAAAGAACAAATAAAGAGGACAGACAACGAAGAGAGGACAAGAAGAAAAAGGTAGAGGGGTTGGGGATAGTGTCTCCAGTTTTAGCATAAGCATGGGAGACGCAGGGAAAAGGGCTATGGTTCAAATGGATGCTGCAGGCGAACCAGCCGATAGAAGCAAACATAGAACATCTGGCTGGTGCCCACAGTGCCTGAAATTTGTTCTGGGGGAAACAGTGGAGAAAGGTTTTGTGTGAAACTGTAGGTTGCACAACATCTGGACCTGTGCAATGAGGAGCTGAGAAGCTGTCTTGGAGTTGGGATCAAAACAAAAACAAAACAAGACAAGCAACAGACAATAAAACAAAACAAAATGTCCCTGAACATGACATTGCAAAGACTTTGGAGATCCCACCATCTACAGTATATAATATCATTAAAAGATTTAGAGAATCAGGAGGAATCTCTGTGCGCAAGGAACAAGGCCGAAGGTCAAACTGGATGCATGTGATCTTGGGACAATCTGGTGGCACTGCATTAAAAACAGGCACGATTCTCTACTGGAAATCACTGCATGGGCTCGAACACAGTTTGCCGTCCAATCCACAAATGTAAGTTAAGGCGTCACGATTCAGAATCTCCATATGCTCCCATCCAGACATTGTCTTTTTAGGGAAGGCCTTTCATATTTCAGCAAGATAATGATAAACCACATACTGCATCCAACACTGCATCCAACACAACAGCATGGCCTTAGTAAGAGTCCAGCCTGCAGTCCAGACCTTTCTTAAACAGAAACCAATTGGCACATCAAAAATGAAAAATCTGGCAACAAACACCCAGGATTTTAAAAGGTAAATGTTCTGCACTTATATAGCGCTTTTCTACCTATTGGCACTCAAAGCGCTTTAAACTGCTTTTCATTCACCCATTCACACTCACAATCACAATCACACACACACACACACTCATACACCCATGGGGGAGCTGCTATGCAGCTGGCCAACACTCACCGGGAGCAACTAAGTTGGGGTTCAGTGTCTTGATCAAGGACACTTCAAGGACACTTCAATGTAAGGTGCACTATGATGTGTTTTACAAAAGAAAACCCTTTTAAAACCAACATTGATGAATGAATTGCGTTCCTTTAAAAAGGACATGAAGACTTCTGCAATCACTTATTAATTTTTTATTAGTTCAGATTACTATGTAGATTCCACTTGCACTGTGGGACCTGATTTTAGACTTTTGAAAACCAACTGTAAGTGGTTGGCCTATAAATTTCCTAGTTTGTGGTCCATAAACATATGCCAACAGAAAAGAGCTTCATAACAATGTTGGCATTTATATGGACCCAGTAAATACAATATTGTTTATTGAATCGTGGATTCATGAATTGAATTGTGACATCCAAAACAAAATTTGATGAAATTGCGGGATTTCCAAGCACTAAAGCCCCTGAGCTCGTGGTTAAGTGATTTTCTCAAGAAGGACTTACACTGTGTAAAATGCAAACTTACAGCCACCAAACTAAAACGCAGTTTGTTCTGTAACTTGTGATCCAGATTAGCAGTTAAAAGATTAAATGCATGTGACATATTGAAAATACTTTTAATTAAGTGAAATATATTTAGCTTAAAACAAAAAGTTCTGACTATGGAATACTACAAAAAACGGAACATTTAATTGTGAGAAGTTATTGTAAGTGTTTAGCCTTTATGTTGGTACCTATTGGCAGCACAGTCACACTGTGACACAACGGAATTTGGTGCCTCGTTTCCTCGGTATGAGCGTATTACTGTATGAGTTGAGGACATTTGCTGATATTACTCTCATGGTTCATACTCACTTGTTCCTTAAGACCTGCCAGGCCGCTTCGATGTCCGCATACAAGTTCTTCTCAGATGGTTTGCCAGTGCTGACTCCGTAGCCTGAGTAATCATAGGAGAACACGTTGCAGTTGATCCTGGAGCCAAGGCCGATGTAAAAACTGCACATCTGTCCCAGGTCGACGGCGTTGCCGTGGGAGAACAGGAGCGTGTATCGGCTGTTCGGGGCGCAACGCACAAACATGCATGCAATCCGGTTACCCCGGCTGCTTCCTGTGCTAAATACTTCCACTGCATCCAGTTCTCGCTGAGAGTACTGCCAGTCCGCACGTTCGGTTAGATGTAAGCTCGTTACCCCGTTTGCATCCGCGTGCACAGAGTACGTGGGCTCCGGTGGGAGGAATGCTAGCTTTGCTGCGATGCGACCGGGACAGGGCGGACAACAGAACAGCCAGCATAGTTCGCCGAGAGAAAACCCATTCATCCTGGGGCCTTGCTCGGGCATTTAAGCGCGGGGTAACGCTACCCTGTTCAATTACCTCCGTCGAGTCAAAACAGTTGTCTCCTGGCTCCAGCTCCTATTTCTCACCCATTCGCAGACTGCAGCGAGCAGGTTTCGGGTGACAGGTGTCTCGGCTTTTGTAGCTAACGTTCTCGCGCTAGCCGGCTGACAAGTAGCTAACAACAAAAGTCAGACTTCATACACATTACAAATACGATAAACGCAACATTTAAATTCATATTTTTATACAGCATAAAAACAATGCAGCGACTGCTCTCGATGGGGTGATTTCGTCCCTATAACATATTACAAACTATACGTCGATGTTTGATGTTACTGTGTGGAGAAGAGCAGCCATTTCTCTAGTTAGGAACAACCCGGGCTTCCTGTACAACCGGATATCCGGCTTGGACTTTGGTGTGTGTTTTTTTTCTTTCCTTTTTTTGAATACAAAAGAAGGAATTTAAATATATGTTATTCAGGTCTGTTTTTCTGCATTACATTGAATTGCTTGCTGCATTATTCTGTTAGATCCAGTTGAATATTCATTTTTTATAAAAATATTTAATTTTGTACCATTTACCCTGACCTTGTCTACAACCCCTTTGCACTGCATTTTATGTCAGTATACTCATTTGTTGTCTTGTCCTAAATAGTTATCTCTTATATTTAAGGTTCTTTTAATTTTATCACCCAAAATCCTAGCTGTAATGAGTTCTTGCATGAATTATGAGCTATGCCACTTCGGAGTATTGATCTGAATGGGTGTCTGTGAGATGAGTAATCACATGCTAACCGCAGTTTTGGTAAATAAAATATCTGAGGACCCAGTCGGTTACAACTCAGATGGGACAATGTGTTCATACCTCTGCCTTTTACAAATGTTACTAAAGGATGGAAGTATTAATAACATGCAGTAGCATATTTAGCCACTTTCTTGACTCTGTTGCTACAGAAAGTAAAGTGGTGAAAGCTGTGAGGGCAATATTAGCTCACAGCTGTTCTGCAATGTGGCACAAAGTGGCAAAGTTGGGGACTTGAATCACATGACTTAAGTCATGAATTTTATGACTTGAGACTCAACTTGACAAAATCAGAAAAGATTTGCAACTCGACCGGGACTTTACTTGGACATTAGCCCTTTCACTTGAGAGGACTTTCTCTCCGCCCTCTGCACAAACAGTACATGTGATATAAAAATGTGTGCAGTAAATCAGCGGAGACAATAAATCAATCAGACAGCAGCTGCACAAGCAGGAGTCCCTCAGTCCCTCAGCACGACATACAAACAGACACAGTCTTTAAATGTCTCCCCTCTGAAAGACCAAACACTAAAGCACTCTTTGGAGGCTACATGACATTACTGTTATCTTACATCTTATGGCACAGTCAACAATACACTCACAACGAACACAGCATGTCATTACTACAGTGTACATCACAGTGCAGCGCACATAAAAACAGTTGAGGTTGAGGCTTTTCTACCCCACCTGAAAGAGAGAAGATCAGCAATTCTCTTCTGTCACTAATAAACATATGGTGATGGCTTCGATCATCATCGCCTGGAGGAGGAACACGATTACTAGACAGTCTAATGTGCTCAGATCTAACAGACTGCAGAGATGAAGTCAAGCTTCCATACAAAACAGAACATGTGCCAATCGCTCACTACCATATGTCTGATATTTGGAAGAGACAGGCTTAAGTTCTGTTTTTGTAGGAAGAGTGGAATAATATTTATGATTCTGACATCTAACGGACATATTTCATTCTTACAAAAGTAATGTACACAGACTGGAACAAAGATACAATTTATTCAGATGAAAACAAGACAAAATGGCATCATACATCTGCCAGCATCAAGCATCCAAAGTGCCCAAACAAAATGTAGAAATGCTATTTCATAGTTGTTGCCCTTTTGTGTCTATTGATAGAGAGAAATAGTATTTCAGGATATCAGAAAAAAAAGATGCATTCGATGCACAACTCTTGCTGTAAACAAAAAACTGTTTCCCACAGCTTAAGTCTCCTATGACGTTGTGTCTCCTGTGCTTGCTGATCACCCACTGAATCAGGCAGATTTTTACAGATTTTTACGGTTCTTACTTGGACAATCCCCCGCTGTATCTTACATGTGTGTAACGCCACTCTGGACAATGTCCAAGGCTGATTTGTCCTGAAATTGTCTGAAGTTCATATGTGAATCATGCTTGATATGGGCTTTAGAGATATGGTACATCGTTTTGGAAATCTAGAGGTAGCATAGACTAGAGCCACTGCTCCACCAAGCTGAAAGTTATCTAGTAAAACCGTCTTCTGGGCACCTGCCACTGAAACTCACATCCAGCTGGTAGGAGGTTCAAAACATGCTGAAGATATTAACAGTATATCTCATCTAATCCTGGTGAAGGATTGTCTGAGGAGAAGAACATCTGGAAAATCTTGCCGAACCCTGCAGCTACTTGGACCCCACTTAGAAGACTAAGAATGGATGTATGTCTTCTATATCTAAAATATGAACATAGCCCATCAGTCTAAGAATTCTTAAACGTGTATATGCATTCAGTACTGTACATTTAATGTACACAGTAATTTTATTGTAAAATCCATGTAGTTATTGTAGAACATAGCTCCTTACATTGAATTTTACCAAATATCTGTAGCACAAATCAACAGGTTCAGTCTCATAATTCATAGAGGACTGGTGCACAATGTGAGTCATCTATTAATTATTTATATTTTCAACCTGAAGTCTTGTCTGCAAAGCATACTGGAAACTATTACACAGATTACAGCTGTTCTTTACAACAAGTCGATTTTTTACTTGTGTAATATAATTGTAGGTGCCTTGTTGTAGGTCACAGAAAACTCTGTTTTCAACATTTACAATTTTAAAATTATATTTTTAATTAATTATTTAATCATGACGATGAACGTTCCTAAAACGCATTAGACAAAAAGGGACAGGAGGGTCTGACCCCCCCCTATAAAAACTGTCTGGCTCCTTCTGATAGTAATGATGATAGAAATGATGAAAATACTTAATGTACTACCAACTTCAAGCTGGTATAAAAAGTACTTCCTATTTTGTCGTTAAATTTACAGTATTGGTATTAGAAGAGCTGATTGCTTGGTACGCTGCTCGTTTCTGTCAAGTCTAGCATTGGTGATTAGAAACATGACTGATGTCTGTGTATCTTATTGTGTGTGTTGAAACAAACTTTAAGCACTGTAACATTAAGCAAAAGCTTCAACTCCAACATGAAGCTCGTGGTATTTGTTATTACTTCCCTTTGTTATTCTTACAGATGTTTTTGTTCTCTGCTCTACCGTGAACCATAGATCGTGATCTCAACGAGACTATCTGATGAAATTAAGGTTGATATCAAGAGAAATATTCATAATATCCAATTTCTGCGTGAGGAGTCATTTTGGAGCCATGTCCTCCATCTAAAAATCCAACATATTTTCCCATGGCAATGCTGCATCTGAATTCTGGGTTCTCACAGATATAGTTGTGGTAGTTGTGACTCAGAAGATGTCAAACAAGCTTTAGGAATCAAAATATGCTGAAGATAACACAAAAGATGTTTACATTACTTACACTTCTTCTTGATTCTGTAGGTGAAGTCTCTGGTGGGTGTAACCAATAGCTGCGTCCCACCTTCCAGAGAAGAGTGAAGCTAATTTCAACCTGACTTATGGTTTGACCTCAGTCACATACCACAGGCAGAAATGTAAGAAATGAGACATACAACAAACACCAAAAAGACACATAACGGCTGGTAAATGCAAGTTCAACAAAACAAGTCATAAGTCAGCATTGTTTGAAAATGTCCCACAGCCACACACAAGCTCTGTAGACTCAGGGCCACATCCTTCGAAGCCTGCTTTTAAAGACCCATGGTTTGATGAAAAGACAATACACTGGACATGGAGCCGGAGGTGTACAAGAACAAAAATGTAAAAAGAAAGAATTAAAAAGCAAGTGCCCTTAAAACCTTACATTTCTGTAAAACATCAGATGTCGTGTTAATCATGTTACAGTATCTCAGCTGCGGCTGCTGTTGCAAACATAGAATCCTGTGTAGACCAGACTGTTGTATTTCACACATACATGATGTCCTGCCATCTTTATAACACCTACACACAGTCTATGTCAGACATATGCCACAATAGGCATTCGATCATTCATACATCTGACAAACTAAATGCTAAAAGGCAATGTTGGGTTTTTCCATTACAGGATATTATGTAAAATGTTAATAAAACAAAGAATGCCAAGATGTCATTTGAAAGATATTTTCAAAAGTAAGGATGGATTGATGTAAAAAAAAAAAAAAAGTACATTTTCATCACCTGCACAACATTCTAAATTTGTGGATTTTTAATAAATATAGTTCCTAACATCAATAAAACATTCAGTAAGTCCTGAGAATCCCTCTGTATGCAGGCGGGCAAGGCCAAAAATGAATATTGAATAATTGTGATCTTAGTATTGACTTAAAGCCTTCTCTGAGGCTAAGCTCATTTCAAATGGACTGAGGTGAAGTGAAAAACTGATGAGTCTACATTTGAAATTCTTTTTTTAAACCATATAGATGTCCTCCATACTAAAGAGGAGAGGGTCCATCCAACTTGTTGAAGTTCAGTAGCATCTGTAATGTTCATTCATGCACGCAAGGGTTATTGTCATAAACAAAAACTAAAACTAATAGCTTTGAAACATTTTCGTAAACTAAAAAACTAAATTACCCACTAAAAATAAAAACACTTAAACTATTAACGGCTGCAAAAAAATTACTAAAATAAAATAAAAGAAGACAAGAAAAGTCTGTTATAATAACTTTCTGTATATTGTTCTATTCATCATCACCAGGAACCAAAGAATTAATTGCCAACATTATCTGAAATTGAAAACTCACATTATTAATTGATGGCACTGAAATTGCAAAGAGCAACAGATTGTCAGGCTGTTATTAATGTTTTAGTTGAACACACAAAATAGCATATTGTTGAAGTTATGTGACGTAAGACCTGGTTGACATATTCCATCACTGCCTGTCTGAAGCCAGTATTTTTGAACCTGTGTCCTGTATTAATGTAGGTTAGTGTTTAATTGCTATGTACATCATCAGTGGATTAGTTATCACACCACATGGGTCCTTGACAACTATTATCTTTGTTACTACTCACAATAATTACTACAACTACAACTTATTATAAATACAAACCCAAATTCCAAAAAAGTTCGGAAGATGTGAAAGCGTAAATAAAAACATAACGCAATGATTTACAAATATCATCAACTCATATTTTATTCATTTTTTATTCCTTTCGGCTGTTCCCCTTGATGTGGCCCTGAGTCCTCTCTCACTACATCCATAAATCTCCTCTTTGTTCTTCCTCTAGACCTCCTGCCTGGCAGCTCCAACCTCAGCATCCTTCTAAGGATATATTCACAGTTTCTCCTCTGAATATGTCCAAACCACCTCAATCTGGCCTCTCTGACTTTATCTCCAAAGCATCTAACATGAGCTGTCCCTCTGATGTCCTCATTCCTGATCCTGTCCATCCTCGTCACTCGCAAAGAGAACCTCAACATCTTAAGCTCTGCTACCTCCAGCTCTGCCTCCTGTCTTTTCTTCAGTGCCACTGTCTCTAAGCCGAACAAAATCTCTGGTCTCACCACCATCTTGAACACCTTTCCTTTCATTCTCGCTGATACTCTTTTATCACACAACACACATGACACTTTTCTCCACCTGTTCCAACCTGCTTGCACTCGCCTCTTCACCTCTTTTCCACACTCACCGTTGCTCTGAACCGTTGACCCTAAGTACTTAAAGTCCTGCACCTTCTTCACCTCTGCTCCCTGTAACCTCACTGTTCCACTTGGGTCCCTCTCATTCACACACATGTATTCTGTCTTGCTGCGGCTAAGCTTCATTCCTCTGTTTTCCAGAGCAGACCTCCACCTCTCTAGATTTTCCTCCACCTGCTCCCTGCTCTCACTACAAATCACAATGTCATCTGCAAACATCATAGTCCATGGAGATTCTTGTCTAACCTCATCTGTCAGTCTGTCCATCACCAGAGCAAACAGGAAGGGGCTCAGAGCTGATCCTTGATGCAGACCCACCTCCACCTTGAACTCCTCTGTCACACCTACAGCACCTCACCACTGTCTTACAGCTCTCATACATGTCCTGCACCACTCAAACATACTTCTCTGCTGCTCCAAACGTCCTCATACAATACCACAGCTCCTCTCTCGGCACCCTGTCATACGCTTTTTCTAAATCTACGAAGACACAATGCAACTCCCTCTGACCTTCTCTGTACTTCTCCATCAGCATCCTCAAAGCAAATACTGCATCTGTTGTTGTCTTTCTAGGCATGAAACCATATTGCTGCTCACAAATGTTCACCTCTGCCCTTAGCCGAGCTTCCACTACTCTTTCCCACAACTTCATTGTGTGTCTCATCAGCTTTATTCCTCTGTAGTTGCCACAGCTCTGCTCATCTCCCTTGTTCTTAAAAATGGGCATCAGTACACTTCTCCTCCAGTCCTCAGCATCATCTCACTCTCCCAGATCTTGTTAAACAAACAACTCTTCAAAGTTCTCCTTCCATCTTCCCATCACACTCCTAGCACCTGTCAATACATTTCCATCCTTATCTTTAATCACACTAACCTGCTGCACATCCTTCCCATCTCTATCTCTTTGTCTGTCCAACCTGTACAAATCCACCTCTCCCTCTTTAGTGTCCAACCTAACATACAAGTCCTCATATGCTCTTTGTTTGGCCTTTGCCACCTCTACCTTCACCTTACGCTGTTTCTCCCTGTACTCTTGTCTCTTTTCAGTCCTCTCAGTGTCCCACTTCTTCTTAGCTAACCTCTTTCTCTGTATACACTCCTGAACTTCCTCATTCCACCACCAAGTCTCCTTGTCCACTTTCCTCTTTCCATATAACATCGAGTACCCTCCTACCTGTCTCCCTGATCACATTAGTTGTAGTGGTCCAGTCATCTGGAAGCACCTCATGACCACCCAGAGCCTGTGTCAACTCCTCCCTGAACACTACACAACATACTTCCTTTTTTCAACTTCCACTTTGTCCTCTTCATCTTCCTCACCACCAGAGTCATTTTACACACCACCATGAAGAACATACAAATATCATTATCTCATATTTTATTTACAATAGAATAAAAACAACATCTTAAATTTTGAAACTGAGACATTTTACAATTTCATGGATAATATTAGCTTATTTTTAATTTGATGACAGCAACAAATCTTAAAAAGTTGGAAAAGGGTGCAACAAAAGGCTGGAAAAGTAATTACCACAAACAAATGCAGGAGCATTTGACAGATTAATTGGCAACAGGTCAGTAACATGACTGTGTATAAAAGAAGCTTTTCATAGAGGCAAAGCCTCTCAAATGTAAAGATGGGCAGAGGTTCACCAATCTGTGACAAACTGTGTCTACAAATTGTGGAACAATTTTAGAAAAATGTTCCTAAACTTAAAATTTGCAGATCCCACCATCTACAGTATTTAATATCATAAAAAGATTCAGAGAATCAGGAGGAATCTCTGTGTGCAAGGGACAAGGCCAAAGGTAAAAACTGGATACACAATATTTGGTCCCTCAGGCAGCACTAGATTTAAAACATGATTCTGTACTGGACTGGAACACACTTCACTGAACAATCCACAAGTTAAAGCTGGATCATGCAAAGAAGAAGCCATATGGTAAATGATCTGCACTTCTCACACACCGATGGGGGAGCTGCTATGCAGCTGGCCAACACTCACCAGGAGCCACTAAGTTGGGTTTCAGTGTTTGCTCAAGGAGAGAGTACGGTGGTGTATTAGTGCCTATGGCTTGGCAGCTTACACATTTGGAAAGGCAGCATCAATGCTGACAAGTACATAGAGGTTTTAGAGCAACATAGGATCCCATCCAGACGTCTCTTTCAGGGAAGGCCTTGCATATTTGAGCAAGACCATGCTAAACCACATACTGCATCCATCACAACAGCATGGCTTCACAGGAGAAGAGTCCAGGTTCTGAACTGGCCTGCCTGCAGTTCAGACCTTTAACCAACAGAAAACATTTGGTGCTTCAGAACACAAAAAATCTGGCAACATTGGGCCAGGATGGTTGAGAAGCTAGAATCTTGTATCAGAAAAGAATGGGACAACATTCCTCTCTTAAAACTCTAGAAACTGGTCTCGTCACTTCCCAGATGTTTACAGAAAGTTGTTAAAAGAAGAGGGGATGCTGCAGATTGATAAATGTCACCCTGTTCCAACTGTTTGAGATGTGTTGCTGCCATCAAACTCAAAATGAGCTGATAGTTGAAAACAAACAAACCAACCAAAACAACAACAACAAAATCCTTTATCAAATAAAAATGAGTAAAAAAATCTGCTTTCCAGACTAAAGCAATTGGTCTCCTCAGTTCCCAAATGCTGAGCGTATTTTGAAGAAAAGGTGATAGAACACAGTGGTAAACTTGCCCCTGTTGCAAAGTTTTTAAAACTTGTAACTGACATCAAGATGAACAGTTTTTATAAGGCATTCAGATTTTCAGATTTAACATTTGACAGGTTGTTTGTACTTTTTTATGATTTGCAAATTGTTGCATTTAAATTTTTTTTTTTAATTTTTCACAAAATTGGGGGAATTTAAAAAAATGTTTCATTGTTTTATCAGTTTACCTTCGATTGTATAATTATTTTACTCTTTGATGTTTATTTATGGTTTTTACTGTATTTTAAATGGCTAAATTCAGTCCTTATGGTTGAAATCATATTTTGAACTTTGTGAAAAACTTTACAGCTGTTTTTGAAAGTGCTGTATAAATAAAGGTTGAATTACTCCCATGACCTGACAGTGCTGCCGCCTCACAGCCAGCTGGGGCCTTTCTGTGTGGAGGTTGCATGTTCTCCCCATGCTTGCATAGGTTTTCCTCCAGGTACTCTGGTTTCCCCCCACAGTCCAAAAACATGATTGAAGGTAATTGGTGACTCTAAAATGCCTGTAGGTGTGAATGGGAGTGTGAATGGTTGTCTGTCTGTGTACGTCTCTCTGTGTTGGCCCTGAGATTGACTGGAGACCTGTCTCGGGTGCCTCTCTACCTATGGCAGCTGGGATAGGCTCCGGCCCCCCGTGACCCTGAACAGGATAAGCGGTTACAGATAATGGATTACCTACAACCCTGGCCTTGTAAGACCCTGCATTATTTAGCATAATAAGCATAACAAGACAAGAAGTTTTTCCAAACAAAGGTTTAATACATTAAATTAAAGCTTCTCACTTGTTGCTTCATGGTCACAAAAGATCCTCATAGCAGTCACACACACCATGATTCGTTTTCACCAGAGTAGGTTTCAGGGAGCATCTCAGTCTCTTGTCTGCTCGAGAGCCGATCTTCCATAAATTGTTCTGAATCTAATGAACGTTTTTTCAGCATTATTATATGATATTATGTTTATTACGTTAAATAACCACGGTCACTACACAACAGCAGGATCATTACATGTGTCTCCAAACTAAGAGACTGTGCACAATGTCTGCATGCAGCACAGCAGCAGCAACTTCATTTATTATTTAAATCTTCTGTGTCTGTGGTTGACTATTAATTAAAATAACATAAAATATTAATCAAAATACCTTTTTGCAAACAACAAATTTGTAATCTGCAATTTATTTTTTATATTACACTTTGTTTTCAGCAAAATTCCAAAACTCATTTCGCAATCAATGTTTTTCTGTCATGTCGGGTTTATTATTACAGGAGTGACTTCAGTTTTGCTTCATATATGATATTTGCATTGGTGGTATAACTGCAAGCAAACATCTCAATCATGGACTTTAAAACAGGCTTATAATGAAAGTTGTACTCAACTTTTAATTCACTTCAGTTGCCTCAGTGCAATAACATTTTATCAAATAGACAGGAATTGTTAGATTTTATAAATTAATATAAAACAAATAGAAAATGGTTTCAAATTTAATTCACCCAAACAAGCACTAAATAAATAAGTAAAAGATTTTTTACTTTATGAGCAATAGATGTGGCAAAAGGTCTAGTAAGTACAGCATTTAAAAAACATAACTGGGGGCATGGACATGAAAAGTGGCCTGGGCGACCAGTTAGCGCTGTCTCTGCCTCGGCTGTCCAGATGCAGGAGGATGGAGAGCAGGATGAATTGACTGCACCACCCACCCCACAGCCTGATATGTAAAACACGCTGGGTTCGTCAGCAGGAGTGTTTTTACTGGGGTCAGAGTGACACAATTCTACGACATTATCTTTAAACACCTTATTACGGTGAGCAGCTCTTTAAAGTGTAACAGATGATTGAGTTATAATTACACTGAAAGCCCATTAGCTCAGAGTCAGAGTGACTCTCTTCAGACTGCATGGATACACACCACAGGCTTAATGGAACAAGCCTCCACTGTCAGGTGAGCACCTACAGGTTTATCTCTAGTGTTTCAAAGTGGGCTTTTATATAATAAAACTGTACTCGGGTCAGAGTGACCTCATGCAGATTTCCTATAAGCAGGTATTTGCAAATAGACGTCATTTCTATTTTCCAGATTTAGAATCAGTCCTGGTCTTGATTTTAGCACAGGTGCATCCTGGGATCCAGCTCATGAAAGCACAAGTGCAAACTCAGCTCCGCTCTTTGTTTTTTGCGTAATCCCTGACTGTCACTGTCTACTTCTAAAGACAAACCAGTCAAAGGATCTGCACTTATATAATGCTTTTCTACCTATTGACACTCAAAGCGCTTTACACTGCTTCTTATTCACCCATTCACACTCACAATCACACACCAATGGGGGAGCTGCTCTACAGCTGGCCAACACTCACCGGGAGCAACTCGAGTTGGGGTTCGGTAACTTTCTCAAGAACACTTTGACATGTGACCAGGAGCCGGGGATTGAACCAACAACTGTGAGATTGGTGGACAACCGCTCAACCTCCTGCGCCACAGTCGCCCCCAACAAACAACTAGCACTGGCTTGGTGTGTCTCAGCTTTAATGCAGGCATGTTCCCCTTACTGGGAACAATAAAGACTGGATGATGTTGTACATATTTAATGTCTCTGTGTTAAGCTGTTTGATCTAAACTTCTTTAAATCCATAGTAAAACTTGACAGAGTAACCAAAGCACTGAGTATCAAACTACATTAGCATAACATGACTCAGCAAATAGAAATGTCTTATTGTGCTTTTATGTCTGACAACTGGTTTCAAACGCCGAAAAGCTCAGTAACCATATGCAGTGTGGGAGGACAGGGTATGAACAGAGGGACAGAGGGGGACTGGGGTGTGTTTGTTTACGCCGGCTCACACACCTGTTCCCTGAGGCAGAACAGACAAACACACACATACACACACACAGAAGCAACACTCAAGCTGGTCCATCATCCACAGAGACTTTGTCTGATGCCACATGTGGCAAACATCAGTGTGGCTGGGCACTAAGCTAAACAGGACATTCTTTTGTTCTGACGCTTCTTATGGCCTCACGGTTCTCAGTTCAGAAAATCATCAGCAGAAAGCCGCATTATAATGAAGCTGATGATGGGAGTCAGTAACACTGAGTGTAATTGGAGGCCTGAGGAGCAGTCAGCTGAACAAAAGGATCCCGCAGCTTTAAAGCATACATCAGAACAAAGGGAGCAAAATCGGGCTTTGTTGCTTTTCTTCTCCTCACAAAGCATCAGTCCTCTGACAGGACGACTATCGGCCAATTAGCCCGTTAAGCTTAAAGAGGATTGAGAGAGAATTAGGCTGCACCACATCAGCCTAATTGTTGTCAGTCATTCGAAGCCTGTCCAGCCCTGCATGTGCCATCACACAGAGTCCCAGATACTTAATCTTTAAAGGACCATCACTGATTTTAAACTTGCTTCTTTTGGTTCCTTTGGTTTAGTTTGGGTAGTGCATGTACATAAATATCATTAAGTTCACATTGACTTCTCTATATTAAATGATCTGTCTACTTCTGGCTGAAAAATGTCGCAAGATGACATCACTTGGAGGAACCTTCTGTCCAGATTGTGTCATGTTGTTGCTCACACTAAGGAGTTTGTAATCATGGTCAACCTACTTTTCCAGAACTCCTCCAGATGACATCACTAATGATGGAAAAACTCCACCGGGTGATGTCATTTGGAGTTTTTCAGCTAGAGCTAGAGAAGTTTAAGGGAAGTTTAACAGCCTGCATGTACATTTACACCCTACAGTCACTGAAAGCAAGTTGAAAATTGGTGAACTACTGAATATGAGGCCTGTGCATAATTGAGAACAGCCATCATTTCAAAGTTTTTATGCTTTGACCGACATAAACCATAAACAAACAATAAAACCACAACTTTCATGTAGTGGTACATACCACAAAATATGTTTTTTGCAGGAACTAATCCATCAACATACCATTTTACTGAACAGGCTCACTGGGCACAAGAGGTCAGAGGGTCCCTGGACCAGGGCCTCTGAATGACACGAGTGACAATAGTGAACTGTGTATTACAAACGTGTGCAGGGTTTGATGAGTTTGATTTGCTGCTGTCAGTGCTCTGTTGGCACTGAGGTGTGTGTGTGTGTGTGTGTGTGTGTGCGTGTTTGCTGCAGGTTAGTTTGTTGTTGTAGGAAGTGGTCAGCGTGATGAAGACATCACATAGGTGCTCTGACATTGTTTCTTGGCATTGGTGGTGACCAAAACACCAAAAATGTTAAAGGATTGGAAGAGATGGATGAGGTGTGTTTGTTTTTAGTGCTTGTAACTCCCCTGTTACACAAACACCTTGTTCACATTCACACAGTAAGTCTGACCTACATTCTCATGGAAAAGCAGTTTCATAAATGATTACCATGCGGTGAAGTAGGTTTATTCCAGTAAGTCCGGCTTCTTTTGTTCTCCTGGAGGTTTTCAGTCAGCTGGCAGTTTAGGTCACATTTTTCACTTTGACACGTCTGTGTTCTTTGTGTAATTAAAATCTGAGCTCAGTGTCAACAGTGAACAGATCACAAATGTGCTGCACATTCCACTGCTGTACAATATGCCACTTGGGCTTCTGCTAAGAATGACGGTCTAAATCAATCCACTCTGCTCTGCCCAGTGCTACCCCTCCCTGCTTCGCTCTGCACTGCTCATTATCAAAATGCAATAATTGATAATGATGCAAAACTTAGTGGCGGAGCAGAAATCACTGAATTGTTCTGATTGGATTCTTAGGAGAGCTGCCGCTGCGGTTCAATAAGTGTGTATCACGGGAAGCTTTGGCAGCATCTCTTCACAATGAGATACCTCACTGTAAGAGACATGTCCATTATTTGTCCTCTCTTTCAGTGTCACTCAAATAAATTAGGCACAAACGGTCAGAAATGCTGTTTGAAGTATTTCTACTGGCTGGGGTAGAGTCAGCTACTACAAAGTGTTAATAGGCTGTTATCAGCACTGGCTGGTGATATTATGGTACAGGATGGATGTAGAATGTGAGAATTCCGTAGGTGGAATCAGTATTGAGAAATGCGTGTAACTAAGTGTAAAACCCTGCTGATGTGGTGGAAGGAGCAGAACTTTATGTGAAATATATGTGTTGCTCTCTTCCTTGCTCAGTGGTAAGCGGAGACCTGAATTCTGAGCTAAAAACTGTGGCACAGCTTCTTTCCTTACAGCATCTGATCTCCAGAGGCCCTGTGGTCAGACAGATTACAATCTGCTTTCATATCCTGCGTCATCTTCACACTGTGAACGTGAAGGAACTGGGAAATATGAAGTCAGGATGGAGCTGCGTGTCAAATAATCAAGTTGTGTTGATTGTGTAAGTGCAGGTAAACAGGCAGCAGTGTCAGCGGGTTGTTGTTTGTCTCTGTGGTCTGAGGAGGATTCACAGCAGCATGATTTAAGATAGACCTGTCAGCATGGAGACACACTGACTGAAGACAAGCATGCAGCTACGTATTCGCCGCCAACCACAATGCACACACACACACATACACACACAGAACAACATCTTAGTGGCTTATGCAAATTGAACACTATCTCACACACACACGTGCACACTGATACACACAGCACGGCACAGTGTCTCGGTGATGGTTTCAGGGCCTGAGGCGAGGCTCTGTAAAGAGACCAGATGCCATTCGAGCGCTATTTACAACACTTGAGTTGGGAATTTTTTTTTTTTTTTCAAATAAACACCATCTCTGCAGTTAATGACAATCAGGCAGGAAAAGTGGAGAGGAGCCAGGCGACAGCAGCATGTGGATGCGGAATGAAGTCACCCTGACAATAAAATGTTTCTCTCCCTGCTCCCTGCCAGTCCATCAGAAATGCTGCAGAGCTGAGCAGATGTCAGAGGGCTAATCGGAGTTCATGTCGTGTCAGGAAGGAATGTGGGAAAAGCATTTCTTTTTCAATCACCTTCCAGTTTGTTCAAGAACCGAGACTGAACAAAGGTGTTAACGCGCCAAGCAGGAGAGATGCCAGCAGCTGCCAGTTTGTGTTTGTAAGAACAGAGCCAGGATTTAGCATTCCACACATACTCGACAGACCTGAAAAGTTTTCATGGCTCATGTGGGGCTGATATAGTCTGAGTGGGAAGATGAAATGCTACAAGTCATTAAAGTATATGAAGTATTTTCCAGAGCATGACTGATGCTGTGGAGCAAACCTCGGTTCAGATACACTTTGACTTTTCCGCCATCTTCGTTCTCTGTTGTGTGTCTTCCTCAGCAGCCTGGTCTACGTATGTTCAGGCCTGGCACATAATCTTTCCATAAAATCTGATTTCCATAGTTGGCACTGCCATGCAAATTGGTAAAACACGTATACAGTTCCTGCAGTAACCCTGGACCATCTACGGTCATGAGTGTTAGTTTGTGTGCGTTCCTGTCTCGGGAACAACTTGAGTCCAATTCCTTGTGTGTGGCAGCTTACGCTACGTTGTCAGTAAAGTGTGGTTGTTGTGAAAGTTGTGCACATGGTGTGTTTGTGGTGTCTGTGCTCTCTCCAGGTTTGGGTGGAGAACAAGTCATGTGGCCTCCTAGTCTTCATATCTGTAATCTTGAAAGCTGTCGTTCAGACTGTCTCCTATAAAATACTACCGTGTTGCTGTGTTCTGTAAAAACAACTTCGATGGAACATGTGTCTGTCCTGGATGAGGACAGGTGAGGGACTTGTCCTCTGTTAGTTTTCTTGAGATTTCCTTATCGAGCTGTGTTTTTCATCTGATTCCACCGATGATAACGTAGGACGTCAGCAAATATGTGAAAAAAAGTTTCCAAGATAATAAAGCTTGTTTAACTTTCTGGAATAAAGGAGCAATCGTAAAGCACCAACTCTTCAAAAATAATTATTTGGGAGAAAATACCACGAAGGATATAACTTCAGTTATACACATACTTTTAAAGCAGTTTTCTTAAATATAGTAGTCTTACTGTTACTTATTGAAACTCCAATCCTTCCTAACCACCTTCTGATCACCTGTTAGTGATGTAATCTGACATAAACTGTAATGAAGGTGGGTCACTCCTGATCCTCTGTCATGTACCCGTGAGCTGTAGTCTAAAGTGGGAAAACAACATGTAGTCATGTAATCGGCTAAATAGACATTTACATTAATGATCACTATTCTGAAATATTCCATCCCCAGAATGAAGTACGTTCACTGACTGGCCAAAAACAGTCACCACCTGGATTTAACTAAGCAAACAGGTAAGAGTTTTCATTACTGCAGTGGATGAACATGTCTCAGTTCTTCAACTGATGCAATGTGGAGCTGACTACCTCAATATCCTGAATGAGGAGGGTTTTTTTTTTCTTCGTTGGTGCAGGCATATTTCAAGATAACAATGCTACGGTCCATCGGCCTCAAACAGTGAAAGAGAGGTTCAGGGAGCCTGAGACACCATGTTCACCATGGGTTTAACCCCATTGAGAATCTTAGGGATGTGATGAATACAACTCTGGATGGAAATAAAAGTTTTTACATTGCATAAAGCCAATGAAATGATGCAATGGTGAACGTGTGCCTTAATCAAAGCTGGTCCAATAAAATATTTGTGTGCGTGACATTTTTTTGCTGGGCAGTGAAGTGGACCAACTGAACTAAAAGGGAAAACACTGAAATAAAGTTTGGAACTGACTGCATTTCTTCCAGCTGTGTGTGACCAGATGGTGTATAAGCAGGTCATTTGAATAGACTAATAGAGACAAAGCAGTTGTGTTGTGTACATCTATGAGTGAGAGTTGATTCACACACACACCTAAAGTGCATCAACACTGTCAGAGAACCTGTGCTGCGTGTCCAAACCTGTAGTTACTGATGCTCATAAGTGTACATGTAATGAGTCTGCTGAGTGCATCCTGCTGAAAGAAATGCTCAGGGCCTGACCCTGGCTGGCTGCACTGAGCAGCAAAAGAATGATGGAAACGTCCTAAACAAAAGCAATAGGTTGTCAAGCTGTCTTGACATTCTTTCTAAATTACCGCTAAAAGTTTCATTTTCATTTGACATGACCTATATGCTTCACCCTGACAGCAGCCGATTGTCTGCCTCATGTTCACTTTGATGTCAATAAAGAGAGACGTGATTAAGCCTCATCTGTTGGACGATGTTCTCTCAAGAATATCAACAGTCTTATTTGTAATTTTTCCAAATGCTTCAAATATTTTCACTTTCTGATGAACCATCAGTAATCAGTTCAAATTATTAACATGTGTAGCATTTGAAGAGTTTTTTTACTTATTAAGATGTGAGTGAAGTGTAATGATCACACATGACACTTTGTCCAGTTTCTTTTTCTTAGTCATTATTTGAGACTCATCAGCTTTAAGTCTGGACAAGAGTAAGATGCTGCATGACCTGTGATCAATCAAACATCATTGAAACTGATGAAACAACAAGTTAGCACTCACTTTGTAAGACTCCATGTTACTTACGCCTCTTGGTTTGTTGTACGAACTCACAGCTAAAGAGAAATGATGAAGAAAATCATAAACAACCAGCAGGGGGCTACTTCAACCTGAACAACCCCAACGATTCTACCCAGCATCCAGACACTATTCCTTTAATATTCCTAAACAAAGGAGCTTTGTTTCAACTCACTGTGTCAGGGATACGTACTCTGGTACAAGTATGTTTAAAATTTCACTTAAATGTAAATACTTCATGCTAAATGGCTCATTTAACATCAGTGAATATATTTAATTTAATATTTGATGCATTACTGTGTTTATCACTTTAATATTTCAACTCATACTGATGAAGCTGATTTAAACAACTTTATTTGTTGTTTGGTTTACTGTACACACTGATGGGAGGCTTGTTTAATACCTAGCATCCTTAAAGTCTGGAAATGATACTACAATACTTAAACTAATCCATTTCTGTCATTAGCCACTAAAGTAGCTGGTTATAGTTACCACTTGAATGTAGTGGACTAAAGTTCTAAAGCCTGCCTCTGAAATGTGAAGTAGCAGAAAAGATGGGTACCGTCAGAAAAACCTATTAGTATTTTTATTTTTGGTGATACTTGATCTGACTATTGTTTAATCCAGATTTCAAAATGAAGGTCATCCTAAAAAAAACTGTTGCTAATGTGAGACATGTCTGAACAATGGCAGACTACAACTTTAGATGGAAGCCATGTAACCAATAAGAATTTATTGTCACAATCACAATTTGTTACACAAAAATAATGGGTCACATTTACACCATTTATACAAGTCTAGAACTCAGTGTACAATTAACAGCCTAACTAAATACCAATAGTTAAATATGTACTCACATTGCACACAATATCATTAAAACCTACACAAAAAACATGTACCATGTGAAAGTAACACAAGTCGACATAAAAATCATATTTACAAAAAAAACATCAATCGGAGATCTTTAGCAAAAGGACTGATGTCTGTTCAAGGTTCCCCCTCCTCCTGTCATAGACATCATACGCTCTATCTTGTAAAATCGCCCCCACTACAAAGTATTATTCAGTCTCTTAATAGCTGAAAAGATTATAAAGTAATAAAGTCAAGTAGTGAGAGCTGAAGAACACCGAGTACACTAGTTAATACTGCGCTTTGCTTGGACGGTATGGCGGTTTTTCCCTTGTAAAGCAGGCTGGTGAGATTAGCAGTTAGCTCCATGAAGTGCACTTTAAGCCTTAGCTTAGCAACTGTCTGCAATGAGTTTTTCCTTTTTTGTGTTTTAATTTCTACATAGAATCCTTCCGTGTCAGAGTTTTCTCTAGAGCTGCGGACATCACTACATACAGTTTACATAAGAGGGTTGATGGAGCGAATGAAGATAGCAAAGGGGGGAGATGAGCTGCATGTCCTCTCCTGCTGCTGTTGGGCAAGAGGCTGCACCAGGCAGATGGAGCTGTACAGGAATCATACTGTGGTGCCTGTGGAAACGGCTACTATCTGGGCAATGCTCTGCACAGTCGCTGTAGGTACTGACCTGCAGCTAACTGCTCACTGACTGGTCTATCAGTGCTACTATACTGTAAGTGACACCCTGTCTGCACCAGGGCCACATAAACAAGGAGATTCAGGGATGAGAGCTTTTCCTACAGTTCTCAGCTGACTCATAGGTTAGTAAGTTCACTTTGCTCCATGTTCTGTCAGTCATTGACAAACACACATAAAGCACATTAATATTCAAGGGGATGACTGTGTTGCACTGCGTTGTAGCACTGATAACATCCCCCACTAACACTAAAACAGCCTCTGTGTCACATCATACTGTTACACTGGTTCTGGGAGCTCTAACATATGAGCCCACTCTATGTTATTAGCACACTGCTGTGTGCACTGTGTGGCCATGGATTAACCTGTGCGCTCACACTACATGATCCCTGTGAATGTGTTACAGTTACTGAGTAGCAGACCAAGTTCAATACCCACATACTCTCAGCATCTGCTATTTAAAAAAACAAAAACAATGTTTCAACAATGTTTAAAAAATGTTTTCTCCTCATTCACAAGCCAAGTTGAGCAAGAGTGCAGACAAATTTGGGAAATGTTTTTGGAGAAGTAAACGCCTACATTCCTCAAAAGATAAGTAATGATTAATTATCATAGTGTTACTAAGTCTCTTAACAACTTCAGTAACACAAAGGGCAAGATAGAGTGCAGTAAAACTCAGTGCCATGTATCCTGTTAGGTCACTAAACAAGTATTCAGGCCTGATTTATTCCAGTGTGTTTCAGCTGGAGCTGAAACATTAATCCTATGCCACAGATGAGGAGCAGTCAAAGTAGATAATCTAATCACCCTGCACTTGTTGACAGCAGAATAACCTTGATGCAAATGTTTGTTACTCATCCTGAAAATAAGCACCAGTAGCCAAATCTAGCTATAGTCTCCTCTGGTCAAAGTGATGTTGATGCAGAGAGCAGCCTCAGTGACCAGTTCAAAGAACGGCGAGACAATGTCCATCATTGTGATGACAGACAAAGAGCTAACAAGGTTCCTCTTTGCCATGATGAGGTATGTATATGTTCGTACAGATGTACTGTGGGCACCGGAGCCCAAACATTACTGGACTGTGTTGTTTGTCTCTGTGTGAATGACAACTACAGACATTCAGAGTGCTGCACATCAGCTGTGTTGGTGATCCAGCAACATAGAAACATGAGATAGAACAAGAGAAGTGAATGCAAACATGAGTCCAGTTCTGAGAGGAAGCATGATGCTGAGAGGGGGGTGTTACTCAGAGAAAGGTGGGAACATGCCAAGGTCAGCGAAGTCCTCGATGTTGTAGTTGGCAGTTCCCTGGGTGGGATCTCCAGCCATGGGTAACATGTCCTGCAGAGACACAAAGATGAGGGGGTTCAGGGGTCAGATGTGTGCTTAGGACAAGCAGCTCTCATCAGACATATCACATATCCGTGTTCACTGGTCAGCAGCCAGAGCCTGGAAGACATCTGAACACTGCACTGTCTTTGTCTGATTGTGTGTGTTACCTGGAAGACTTCTGTCTGGGTGGGGTTGGGGTGTGTGTGCTGCTCCCCAGTCTGCTGGGAGTGATGCTGGTTCTGCCACTGAGACCAGACCTCACTGGGACGACCTGGAAACTGGGCTCCACTCTGACTGCTCTCCCCTGACACATCTGGAAACACATAGAGTGGACTCATATTAACAGTCTGCAAAACAGGAGAGGTCCAGAAGACGGTAAGACACAGAGAAAGAGACAAAAACATGGAAAAACAACAGGGTACCATAAAAGAATACTGAAAAGCACATCAATTCACAAACTAGCTGGACGTCACATTTTTCAAAAAGGTCTGACATTTGGGAGTCAGGATGTTGAATAAATAAAAAGCGATGGCAAAATATATTATAAGTCCGAAAATCAGCCTAAGAGGAGGAAGAAGAGAGGCGGTAGAAAGAAATAGTCCATTTGGCTAATGTGTGTGTCCATTAAAAGTCCATCAAGCAGTTGTTGCATGCTGGTCATGCTTTACTCCTACGGCCATGTGGACAACAAACCCTGGTTCAGAGCAGCTGGCTGATGAGCCATCACTGACTCACACATTCTCAGCCTTTTGTGTTGTTGTGTACTTTTGCCACTCCAGCTCTGTGGCTGCTCAGTCAGCTGAAATGCTTTGACTGGCACTGCGCCTTTATTTTGAAAGATCTTAATCAATCTGATTAATAGCTGTAACAGGAAAACTGAGTTATCACAAGATGTATACAACAGTTATTCTGATTGAAAACTTAGATGATAAGTTGTGTTCGATCTGTAACTTGAATTGCTAATTCGTGAAATTGCCACGATTCTGGGTGTCGCAGTGACAGTGGGCTTCTCCTTAGAGGGAAATACTGAAGGACCCACTCAATGATACTGGGTATTTATTGGTGCTGGGTTGTTATTGGCCGATCCACTCTTTAAACTCCATTATGAATAACAAATGTACTTACAAATTAAATAATTCAAAAGATAAAAATAGAGGTAAATATTCTGCACTTATATAGCACTTTTCTACCTATTGGCACTCAAAGCGCTTTACACTGGTTCTTATTCACCCATTCACACTCACAATCACACACACATTCACACACCGATGGGAGCAACTAAGTTGGGGTTCAGTGTCTTATTCAAGGACACTTCGATATGTGACCGGAGGAGGTGGGGATTGAACCAACAACTGTGAGATTGGTGGAAAACCGCTCTACCTCCCTGCGCCACAGTCGCAGGTGCAATAACAGAAATGTTAACTTTTGAACAAAATATAATCTTGTTTTCAAAGTGTATTGGTGCCATACTAAGGGAGCTATAGAATTATCAGGGGTTCCACATGTACTTGTGTGTTTCACGTTTTCACTGATTGATGATCTTCATCGGACTTGTCTGGAAAAATTCACGGAGCCTAAGTTTGTTTATGTCTAATGATAGAGTGGCATGTAATGCTAATCAGTATTTAATAACCCTGATTGCTTTCACACGCGGACTAACAAATCTGGTCCAATGAGAAGGTTTTTCTTTTCGTTTCCATCTCTGTTTTCTATCAGTAATGGTGGGGTCACTCGCGAGCACAGCACAGAATTTGTTGATTTGTGTTCAGTGATCTCGTGAAATACTATTGATTGTTGGATATAGCGAAGTGACTGCCCACTAAATAAGGGGCATGAATGTGAGACGCAGACTGGCGCCGATCAATTCTGGGTTTGCACTATTACCTGTCGACAAAAGAAAAGCAAGCTGTGCAATACATTTTCTTGCTTTAGTGTTTCTGTAGAAGAGTCAACTGTCTTCAGACTATTTGCTTTTACTATTATCCATGATGGGTTTATTTTTTGTGGTGGATTAAACAGCTTTTATTTTAATCCAACTTCTGTCACTAGAGCAGATACACAAATATCACAGATTTAGAATCAGCAGATTACTCTGTTCACAGTGTTACAGGTTTGCTTATTTACCTACAGTATATACAAATGTAAGTGCAGAAGCACTGCCAGACCCTGTTAAAAGTGATTCATTTCTATTATCATTTCATGTGGAATGTTAGTGAGATGATCCACTCATATAGATTTCATTTTTATTTCTCATCTAAATGAATGACTCCAAGTGAAGCAAAACAGCAGACCAAGGTTTATTTAATAACGGAACTGATTTCATGACTTCCACAGCAATGTTAAAGTCATAAAATAGCTTTCGTTAATGATGAAGTGATTAGTGCCAGTAGCCACCTTATGAGATTCTCTCCTAAACACAACCTTTGCCGTAGGTACAATAGGTTTATTCCAATCAGTAATTGAGGAGGGAAGCTCACCAAATGCTGTGCTGCGGTTCGTCAGGCCTGAATAGGTGTTGCCGCTGGGTGAAGAAGTGGCCGGGGATGACAAAGGACTGTAGGAAGCCGGGTCAGTCTGGTAGCTGTGCCCAGAACCAATACCAAATGGACTGGACTGGGCTTTACTGGACTGGAAAACACAGGCAAAATACACAGCTTATCAGGTTTGTTACTGTAGAGTCAACTCAATGTTCAGTGTAGTATAACATACACAGCTCACAGCTTCCGTACTCATGTCATTTTTTAAATAATGCTTTTAAAAGAAATGTAGGCTTTTTCTTAGATATGACATGTACAGAACATTTGCTTTCAAAGGTTCTTTGACCATCCATCATTTTAATTGCTTATTCCGTTCAGGTTTTTAGAGGGCATGAGCCTATCCCTGTTGTCATTTAGAGGCGGGATCCCCCCCTGGACAGGTCACTGGTTTATCTCAGTCCAACAGACAACCATTCACGCTCACATTAACAGAAAGGCTGCAGCTGGCTTGGGACTTGAACCGGGGACTAGTTGTGAGGCGGCAGCACCCACCATTTCCACCACTGTGCCGCCCTTTAATTTGTTTGCAAATTGGCTTTTCCAATTAAGTCAATAATGAATTGCAGGTTCTCCAGAACACCTAGAAATCTGCCTGCCGTCTTTAGACATGGTGAACACATCCCAGCATCTTTTATCCTCGTATTACCTGGCTCTAGTTATTGTGATGCATTTGTAGTTAAGTGAACTATCTATTGGAATGACCTGACAAGTGCAGCAGTGTGTGTGGAAGACAGATGAGCCTGCTATGAAACATATGTTGCGTGTCTTCCCCTGGCAAGACTGTGAAAAACAAGCACATACACAGACACTCACACAAGCATGGAAACTAGTCCATCTGTTAACGGGCACCAGGAATAGCAGTCTGGGGTTCAGTAGGAGCAGAGAAAATGAGTTTGGCAATCATGGGAACCATGGAGACTGCTGATTTTATTAATGATCCAGGCGTTTCACTTCGCTGATGAAAACCTTGTGTGTGTAAGAGTGTTTTCTTGTGTTTATTACCTGACCAGAGAAGGGAGGTCGATTGCCTGACCATGCCACCTGGCCTGTGTTTAGCTGTCTGGAGATCTGAGCTAGATTCTGATTGGATGAGCCTGATGGCTGGATGTCGTTCACACCAGGGACATGGATCACAGAGGAGCTGAGCACACAAAAGCACAAAGGAAAGAGAATCTGAAGGTGCGACAGGCTTTAGTTTTACTCCACAGTGCTTTGTTCACTGTAACTCAGTAAGTTACAACCCAGAGACATAGTAACACACATTTCTGACATACCTGAAGTTTTTACCAGAGTGTCCCTGCTGAAAGGGAGAACTCTGAGTGTAGAGCTGCTGTCCACCAGCTGTAGAGGAGGGAACCATCATCTTTTTATCTCCCGCTACACACACACACACACCATAAGAGAAAGGAGGTAATCAAGTAAAATACAAATCAACACCAATGGATATAAGGTTGTATAAGTGAGTGAGTGAGTGAGTGAGTGTGTGGGTGTGTGTCATACATCCAGAAATGCTGGTATACATCTCAGCAAAGCGTGGGTCTCTCTCCTGGGAGAACAGGGCTTCTGTCTTGTCAATGTTCTTCCCTGCCTCATGGACACCACTGCTAACGCTGGCCACTGGCACCTAAGGGTGGGGGTGAATGTGGAGAGGGGTTTGGAATGACCTGACTTTAGTCTCAAAAAAAGACATAGGCTACATTCAAGTTACGTGCCTTAATCCTCCAATCACAACTTTTTTCCAGATCCAACCTTTTTTTTGTTCAAGGTCTACAATCATGTTTGTAAGTGACGTGTATCCAGTGTGAGAACATTGTGAAATGTGAGTCATGTGCTCACAACACAACAACATCGCATTCACCTCTGTGAAAACAATCTGATTCAAGTCACTTGAATGGAAGAAAGATCTGATTTGGGCCAGTTCATCTATAACGTAAATGTGGCAAAAAGTCAAAAAGTAGAAGTAATATCTTACTAACTGCCGTTCCATCCCAACAGTTTTCATTAGCCTTACTTTAGTTAATTTTTATTTTATTGTCCTTCATTCCTGATGATTTTGCCAATAGACTAATTTCTTTATGATGTTGTTATTAAAAGGTCAATTCGAGGTTTTTTTACTTCGAAATAATATTTCATTTTTCCAACTGCTAAGTGGGCCAATAAAGTGGTAGTAGTGGTTTACCTGGGAAAGATCGTAGGCAGTGAGTCCATCCCTCTGGTGAACCTCCAGCTCTGCCTGCTGCTGCTGCTGAAGCTGCCTGCACAACACATCATGATCATCATCTCTAACTCACACGTACAGTCCTGATTTCAGATTCATTATAATAAAATAACTAACAGGATAAATGTTTTTTTTTTCTTCTTCTTTTTTTTTTTTGTCCTTTCGGCTTATCCCATGAGTTTAGTGTCGCCACAGCGGATCATTGTCCGCATGTTGATTTGGCACAGTTTTTATGCCAGATGCCCTTCCTGATGCAACCCTCCCCAATTTCTACCGGGCTTGGACCGGCACTGCACAGCTGGGAAGGGGAATGGGGTGTTAGGGGATCAGTGTCTGGCCCAGAGACACTTCGACATATAGCCGGGACCGGGGATCGAACCACTGACCCAGTGGTCCGTGGTCGACTGCCTTAATTAACATGATAAATAAACATTACACAATATATATATATGTATTCCAAAACATTACACGCACATTTTTAAAATATATCTAGTCAAGTTTCCTTCACGATCAATTTGCTTCTTTTTAACATCTCGCAGGTAGGTACGAAAGGATCCGAGAGTCGTTGTTCTTACTGTTGTGCCTGAATTTCGCTGCCTGTCCTACATCCACTCAACTCCCCTTTTTAATTGAAGAATGACAACCAGCCATTGTGGAGAGACAAGAATGCGACTGGAATGGACTATGACAGGGAAGGCTAGAGAGTTGGTTAACATGATCGGGGAAGGAAGGTGGACATACTGTGTGTCCAGGAGATCAGGTGGAAAGGTAGCAAGGCTAGAAGCTTAGAAACAGGGTTCAAGTTGTTTTACCATAAATTGGATAGGAAGAGAAATGGAGGAGTTATCCTGAAAGAAGAGTTTTTAAGGAATGTTGGTGCAGATTTCAATGGACATGTAGGTGAAGGGAACAGAGGTGATGAGACTGTGATGGGCAGGTTTGGTCTTCAGGACAGTAATGCAGAAGGACAGATGGTCGTAGACTTTGCAAAGAGGATGGAAATGGCTGTAATGAACACTTTCTTCCAGAAGAGGCAGGAACATAGGGTGACGTATAAGAGTGGAGGTAGAAACACTCACAGACGTTGTAATGTGAAAGTGACTGTAAAGTATTGGTAGGGGAGAGTGTAGCCAGAAAACACGGGATGGTGGTGTGTAAAATGATGCTGGTGGTGAAGAAGATGAAGAGGACTAAGGCAGAGCAGAGGACAAAGTGGTGGAAGTTGAAAAAAGGAAGTATGTTGTGTAGTGTTCAGGGAGGAGTTGACACAGGCTCTGGGTGGTCATGAGGTGCTTCCAGATGACTGGACCACTACAGCTAATGTGATCAGGGAGACAGGTAGGAGGGTACTCGGTGTGTCATCTGGAAAGAGGAAAGTGGACAAGGAGACTTGGTGGTGGAATGAGGAAGTTCAGGAGTGTATACAGAGAAAGAGGTTAGCTAAGAAGAAGTGGGACACTAAGAGAACTGAAGAGAGTAGACAGGAGTACAGGGAGATACAGCGTAAGGTGAAGGTAGAGGTGGCAAAGAACAAACAAAGAGCATATGAGGACTTGTATGTTAGGTTGGACACTAAAGAGGGAGAGGTGGATTTGTACAGGTTGGCCAGACAAAGAGATAGAGATGGAAAGGATGTGCAGCAGGTTAGTGTGATTAAAGATAAGGATGGAAATGTATTGACAGGTGCCAGGAGTGTGATGGGAAGATGGAAGGAGAACTTTGAAGAGTTGTTTGTTTAACAAGATCTTGGAGAGTGAGAGGATGCTGAGGACTGGAGGAGAAGTGTACTGATGCCCATTTTTAAGAACAAGGGAGATGAGCAGAGCTGTGGCAACTACAGAGGAATAAAGCTGATGAGACACACAATGAAGTTGTGGGAAAGAGTAGTGGAAGCTCGGCTAAGGGCAGAGGTGAACATTTGTGAGCAGCAATATGACATGACTCAACCTTTGGATAACCAAATCTGGAAGACTGAGAACCTTCACAGAAAAAATCCTCCTAGAATGTTCCTTTACAAACATCTGTTTCTTTTTTGGTACTGTGCTACTGATTTTGTGCGGTAATACTGTCAAGCCTCTTTCACACATGAACTAGAATACTGAAATTCTCCGGACTTTATACTGTGTCCGTGTATGTCAGAGCGACACATTGCTGAAATTATCCAGACTTTATTGTGCGAGCCCCCCTAGTAAACTAAGTGCATGGAACACACTGCTTTCACTGAAATCAAGCAGAGTTTCTCCCGTGATTCAGTCTTCGATGATCCAGACATTGTTTGGAAGTCAGATGTGAAAGAGGGCTCAATCACACATCATTCCCCGTGTACATCATTTTAAATACATTTAAAATGTATGTCCGTGTAGGGGTGTATAAAGACCTTACTTGACATTGGTGTTGGTGCAGATGATGTATTCTATCTCATCAGAGTACGGGTTCTGGAAGGTGAAGCTGCTGGTTCGGATCAGCATCCACTCCCTGTTCTTCATTCGGAAACGATACATCACTGACAGAACCTGACCCTTCAATTTCACCACCTGCAAATAAAGAACACAACTGCTTTACATTCTTTCTAATATAGCCTTATTTTTCTATTGCAGGGTTTTAAACAGCCACCTACAATTTTCCTCTGATTTGTAGTTGGTTATTTCAGGTGTGTTCACATGACAGTTTCAAGGAGAGAACAAAGTTTGTTATGCTCTTGCCAAGTCTACTTTTTATATATTTTTATATATTTTTATATATTTTTATATTTATATATATATATATATATATATTTTTATATATATATATATATATATATATATATATATATATATATATATATATATATATATATATATATATATATATATATATATATATATATATATATATATATATATATTTTTTTTTTTTTTCAGTTTAATTAGCAAATGCTTAAAGATCCATATTGAGTCATGGTTCACTGCGTGTCTGGCTGCTGGTACCACTACAATGCTCTTGGCCACACACTCCTGCTGCTTCTAGTCTTAGTGTGAAATGGATGTAAGGGCTGTCACACACTAGGCCAACAACAAAGAACTTGCAACAATGAAGACCAAGTGCTGCGTTGTGTCATGTCACTGTGTGCAAACACTACCAACCATCACAGCACATTAGTATATAGAAATACCTGTATAAGTGAATTTTTTATGTTCTTTTTTTATTATTTTCATAACTACAGTTCCTTTGTATTGGTTTTTAGTTTTAGACAGCCATCAAACAACATGTTTCAATTTTTTTGAGTCTTTATCAGTAGCAGCCAGAAACATGAATGAAGGCAAAGAAAATGTAAGTTATGTATGCTGACAACTGGCCATAAAAACATGGATTGCTGAATGTTTGTGAAGATGGATTATCTATAAAAGACTGTGAGAAACAGGTCGTTGTTTAAATCACTTAAACAATATAAGAGAATTGAAGTTGACTAGAATCAATTACGAAAGGCTAAATACTTGGAAACATACACTGACATGTCAAAAATGATGACAATCCCCAGCTTGTGCTGCCATTATAACAGCTACAAGCTGCCAAGGCATGGAGTCTAAAAGATCTGTGGTATCTGCACATCCTTCAAGGTGCAGCATCTGTTGATGGATTGTGTGTCTACATTTATTTGAGTGGGAGTATGTATGAGCTGGATAAGAGCCAGATTTTTCCACAGTGAGAAGAGAAGGAAAACATTCCTGGTGTTGTGAAATCTATCATTAAGCCGCCGAGAGTGACAGAGAGTGAATACCTGACTTTTGTTTGCATGCACAGATGTGTAGTCATTATACGCTATCACTTGCATGTCTTTATAAAATGTATCGTTACTTTAATAGAAAAAAACTGAAGGGAGTCTTTCAGTACTGGGCTTCTTACATACATCCAAGGTGACAGATCTACCACTGTGGATCGGTTTTGGCAGTGAAGGAAACAACTGATTTGCTTGTTGAAGTTTTCTGTTAGTGGGCCACTTTTTTCAGACCATCCACGTTTGCTATTCAACTTGATGGAAGACCAAAACAAATCTTCATAATAACCTCATTACATGCTCCTAGCAAAAGTATATTTGCAGCCAAAGTACATCTGAGAGTGGGACGAAGAATCACTGCACCCCTGCTGTACTCCTTCATGTGGACTTTGGATGGTTGGATGGATGGGAAAATGGTTATCAATCACTTAGCTCATCAACCGAAAAATGCCAACATCCAGGGTTTGGCTTAAGCAACTCAGTTAATAGTACCAGTACAACTCATTTATTCAAGTGAAAGTACTATTTAAATAATTAACATTTTAAGTTCAAGAGTAAAATAATTCAGCTAACAAAATAATTAAGAAGGTTAATTACAAAATACAATTTTAAAAAATACTAATTAGGTAATTATGGCAAAACGACTGTGGTGCAGGAGGTAGATCGGTTGTCCATCAATCCCACAGCTGTTGATTTAATCCCCGGATCCTCCTGTCACACATTTCGAAATGTCCTTGAGCAAGACACTGAACCCCAACTTAGTTGCTCCCGGTGAGTGTTGGCCAGCTGCATAGCAGCTCCCCCATCAGTGTGAGAGTGTGTGTGAGTGTGTGTGTGAATGGCTGAATAAAAAGCAGTGTAAAGCGCTTTGAGTGCCAGTAGGTAGAAAAGCGCTATATAAGTGCAGAACATTTACCAAAACATATACAGTCACTGAGTGCTGACAGGTGGTTAGACCATAATAATACATCAGAATATATTAGCTTAGAATTTGTTTTATAAAAAAAACATATCATATTTTTATATTAAAAGCACCAAGTGTTATTAATGTTGTGGCTGATCAATGCATGTATGGGAGGAAGTGAGAGTTCTTATTATAAGGAGACAAGAAGTGAAGTGCGAACGTTTTGTAATTATGAACATGGCATTTTCCAATAAAATAGTTCTGAAGTAATATGAAATAGTTATAGCCATGTTGAGTTTATCACTGTGGATCATAAAATATCTTTATGAAGTTTGCCTTCTTGCTCCTCTAGTTAACCCCACAATCTGTTCTATTAAACCTAATAAAAAGCACTGACAGCTGACACTTTCATTCCAGTGATACCTGTTGGAAGCTTTCTCTCAGATGACTCTGGTCCTCAGGATGGCAGAACTCCAGAATATCTTTTCCCAGCAGGTCCTATAAGACAGCACAAAGTAAAAGTCAGTTAAATGCCATATAAACTAAAAAAACAAAACAACAAAACAAAAAACACCACAAACAAATACAGATATTTCTTACTACATATTCCAATGTAAGGACTTTATGTCCACATAATCATTTTCTCCAATAAATTAGTGGTGGACAACTACAAATATACCAACAGATATTGCATCTAAGACAGAAAGACATTCATTAATGAAAAGCTGTCACATGTAGACTACTGCAGTAATAACTGAGTCAAAGATACAAAATACAAGCTTTTATATCAAAATTAACAAAAGTGCAAACATTGCCTTTCACTGCAAATTGTAAAATGCAACTGATAAACATGCAATCACATAAATTGTATTTAAAAATTAAGGTAAAGTGTTTGCAGATAAGGATAATTTTGGTCATTTTTTTGACCAATATTCATAATGAATGATATTGTCCACAATTACAAAACAAACACATGTGGTTAATTGTCAGCCTAAACCCAAGATTTGCTTGTGTGTTGAAAAACTATTAAAAACACATTTGCCAGCCACACCGCTGGACTGGACAGCATATTTCTTCATTCAAAAATCAGGGACTTTATTAATTTTAAAAAACATGGCACTGTATGCTCCGATTTGGTATTTGTTATTCAGCTGATGAACTGGGCATGTGCGACATTTAAGGTGGAATTACGAAGACTTTGCAGGGGTTTTGGTCACCTAGTGCAGCGGTGTGTCTGGCTAATATGTTTTTAATAGTTTATGGACTTACAGTGATTTGCCTGTTGGGTGATTTTGGACAGTAAGATTTATTTAGATAATGACCGAAATATCCTTTGAAGTCAAACAGGATGCACATGTATTTGTTATGAACTGTAATGTACCAGAAATGTAAATCCCTGATTCAGTAATTTCCTGTTGAGTAATGAGGGAATCAGGGAACAAAGGTAAAATCTGATTCACTGTAGCAATGTTTTTAACATTCCATTGTAGGCAACTAATGTTTTTCATCTTGGACTGTTTATTTTTACTATCAACAAGTTATGTTGCTTGCTGATAGCTGATAATGCAAAGTACTACATGTAACATGGAATATGGTCCTCATGCAGAACACAAGGAGTTCTTATGACAATATAGTGTGGGGTATTGGCACAGAGCCTCAGTAAAAAATCTTTATCACTGAACGTTGGATTATGGTATTTGTGGCAAAAGATCACTGCCGGTAAAGGTGGAACTGGTTTTAACCATTTTCTTTGCGGACAGGTTGTTAACCCATAATGATACATCTGCATTTCTTTAGTTTGTTACATTTTTTATAAAAACATGTCATTTGTAATATTAAAACCACCAGGTCGTAATCATGTAATCAAATTCAAAATTAGGTAATATTTTCCATGAAATGATAAAATGGCATAGTTTCAACATCTGATATGTGTTTTATGTTCTAATGTGAATAAAATATGGGTTCATGAGATTTGCAAATCATTGCATTCTGTTTTTATTTAGGTTTTACACTTTGTCCCAACCTCTTGAAAATTGGGTTTTATTAAGCAAAACACTCTCAGCAGTTCAATAATGTACTACTTAACAGTCAGGCCAGATCATTGTCAGCAATTTACTCTTAATATGAAAATGTTGCAAATTTCTTTACGTAATACAGATAACACTCTCCATTTCAAATTTTCCAAAAAAAAAAAGAAAAAGCACAGTTCTTTTAATCTTATCTAACCTGTGGCTGATAACCGATGACGTTGATGCAGCGTGGGTCGACAAACGTGATGACACCATCTGAGTTGTGACGTGACAGGAACTCTGTGGGCACTGACAGGCCATTCATATCCATAGAGACCGGAGAGCTGGTCACCTGAGGAAGACACAGACACATTTATGCTTATCCAACACTGTACTCAAGACGTTTCTGTTCTAGCTGATCCTTTTGTCAAATCCTATATATTGTGTATGTCCACGTGAGGTGAAGGGTGCTCTTCCTTAGCTTTCTTCCACTTTATACTCCCCCTAGGCTTTGTTGGGATTTTTACTTTTTTCATTTGATTCTAAGTTTTAAGGATTGAAGGTGTTGTATAAATTGTGAAGGTATTTAAGGTTATTTAAATTAAACCTGATTGATTTGATTTGTTGAAATCGTTCACTACTGCAATTTCTGTCCAAGACTCAGCAACGTGAGACTGACTAAAAATTTAATTAATAAACAAACATTTATTATTATTTTGTGTGGAAACTGCAGGCTTTCTGGTTATTTGTGCCCACTTCATAATAGTTTTAGCAATAAATTACGGTATGGATTACAGCGACCATGATGGAGAACAAGAACTAAATTGTGATCTCGAATCCTTCAACTGTCAGCAAGGATTATTTAATTTCTGCTTTTGAATTATGGCCTTTTTATTTTATTATTCTTTCAAGCTCTGCTTCTATCCGTCTTTGCAGCAACAAAACCACTACTTAATGAAGTTGCTATACTCACTGACCACTTTGTTAGGTACACCTGTACAATCTAATGTAATCCATTCAGTACTGCCATGAGGTTTTAAGTTAAACATTAGTGGGTTTTGGAGTCGTACTGAGGTGCATTACATTAAAAGGTAATTATGTCAGAACGTGAAATCAGTAGTTTATGTAACAAAGTTTGGGTACATCAATCATAAAATTTAAATAGAACTGTGTAACTGGAATATTTTCATCCAGTGTGTATTCTGTGTGTATGGCATTCAAATCTGTTTAAAACCATCTCTTTATTTAAGATTCTTTCGACTCATCTCTCAAAGCAAGATTCAACTGGCTGTGCCACCACACACACCTGCAGTCTTCCGATGGCCACTAGGCAGTATTTCCCAGTCTGACCTGCCTCAGTGTCTTCGTCTGGAATAGTCATACCTAAGGAAAAGAGAAAAAATGTCATTTACTATTAATATTGGACCTTCAATTAGTGTAAACAATGGAACTGTTATTCTATTTCATCAGTAAACAATTAGATTTTTTTAAATTAAAGAGATCACTTTTAATATACTGAGTCTTCCCAAGTCTCCAAGACTCTCATTTGTAAGAATCTTTCTGTAAGAATGACATATTTTGTTCCTACCTAAGTAAGAGTTAGTTTCACCTGATTACAAATATTTATAAAATTCCCTTGTCTTCAATGAATTAAATACTGAGTACAATCCACAACAGTACATAAAATAATGGAAGGTAGTTCGATGTACTTTGGTGGTGGCTTATGCAACAAACTCCAAGTAATCCAGTGCCAGCCAAACCTAACAGTTAACTTTTAAAAATGGACCAGCAAAATGATAAATGATCCACACTTATATACTGTAGCTGTATGTTATTAGTACTCATATTCTTTTAAATCTTGCCTTTCTACACACACTTGCATGTAGTAGTACAATTACAGTGGTTTTTGGAGGTACAGGCCTGACTCACCAGGAGCAACGCTGAAATGAAGCTGGGGATCAGATCCCTTCACTTTGCATATTCTAGTGCATTGTAAATTTGTTTACAAAAAATGCAATATTAAGGGGAATTAATGTAAAAATCTATTTTCAACAAGACATACTGTGCAGAGCGACGGGCAAAAATGTTATTTCCCCCCATTTTGTAATAAATTTAAAACAGAAAAATGCACAAAAAGTAAAGCCTATACAAAACACTGTATAAAATGTTATCTACTATTAAGACATTTTTTGTCCTTTCAGCTTATCCGGTGAGTTCAGGGTCACCACAGCAGATCATTCGTTCACATGTTGATTTGGCACAGTTTGTACGCCATGTCCCCTTCCTGACGCAACCCACCCCCATTTCTACTGGGCTTGGGAAAAGCAAAGCAAAGCTGGATGTGGATGGGCTGTAGGGGGTTCAGTGTCTTGCCCAGGGACACTTTGACGTGGTCGAGAAGACCGGGGAGCATACGTCCAAGCTCCGACCCGGTAGAAGGCCACTCTACCAACGGAGCCACTGCCACAACGTTTTAAACTATTATTAATATAATGTATCAAAACTGTTGTTCTGTTCTGCAGAAATAAAACACCAATTAATGCATCATTCTCCAAAGAAAGTATAACATTGAACTATTTTTAGAATCTTATGAGACTGTACTCTTTTATGTATTATCCATCCCAGACCTGCCAGGGATAAAATTAGACTGATTAAATTTATGATTTGGTCCATTATTGTTTTCAGTCTCTCTGCGAATTTGACATTTTATAAACGGCACACAACAGACTCACTCTTTGGTTTATTACTTCAGGTCTGCCTCTCCTGCAGCTCAGTGGTACAGTACTTTTTGTAGACATTCTGAAAAATATCGCATACTGTAGCTTCCTTCCTAATGTCAGAAAAATATATGAGCTTGTGTCCATCAGCTGTCCGGATGCAAGTGTATGAGTCAGCTCTGATTATCCTACCACTTAAAATATAGAAAAATGTTGAAAAATCAGTTATTGCAGTTATAGTTTACATGTGGATTTTATTGGCATGTTTGAGTTCTGATTCTATTAATGCATTAATGCCTTAATATAGAGCCGATCTCTCGTGGATAAATTTGTATGTCTGAGGAACATCCACATTTCACTTTCTTCACTTTCTTTAATTCATTGTCAATATTTATTCCTTTCAATGATTATCTTTAATTGATTATCTTTAGCATGAGGGAATACTGCTTCATAAAATGACACTAAATGCTATACATTAACAAACTAATGTGTCTAAGTAATTATCTCAATAGAGTTTTAGTATATGGTTCTTATCGAAAGCATTAATTGTAATAAAGAACATAAAAGAATATTTGACTATTTGCCCAAGACGTGTGTCTTTCAGCATATAGGAAATATTTATGAAAACTACCGTACTACAGTACAAAACTACAGAAAGCGTTTGCATCATTTAACCTCTTCATATTGACAAAAATGAGTAAAAAATAATATAAAACCATAACTTCTCCCCAAATTGAGTTTTTCTCATTCAAAATAACAATATATTCATTTACTCTTCCAATCCACTATCTGCTGTAACAAAAATACAATAATTCTCTGGTGCAAAAACAATGTTAACCGTACTAGTTTTAAGAACATCATAATGCATCATCCTTTTGTAAATACAGAGAGCAGAAACAACGAAGCACATTTCAATAGGAATTTCTCATGAAGTGTAAACACTTGTTTTTCCATTTGCCACTTGAACCTTGCAGCAGTGAGAGGCAATCTACTGGGTGACATGGTCATTGCTCCTCTACAATGATTTATAAATAATGCTTTCACCATTAATCTTCCACACTGCAAGTAAGATGTCAACCCTAATGCCAGACTCTGCTGAAATAATTCGTTCAAACAAATGTTGAAACTTGGTCGTCTAAAGCAGTTTTTCAGTAAAAGAGAAGAGAGAAACAAAGGTTAATTTTGCTATAATAATGTTTCCAGTTTGTTTTGCACTGAAGGTCAAATATTAACAATTCAACACTATCCATAATTAAAATTAATAAATTAGTAAAAACCATTGCTATATTTAATTATAGCAATTCTTTTAGCAACGCTTTTATCAAACGCAACTTACAAGAACTGGAGTAACAAATGGGAGCTGTTTGGGATTCAATGTTGGACACTTCAACATATGGACTGGACAAGCTGCGGACTGAACACCAACCCATTAATTTGGGAATAATGTGCTGTACCTCCTGTGGTTATTATTTTTATATTCTTACCTCCGCATTAAAGGTTGAAAGTCTGCTGTAGCATTTGTTTTTTTTTTATAATGCTATTGAACAATGATTTTACACGTGAGTCTTATACAAACACATGGATACGTGCATAAATGATATAATGCAAATCCCTGCCTTTAGCTTACGTACCAAGAAAATTAATACACAGGATAAAAGTTACTTCATATAAATGTAAGTTATTACATTTTTTCAAAATAAAAACTAGAATTATTGCATCGCGCTCATATGCTTCCATATATGAGTCAAGTTGCAGTTTGCATCCATGCATTCAGAAGAATGTAAGGGACATGAGGCCCTAGTGATCTTATCCTTTAACCCCTGACCATCAAACGACAATGAGTTTATCCCAATTTAAAGGTCCCTGAAGGTGTTACTACAATATTGTGTTCAGAAGAACGGACTGACACAAGGTCACAGTTACATACACATTTACACCCCCACCAATGAAATCTAATCAGTTCATCTTTAAGCCCAAGTGGAAGTTTTTGGCAAATTCACCTGTGGAATGGATATGGATGCACAGACGGATAAACAAAGGACCAGATGGACAGATGGACATATGAACATGCTGCTTCTGGCTATGGCTGACCCTTAGACTTAACACATAACCCTTACAATGAAGGAAGTGCCTTTAGTATTTGTTAACCAAAACTCTAACACTGAATATAAACACTGTGTAGCAATATCAATTTTATGTTTATGGGGGGTGTTTAGGAAAATCACGACAGATCGTGTCATCGTGTGTTTTCAACTTAGAAATAATGTGTTCGTTTGTGAAGCTCAGATCACATTTCATCACCAATTTATGAAGAGAACCAGCAAATTGCAAAGGGTTCCATTACATTTTGTCGTGACTGTATGTATGCAAGGCCTGGACAATTGCGGCTCACCACAGATGTAAAAGATATGACCCTGAGCTCCTGTCCACATACAAAATGATTGACTGTCCTCACTTGTGGATGCATTCCTATCCTCTAATACAGCTCAGTTAGCCATTACATGTATACACAAAGTGCAGTGTGTCCGTGTTTGCAGCGCATGTTTTTCTGTTATCCAGCTGCAATTTATAAGTGTGTGTGAGCGTGTCTCGCTTGATGACAGTTTGCCAGCAGAATTGTCTCCAGAACATTCCACAGCACTATTTTTAGTGCAAGGAAGTAAAACATGTGTCAGTGATTCCATAACACATATGGCTTGTGTCTTCGTGTTAACCCTGAAACTATTCTGGGTCGCTTTAAAGATTCTAATAAGAAATGTTGTTGTGTTTTGATGACTTGATGTTCGTTCCATCACTCCTCTTATTCACAGAAGCTATCCTGGCACCGGGTTTGAGGCTGAGGGGGTGAATTCCAATCTTTGACTCTGTAAGTGCTGCACAGTGCACTGCGTATGTGTGTGCACGTGCAAGTGTATGCTGAAGTCAAAGAGTTCATCCGAGGCTTTGTGTGCTCTCACAACTTATGTGCCTCATATCCACTGCAAGCGTTCTAGTGAAATACCAGCATTAGGCTGAGGATAACTTTGTGTATTTTCTGAATTAATGGAATTTTCTACAATCTCCATACACTAAAACAATAAATGTTGTTGATTTTGTCACATGCAGTTTGTTGTCAGTTATTAGCCTTGTTGTTTTCCAAAAAACAATTTCAAATAGCCAGACACACTACTTCATTGTGTGACACTGGGTTTCTTCAAACACGTGATAAAACACAGACATTCTTTACAAATGTTTCTGGAAGTTTTCTAATCACCTGCATATACTATACACAAGGTTTCTAGAGGAAGTTTGGTGACTAAGGAGATTTTGGCTAAAACATCTTTCTACTATGCATTTTAAATATAACAACACCCAGTGGAGCAGTGTGTCTGGCAAATTTTTTTAAATTGTTTTTGGACAACAACAGACGACTATGCTACAGGCAAATATACTAATTGTACTGATGAGGTACATTTTATTGTTGATTTTAGAGTCAGTATGGGGATTTTTAAAATACTATTCAATTAGAAAAGGAATCGAGGTTGGTTCTTAAAGTAGATATAGTAGACATACAATGTAGCAGGTAACAGGTTACAAAAATATGTTGTGTACTTCTATGATCAGTCTTGAACCTAAATAAGGCAAAATAAGTTAAAGCCTATGTGCTCATGCAAATTAGGAAATACTGAGCTGTTTTTTCTGGACGATAAGATAGATCAGGGGTACAGATGTATGTACAGTATATAATAAATCCGACATGAATTTAGATATTTGTACTGGGATTAGTTAAATGTGGCTTTGAATCTTTTAACAGAATACACTGACAAGCAGGAAGGTTTATACATCAAAAAATTCATGCTAAGCGTTAAATCTCAAGCTAGTGTTAATGTTGAGGCTGGCTGGTGTATATGTGTGTATGGCTGGAATTTTGCTTTAAAGGAATCTTTAATGTGTCTTGGCTGGAATTATTTTTCTTTTTGGGCTGGTTACATTAGTACTGTAAAATATGTCTTTGGACATTTTTTTTTTTACTACAATACAACAATGTCAGTATTGGAATGCGTTTTCTGACTGACCACAACAGTTGTTCATTGAGCAGCAGCAAACTACGACTATCTTTTACAGACATGTTTAAAACATGTACGAGTACAGTATGACCTTAAGTCAGGGTATGGATGGGATCACAATAGGCAAGCAGAGTGGGAGTTGGTGTGTTTTACTCAGTGCTGGAGTGCTTGCATTTTACATCGTGAAATTATATTTAAAGGCAACATTATTTATATGATTTCTAGCTGGAAAGACTTAAATCAGGGCACAAAATGCGCATTTGCAGAGCATATGAACTACTTCCTAAATGTACAAAAACAGGAGAAGATAGGAAGATAAGGTAAGAACACCTGGAGTTCCCGGGAAGTTCCTGTTAGGGATGTTTGCTGTAATACTAAGCCTGTGGAGTGTTTTCCCTACTGTCCGCTGAGAAATTCATCAGCCAAAAGACAGACTGCAAAAATACTCCAGCAGTCAAATTTACACACGGACAAAGAGATGATGTGTTTGCTTTGCACAGTAACGGAACAAAGACTCATGGGGGTCTTACATCTAAAGAGAACACATGCATCCAAAAAGCTGCTCTGAAACATGCCGCTTCACTCTCAGCCTGGATGGGATATCAGAACCACACAGGCTGCTGAGGATCTAAGGTTGTATGCAGGTCCTGATCCAGAGCCCACAGCTGCTTTGGGTTAGACCATTCCACACTTACTCTGGGCAGGGACTCTGCAGTGAGGTGAAGTTTGGGTTAAGCCAGGATAAGAGATAAGAGCACTGAGCTGAGAATGTGTACAAACCTGCAGGTGGCCAGGCTTTGATGTAGCCAGTACAATGCACCACGGAGTACTGAGCCTCTCCTTCTTTAGACGGTCCAAGGCCATTCCTGTTCATCAAGCACAGACACACAGACACAGCAGCATGTTAGACAAAAACATAGGTTCAGACATTTCGGGTGTGCTGACATTCATTTGATTACATGTTTAAATGTTCTCCTTCTCTCTTTACTTCTCTACATCTCAAGCCGTGTTCTCATCCCAAAACTAAGCATTTACAAATGTCTCCGGAGTGTGTAAATCTGAAAAGGACATCTTGGTGTTTGAGTTTGTACGGGGTAAACTGAGATTTTCCTAAACAACAGGGGAAAAAACACCTCAGTGAACTTCCTGTATAGCAGAAAAGTTAAGACAACAATCTTTACTGTAACGTTCGTGCTGAATGGCCATTACACACAACAAGTCCTAACATTTCCTCTATGCTCTTTAAAATGTCTAGATACAATCACAATTAAATCAATTCTGCATTTTCTTCTCATATTGGCCTTTTCATCTTAAACACAAATATCTTTCTCAGTGTACAGCAACACGTAAGAATTAATGTTGTTTCAATACTTCTGAAGGGGACTGTAAGGCCACTGTGTAGTGACTTTGTGCCTAACAAATAACAAACCTGCTTATAATAATAATAATAATAATAATAATAATAATAATAATAATAATAATAATAATAATAATAATAACAACAACAACATAATCTGCTTCTGTGTATTTAACCTGGTTCTTCTGCAGGTGCTACAACAATGTAACATTTAATTCTTCGTTTGATGAAGTCCTAAATAGTTTATGCAGATATTCCTATGTCTGTGTAAACTGCAAACTGGGCAATAAGGTCTTTTCATAATAAGTGAATGAAACACTTTAATGAATTATTTTATCAACTCCTCTGTTCTCTCTTTTCTAACTTTTTGGTATCTGGATTCACTGAGAGGGAGAGAGGATGTGAGGGAGCGAGGTTGTGGGCGCACAAAATAAGGTTTTGGAAAGTGACAGAAACAGGGCTGCATCTTTAGCATAATATTGAAGGATGACTGGAAGAGAAGAAGAGCAGGATGAAATGTCACAGATGTCAGATGAAATGGGATTTGGCTAAAACAGAGAAGGAGACTGAGACAAAAGAAAATCTAGTGTATCACAACCACAGCAGATGTTCCTGTACTTTACCTGTATCTTTTCCTCATGTTAGACAGACGGTTCAGGGAAATGTGATCCAGGGGAGCACTGCCACACCTACACAAATGCAAAATACACAAAGACACCAGTGTCTGGAAATTACACATACTATACAACTGCTTGAAAAACTGACTCAGCTGTTAAATAAAATTGGCTGTAAGAAATTAGCACTCACTGCAATTGATTTAAATTAGTTCTGTAGCACAGGAAGCACCATAAGACTAGGTAAACATTCACATATATAAATGGAGGACTTCAGCGGCAAAAGCATCACATTTCTGCAAGTGCTGCTTGCTCAACAGCTGTTTGATAAATTTTTTAAACTGTTTCCACTACAAGCAGATTGTGTTGCATGCAGTGTTTATAAGAACTGTGTTCAACTCAAGTAAAATATACAATAACCTCTTCAGTGCTTCAATGCATGTGTATGGGTGTGTGAGAGCCCCATCAATGTGAGGGAGGGGACATTCCAAAGTAGAGAAGGAAGAGCAGAGTGTAAAAGTGTAAGTTAGAAAATTACTGCAGAGAGGTGCCTTGCAATGTACTGAAGAGTAAAAATAAAGCAAAACATTTCTCAGTCTGAGAAAAGCTTATTTGAATTTGAAAGTTTACTCAAATACATTAGTAAGTTCAGTGTAAATTACGCTTATTTGTGAAATACAGAAACATCACTTGGTACAATTTCAAGTTCAAACTGTCCCTGAGCAGAGCTACAGTTTCAGCTGAGAGCTGATGTAAGGATGTCAGCCAAAAGTACATTTCCAGTGCTTAATCATGACTACAGCAAATTAACAACCTTACAGTACAAGCCACTACTTGCCATTTTCCATACTTCTCCAAGACTGTGAATCTGCATTGAAGAACTTTCCAGGAAACTTTCCAGGAAAATATCATTAACTGGATCTCAAAAAAAAAAAAGGCCAAAACCCTTCCAGGCAAACAGCAAACATGCACACACTGGCTGATTGTCAGCTGAACGCAGGAAATACTTGTATAAGGAATTGTATGTCTAAAGGTGATATTGGGAATTAAAACAGGCATAGATGAAATAATCAAGATACTCAATACAATGTGCTGAAATTAGACACAGTATTACTAGGACTAGGCATTATGGCTAAATACTAAATCCCTTTTTTAGTGTTCTAGCTGATTCTAAATCTTTTTTTTCCTGTCTACAAATATCTAAATTCATGTCTGATTTATTATATACTGTACATACATCAAACAAACAAAACATGTATTTAACATTAACGGCTGTCCAGTCAATAGGCCCATATGTGTCATATTGATAAAGAAACACATCACACAGCAATGCTTACTGAAACAGTACATTTCTTTGGTTTTGTTGCATATTTTATTGCTGTGGTTACTGTATGATTGACAGCTGGGGAAGCACTAAAATCCATTTTTGAAATCAAATTTAATATATATCACACATATATAACTTTTTAAATGTTATACCCTGCTACACATGACAACACAGCTGGAAGCATGGAGCATGGAACCAGCTAATTTTTTGTTTCTTCGGAAATTATGAACAACGTGACAAACTGGATTCTTTTTCTGACAATTGACTTAAGATTTTCACTCCCAATTTTAAAAAGTACATTAGAATATGTTAATAACATGTTAGCACTAGACATTTGCAATCACAAACTCAAGTGAGACTGCAAGCAAGGTTTGCTGTAAATCATCCCTAATGCATGATTGAGAAATCTTACATGACAGGTTTATAGACACTTTTTGTACTATGGCCAAAAAAAAAAAAATCCTGGCTGAATCTAATGATGGCTTCGCTGAAATGTCAGTGTGCAGATCATGCCGTGTTCCCCTTGGCCCTCTTTATGTATGTATAACAGAAGTTGCTATGTTTAATTGTTTTCATGCAGTCCCTTCCTGACTGTCCCAGCATGTTGTTTGAATCATGCAGGGCCTGGAACAGCAACAGAACAGAAGAATATGACTGTCCAACAAATTCCTAAGAACACAACACAGAGTGGCTCTTGTGCTGCTCACAGCTCTTTGTGATATATCCGGACAAAATAAGGCTTCAGCAGACCCTGGTAATTTCACACACTCTGGCACAGACACAACCACAGCATGTTAAAAGAAAAATGGCAAAAGGTATGTTATTTTGTCCAACTAAACATGAAGCAGCTGCGTTTGTAGCCAATAAGTAATGTGGACTGTTGTGCAAGTACAAAGAAAGAGACACATTTAGCGTAAACCGGGTGTTTAAAAGTTCACAAGCTATGGAGCAGACATGGGACGTCCAATGTATGACAATACCTTCTAGAATATAAATGGTAAAGCTTCTAAGTCTACTTACCCATGACGTATGAAGACATAAGTCAACCATCAGTTTCACAAGAACAAAAATATTAAACTTACTGTATCAGGACAGAAAGACTTGTGGTTTATGTGGTGTGAAATAGGCCAAGGTCGATAAACATCTGAATTTAAACTGTATTCTGCGTTGTATTAAGGTGCATGGTGTGTGAGCAGTGTCAAAGCTGTCCAAGTTATAACCCGCGGTTCCAGAAGAAGATCTCTCCCATTACCTGAATAGTCAATAAACTGTGTGTTTGTGACCCATTTAAAAAATCTGAATGAATAAGGTTCTTCTGTCCAAACAAACTCTGTTTAGACTGTCACAATGTAGTTTATGTATGTATGTAATGTAGTTTCTAATACAGCAGCTGAAGTAATTCCATGTCCACCTCTTAAAGTGGCTGCAGATTTAAAGTTTGTAGTTGGACCTTAGGATGGAGCATCTTTCTCAACCCCAGCCTCTGAGAGGCTCTGAGTTTAGCGGCGTGCCCTGCAGGGTACTGAACCTTTACTGTGCAGAAATTAGAGTGTTCTAAAAAATATCAGATTAAAATATGGGGATATTTGTGGAATGCACAGGATGGAAAGTGAAATAGTGCTATAGTTGACAAATCACTCTGACTACTAGGTCCATTAGTTTTTTATGAGTGCTTTAAAAAGTTTCTACCTCTGTGGTGGGTCAATAAAAATAATAACCTTTTAAAAGTCCCTAAGGACGCTACAAATTACTCTTATCAGCCGAAGAATTCAAACCACCAGGTGGTAGTAATGTAGCTAAAATAAAAGACTATTGTGCTTGAGACTTGCCACAAAATAAATTAACTTGGTTCTATAGGGCTGCTGGATGTGCAGATAAGGTTGGGGTGGATCTCACTCTACTTGACAAGAAATAAAGGGGCTGCAGTGATGGAACATACTATTCAGACAATGCTATATCATGTAGTGCTTTTGAACCAAGAGATTAATTAAAGCAAAACACTGCATAATGATTTGCAATATTCAGACGGAATCAGCAAAACTATCGAAGCCAAAGATGTTACAGGGAGTGGTAACCATGACAGTTACACATACATAACTTCACATAGAGTTATTATTGATCATTATTGCCTGCTGCATGAATGTGTATGTATGCAGGTATTTTGTAGCTGACAAATGTTATTTGATATGAATAGTAAAGCCAGTGAACGTTTGTGTGTAACATTTGAAGTAAGCAACTTCAACTGTTCACCAACAATTAATTGTGTCTGTTCTTGGTGAATAGCTGAATGATTTTCATCATTCAAATAAGAGTCAGTCAATTTATTATCAGCAGGTGTACCAGGTGGTTACCTTCAGTCAGAGACATCCTCAGATTTGCCTCTCTGAAAAAATGACAAGGCTCCTGACAACATTTAGTCCCACAACTTTAACCACCTAAAACCAATGTACTCATTTGTGTCAATCCAAACTGAAAGCACACATTAAAAAAAACGACAACAGAACAATCATTTGTGTAGGTGTGAAAACCTAGTTTTTGTGCAACCTTAGTTTTATATTTTCCATCTAGTTTCCCCCACTGGCTCTGAGTCAAATTGCACACAACAGCATATTATGATTAATAGAGGGAATAGTATCGTGAACACCACAATCAATCAAATATGAAACTGCTGTAAAAATGTCTGTGAGACTAATTAGAAACAGCTCAGCAGGAGTCTCGAATGTTTCCTGTGGACGCAGTAGCACAAAGAAAGAACTCGGCCTTTGCTGTCATTGTAAATGTATAATGCTTGTTACTTTGTAAGCTCCCTCCTGCAGACCACCTGCCATATCACAGGAATCCCTGCTGTTCACCGCTGTGTCCTTTTGCAGATTGTCTGCATGTCAGCTGATTCGCATGTACTGTTACAAAACAATTGTGACCTTTGCCTACAAAATTCTTCATTTTAGCCACATGTATTGAATTTTACTGAGTGATTATGTAAATCTGTTACTGACAAAATAATAACGGCATGATTAATTTACATCTCTGGAGTATAATCATGATTTCTGCAACTCCACCTATTTTATGCATTTTAATAATTTATCATAAAGACAAATGCCGCTTTTTTCACAAACAAAATTTATCTGAAAATTTTATTTTAAAACCAGTAGAATAGAATTTGTCACTGGACTTTATTAACCTGTCAAGTTGCAGTTTACACACGTCTGTCCAGACTCATTTGATAATCAGTTTATCCATGAGTCCAAGAGAAGGAGGAGAGGACAGACGTGAAGTCACAGCGACCTTGACCTTTGACCACAAATACAATCAGTTCATGCAGTATGCACCACACCTTATTGCTTTAAACAGGCTATTAAATGTCCTGATTTCATTCCTGATTCCTTGCATCACATAAATACAATTTAATAATAAAAAGTTAGAGAGAAATATGTTTAACTTAAGAATCAGATAAGAATTTATTTCTATTTTAAAAATATTATTGGTAGACAATATTATTGGCACAACAATAGAATGACTGATAGAACTACTTTACTGTATATTCAAATCCTAAAATAGACACACTTTACACATTGCTGACTGAGATGCTGGCAGTGTAGGCTGCAGATATGTCTGCAGACATTTTTGCTGAATGGGTAGAGTAAGTCCAAATATCGGCCAAATATCGGCCAGACTGACCAGATTAACTGCCCGGCCACTACTAGTGAGACATGCATGTTAGGTTAATTGGTGACTCTAGAGTATATCACAGAGACAAAACAGAGAATATCTCTCTGTTATGTCTCGGTGATAGACTGGCCAGACGGTCCTGTCCCCTCTCCAAGGGACAGTAGAGATACGCTCCCTGTGACCCTGAACAGGATGAGCATTTAAGATAATGGATGAATTCATTATAACACAGAACAGTGGATCCTAGAACTGGATGAACTGCATGAGTAGTTTTTTTTAGACCTTCACCAATTCAACAAACGGAAATAAAAAGACAAACACAGTCACACACCTCATCCGACAGATGAAAGATCGCCGGGAGCCCATGCACATCCGCATGGAGGACTGCTGTCCCTCCTTTTTCACTGTTCCTGTTTTCAGGTCCAGAATCCGCCCTATTAAGACACAAACAGCAGCTCAAATTAAAACAGGGCCACCACGAGTACACAAAGACCTTTACAATTTAAAGCACAAATGTAGTAGTTCCTACTTTCACTTTCATTTTTAATCAGTTGAGTGGATGTATATAGTCTATATTTTTAGAGTAATGATTAAAGCAGAAAATGTTAAACTCAACAACAACATATACTAGGGTCCAAAAGACTGAGACCACATTGCAGCATAGCATTGAAATCTCTGTTTATATACAGATCAGGGCACATGTCCTCTGAGGAATTCATTCAAAATAAAATCTGAAACAACAAGAAACAGTGGCTCAGGTAGCTCTTAACATATATACTATGTTCTGTAAACTCCAAATGCAAAATACATATTTAACACCACAGCATGTCAGTCGATTTTCATCTATTACCCAAAAATAAAATAAAAATGTACACACACTACACTGCTAACAGTCTGTAATAAGTAGTATCGGTCACTTATTGTCATTTTTCCATTTGTCAACCATGGGGCTAATACTGTATGTACTTGTTTACAGGAGGGATAAAGCCTATGAATACAACTGTTGTCATTTTTCATTATGCCAGTCGAAGAAAGAGCCATAAGGAAAAATACACTCATCATAATAGCAACTGCTCAGCATTTGTCCAGAACTTGCTGTGGACAACTCCAGGTTGTTGTCTCTGTACCCAAACTCTGTACCCGTTCAGATGCAATGAGCATGTCCAATCAGCATCAATATAGGGTAATGTCCTGTTGCGTCGCTATCATTTTATGATATTCATTCAAACTTTCGAAATATCCGATGTGGTGCTGTAATGAACTATGGTGAAAGGGTGAGGGTGTACAGGACGAAACAGAAAAGGTAGATGAGACCCCTCAACTTGGTGTTGTTAGTACATCACCACGACAAAAGGACTGATCCTTTCCAGATGTAAAAAGAATTCTCGGTTTCTCACAAATATGAATCTAACTGGAACTTTGCACGCTAACACACACCAGTGATGATGCAAATAGACGAGAGAAGGTGGACGACCACGATAAACACATAACAGACCAAATTCCTGTATGTCATCAATTATTTGCCCAAACAAGAAAAAACAATGCGTAACAGGCACATTCCAATCTTTTTACTTAAGCTATTTTCTATCTGCGTGACCAAGCGTGTTGGCTGTTAAACTGTATCAGAACTGTTCATTAAACAAACTGGTCTATGGTTAATATTTCCCAAACAATAAAGAGTGCAATATAATTTGTGATTATTTTCTATAAATAAACAAACAGTCTGTATTGGTGATATATAAAAGAATGAACAAGATAAGTTTGTATAAAATATAATTTGCAATTCAATTTTTAGAAGTTTTGTAAAATAAAAATAAAAACGTCAGCAAAACCTACTTTGGGCTATATTCCAAAATTCTTAGCATTCCTGCAATTATTTTATGTTTATTGACCGATTGAAAAGCTGTATAGTTGATTTTATAACAGGCCACTGGCAGATCATGACATCAGTTCTGACATCAGACGACTATATGATGATATTGTTGATAGTCAAAGGTTAGTGAGTAACACTGTGCACTTTCCATTAGTCAGCTTTCACTCGTCATACCAATTAGCCAAATCTAAAACTCTTGAATTTTATACGGCTGTATTTACAAATAACAAGAACTAGCTGGAACAAGAAAGGTTAGGAACAACTGAGTAACACTTGTTATCTCTAATATAAAATTGTGTAAAGTAGGGTTGGCAAGGAACTAAGTCCATATACTACATAACAATTGTACTTAACAAAAATGTTGACTTTACCGCAGCATATTCATATTCTATTACTTTTATCTTTACTCTACTACAATGTTCTGACAGCTTCAGTGGCCACTGTGGTGCAGGAAGGTAGAGTCTTCATCCACCAATCCCGCAGTTATTGGTTCAATCCCCGGCTCCTCCGGTCCCATGTCGAAGTGTCCTTGAGCAAGACACTGAACCCCAACTTAGTTGCTCCCGGTGAGTGTTGGCCAGCTGCATAGCAGCTCCCCCATCGGTGTGTGTGTGTGTGTGTGTGTGATTGTGAGTGTGAATGTGTGAATGAGAAAGTACTGTAAGTACTTTGAGTGGCAATAGGTAGAAAAGCACAGAACATTTACCATTTAAGATTTTAGTTACATTGCAGCTGGAGATTCTTAAAACCAAATTTAATCAAATAATAATACTTATTGTGGATAAAGCAGCTGTCAGTAAAATCAGCTCTACCTTTACCTGCTGTTTTTGCTCCACACGTGTGGAGTATTACTCTAGAGTCTAGAGTAAGTCTGCCTGCTTCTGAATTTAGAGATTTTGGATTCAGCAACACAAAACTGCTGATGAGCACACTTAAACTATTTAAAAGTGTGCAAGTTTAAAATAAGATAACTGCCGATGGCTGCGTGTGCGAGTGGAAAAAGTGGGCTGGTAAGTTACATACTACTAGGTATGTAGGTAACCACTGTACAGTAGCAGGCACAGGTACTGTACATACCACATAGACTGGAAGATGGCACAAGCATCCCAACCGCTAACACACTTTGATATAACTTATAGCTGGTGTTGTAACACACATGCTACTTTCATGCAATGTCTACAGGACATATCCTATGAAGGAATTTCCCATAACATTTGGGATAAATAGGAAATTATTTTTCCACCATTATTAGGGATCCTTTAATTTGTTTAAATAAAAAGTTGTTAACAATGTTTGGTCTTTGTGGGGCATTTCTGTGTTGTAATGTCTATTTAAAGACAGGAACGTTCAGCAGTCACAGATTATTAATGGCTCAAACTAGTGGGCTATGGAGTTCCACTGTGGAAAATGTAGGATCCATTGTTTATAGTGCACTGTGCTAAGTTCTAAAGGTATCTCAGTCTCTGTTGCTTCCACAGCCATTGCGGTTTGGAATTTTAGAAAGCTATGAAGATATGTTCACTGCTATGATTTGACAATAACCAGACAGGCTTACAGTAACAAAGCCAAAAATGTGCCCCATCCCACCAAGCTATGCTTCTGTTCTCTCTGATGGTCTGCACACTGCTCTGCCATTTGTCTACTCATCCAGCTTTGTAGCAAGACATAGATGTTTTTCCATGTGTTCATTTTGTCTGTTTACTACATTTGGAAGAAGCTGAAAGGCACACAGCAAAACTTAAGTTGAAACACTAGGGTAGTGGCATTCATCCATTCTTCCCTAAATTGTAGACAACAAAAAGAGACTCCAGCACCACTAGCATGACAGAAACTTTCCTCCTATATGTAGCTTTGAAGCACCTCTACACCTTAGTATACAGTATGCTCAACCCCTTTTTTCAGAAGGGAAAACACACTGTAGTTTCACTTTAGGATTTACAGTGTTCCGCTTTTCTGTGATTGAACAGAATGAAAAAAGGAATTAAATCTGATGCATTATGGTAAAAAAAACAAGTGATTTTAGCAAAATTTGTTATTTTGGGCAGTGGGCTTCTGTTCTGGCCTGTTTTCTTAAGTGTCTAAGAAAATAAGAAAAACTTATTAGCACAGAGTTGGAAAGAGGATGTGGTTGAAATTGCATACAATAAGGATATAAGCAGGGGCAAACAGCCGTTTCCAAACCTCCAAGATCTACCTACCAATGCCTCTAAAGCTCATTTAATAAGACACTATACCTTGTTTGTTTAAGTCATACACATGTGAAAATGATAATGCGGTTTTAGGATGAGCTATGTGCTGGAGTCATTCTTTGTTGAACAACACCCAGATGCAGTCTTCAAGACTTTATTTCCCACAGGCAAACATGCTTTAAAGCAATAAAACATGCCTACCTCACTAATCTACCAAAATAATGTCAGAGGTTTTAATGTGTCATGATGGAAAAGCTGTACTTTACACTGAGCCAGGGCCAGAGTCTATTTTGAGTTCTGAAACTCTTAAAAAAAAAAAAAAAAAAAAAATCTAAGGGATCTGAAGAAATACACAGATTACCACACTATTAATGCTCCTGCCCCCCCAAAGTAAATGGATCACAAACTACTTCCACAGTGAATTACTGACACCAACTGGCATGCAGCAAACAATAACTTGTTCCACTTCAAGCTGATTAATGTTATTCAGTCCTTCCACGTCAACAAGCTGGAAACACATCCAGTCATGCAATAGGCACATAAAGTTCCAATTGTGAGCAGCAGCAGAAGGAGGAAAAGCATCCAAAACATACTGCTTTAGTTCCAGACTGAAACTCTGCTCTGAGAAATGCTGCGACTTCAAAGGCAGTGTGAGGGCTTGGGTATTTGTGCATGCTCATTTGTCTATGGTCATCTGTCACAGTTCTACATGGAGATTATGTGCTATAAATTACAAGGCTCTGCTGGCTACGGAGGTTCAGAGGGCCCGTGGGGTCAGATGGACCGACGGAGACACAAGCTTGGAGACTTCCACTGAAATACTGCAAAGCCACCACGGTAACATGTAGAGAAAGAGAATACCAAGACAACTTTGCCCTCTAGTGGGCAGTTAAGCATTTTAGGCTTTTTGCAATCTGCAGTCATAACTGTCCTTAAGATGCAATAACCCTGATGTGTAAAATTGAAAAAAGGGGAATAAAAATACAGAATTTATCATCTCTGCTTAAAACTGATGTGGCCTTTGCCAGAGTTTATTGTAGTTACACAAGCCTTAAATCATGTTATTAAACGGGTCGTCCATTAATTTTTTTCTGCACTGGCATTGTTCAGTAGAGATAAAAAAATAATAATAATAATTATAAATTTTAAAAAAAAAGAGCAAATCTTACACAAAGGTTGATTTATCCAGATGTTTAGGGCCTCAACAAATCGGGAAATGCAGCTACATTACATGCTTCCTTTGACATAGGTTCTCTGCCTTTGATTCCTATTTCATGAATTATTATGTAACTGCTATATGCCTCTCAACTAAATATGGAGGACGTATGAAAGGAGAAAAGGAACGATGAATGTTTAAGGTTCAGAGTGCAGACTCTGAAAAACATGTTCACTGGTGTATTTTCAAGTTGCTCACTCTGGAAGTCATTTTCAATGGGCCTGTGTTTGAGACCCCTGTAACACAGGGTTTTCTAACCTCCTGACATCATCAGTTACTTACAGACTTGCTTCTTAAAGGATGCCATTAAACTTAGCTCTGATGTCTCTACACTAAAATACAGTATATCTCTATTTGTAGTTGAAAAATGCCTCCAGATGGTATCACTTGGAGGAACCTTCAGTTCAGATTATGTTTTCTTGTTGCTATGGAGTTAGTAACCATGGTCATCCTGCTTTTCCAGAGCTCCCCCAAATGACATCATCTGAACTCCTAATGATGAAAACCCTCTCCGGGTGATGCCATCTGGACATCAAAAGCCACAGAACACATTATAAATTGGTTTTACATATTGGAGTTATCATAACCACTGACAATGCAATATAAAGAATCTGCATAAATTATTTTCTAATATTTATATATTAAAAGATGAATATTATTAGACATATATCAGCAATAAATATTTATAATCATATCTGATAACAGACACTATTTAGACTTTCAACTCAGATAAGCTTCTAAGACCATGAGTCATGTAGGGAAATCAGGCCTCATTTGATACAGGATATGTTTTTCCATAACTGATTGCCATACAAAAGAACAAAACAACTGAATCAACTGTACTCTGTATAATTTAATGTAGTGTGGGTAACGATAAAGGATAGAATAGAATATATATAAATAATATGAGAACATTTCATTTAAACCCTTACACATTTAAGAGTAACCGTAGTGTTTTCACTTGAAGCCCTTTTGGAAGGAAAAGGAAAGTGTAACTGATAACATTTTAAAGTATTGTATCCTAAGTAGGTGTCATGGCTCCAGGCTGCTAAGATTGTGCATCTTAGTTCATAGACATTAAATTTGTTTCCCCTGTGTTTTTTTTCTGTGCTAAAAAAAATGCATGATGCACAGTCAGCAGCACAGCTTAAGAATAATGCAACACAAAAACAGCCAGCGTTTCCCCCATTAAAGTAAAATGTTCTGCTGAAAGAGAATTCTTAGTGACGCTGCTTACTCTACCTGTCATGGAGTTTTCTGACGTGCTGAGCTGTTCCCTCAGCTTGTCCACATCATCAGGGTGGACCTGTTCATACAGTGTGCTGCCAAACCACTCAGATTGGGGGTGGTTCAGCACCGGCGTCACCGAGTCAGAAACGTAGATCACCCGGCCCGTCTCTGCAGCGACCACAAACAGGAACCCATCTGCCGCCTCCAGAATCAGATGCTTGAGCTCCTACAGAGATGGGAAACATACATGCAGGCACACACACAGAGCAGCGAAAATGAAAACTGACTAAAACCTGGAAATGTGTTCTGTAGAAACAGAAGAACTACATTTTCTATTACATTTCATAAAGTTCTACATTACTGAGCGTAAAGTGCTACAAACATACTGTAGGAGGTACTCTACTGGTATTTTATAACTGTGTTGTATACCATTCACTAATTATTCATCACTACAAACAAGTCTGATAATTATTCCGAAGCACTCTTACAACCTAATAATCATGACAAATGAGGACATCAACCCCTTATTTATTACAATGTGTATCTCAAAGCCCTCATTAAATTAGCGGGTAGTAATCTGCCCAGTTTAAAATATTTCCAGGGTGCACAGTAAAAGCCTTCAGGCAACTTCAGTTACTGACTTCTCCACAGTACATTCAGTTTTAATGCAGGAAATGTTGAATCCAGGTCACCCTTTGAAAAAAGCTTGCGGACCTGCTAATATTGCGCTTTTGTTGTGAAGCAATACCGGAAAAGAAGAAAGGTTAGAGGACAGCAGCAATTCACAGGTGGTTGCCCTGGGACAGATGTACCACATGTAGGACAGAAATACATACACTCCGAACTATCTGTGAATACTCAGAATTGACAAAAAAAAAGCCTTTGCTATGCTGAGTAACTTTTCTATGTAGTTACTTTTAGGGTAACCTCTTATTCTGAATCACAAAAAAACTTGCACACTAGAATCAAGGGCTATGTGAAGGTATGACTTAAAGTATGATCGTTGTATATTTTTTCATATCTATCTATCAATCAATCAATTTTTTTACTCATTTACTCATTGTATCTGTTTAAGTTACATAAAATCAAAAAGGAAACACGTTCACTGTGTTTTTAGATTCCCAGAATTTGTACTATATATGATATGGTGAGTACCTCATGATAGAGTTTTGAGTCTTTCAGTTATCCATCATCCATTATTTAACTTACTGAAGATATACAGTTGGGTTTTTGTTCATCAACATAATATTAAATGCACATGCAAGTGGATGCTTAATTTATCAAGAGAGATGCAAACTCTTGCACCAATATAGTTTTTTTACTATAATTTTTTTAATTCACTCCACCAATTTCACACCAATTTTTGTTATTTACTGTACATTTTTTCAATACTTACCTTAATCTGTATTGTTTAAAATGCATTGTTCTTAGTGAAGCACTTCTACCTTTAAACTTTAGGTAAAATATAGATAATCTGCTTATTTACCTGACTAAAAGATTTGAAGTGGTAATTTTTTTACGCCAATACTTGTCCATTTACTTATGTGTAGCTGCAGACTGCTCAGAGGGTCCGTGCTGACCCTAGTCTTCCATGACATTATGAGGACCACCAGTGTTAATGTTGTGGTTGATTGTGTACAAAGCATGATGGTACTGTACCTGTTCAGTGAGAAAGGAGGGTTTGTAGGCCCCATCAGTTGATGTGTTGCCAGTGCCCCTCATGGATTTCATATGGGATACAGCCATACGCAGGATTGTCAGTTTATCAGGTTTTCGGGCCAGAGCACTGCAGGTAGGGACCATGTCTGACAGCTCAGTGATGTACTGTGTCATTTTGTTGCGCCGGCGTCGCTCAATCTCACTATGGTTCTCTCTAAAACAGACAAAACAGCCGTTAGAAACTTGAAAGATACAGACTGGTTACAAGAAGCCAGCCTTGTTTGAACAAATGATCAACAGCTGTGATGGGACTGATCATGGTTTCTCTGTAGTACCTCTCCAGTCTTTTGACCATGCTTTACAACAGGTTTTGTCCATTTCCCCAAACTGGGCCTCTTAGTCTAAATTCAAATGCTAAAAGAAGGATTTTGAAAATTAAACATTACTCTATGCTAGTATAATCTACAACAAGAAATACAGCGTCAGGTAGTCATCGGCCACTTTATCATTTACAGAGAATGGTCTGAAAAAGAGAAAATTCATAAAACTAATTTCACTGTGAAAATGCCACATTGATGCTAGAGGTCAAAGGAAAATGGCCAGACTGGTTCGACCTGATACAAAGCCAACAGTAACTCAAATAATGACTCGTTACAACAAAAGGTAGGCAGAAGAGAATCCTGAACAGAAAACACATCAAACCCTGAGGCACACTGACTACTGCAGCAGCAGATCACACAAGGTGCCACTCCTGTCAGCTACGAAAAGCAAGTGGAGGATGTAAATATTAAAATATATTATCTAGTCTGAGCTGATTGATTTCTGATGCATGATAGCGTCAGAATTTGGTGTAATGGATCCATTATCAATGATACAGGCTGATGGTGGTAGTGTAATTAAAGTGTAGGGGACATTTTTTGAAACACTTTGGGCCTCTCAGTACCAAGTGAGCATGAATATGTCCATCCCTTTATGAATACATAACCCATCTCCTGATGGCTACTTACAGCATGATAACATAACTGCATGATCATGTCAATATAGATCACAATTTCCAGGACCTTGTTAAATCCATCATTCAGTTCTGAAGACAAAAGGGGTCCAAACTAGTACTAGCAACATGTACTTAAAAAGGGGCAGGTGACTGTATAGTTAAATAGTTAAAGTACACATGTGCAATACTTGAGTATAATATTGCTTGTCAGCTGCATATCAACTGCTCATCTTTTTTTCATGTCATTTCTCAATGTGAGTTTTCCTCAGAGACATCTGAAGGCGCTGAGCTGATTAGTTAGCAGGGTCTTTTAAAGCAACCGGGGGAAACACCTCTTTCAGACAGAGAGAGTGCTACTCGTGTTTTACTGACTCAGTCCGATACAGGACTCACCGACAGGTTTATATACTCACACTGGATTCAATGAGAAATATTTTCTATGGTAAAATAAAATAAATTAAGAGCCCTAAAATTATGCTTCTCCTCTAATGCTATTCTTATCAGGGGGAAGAATACTATGAAGCTTTAAAGCTGTGTGAACAGCTTCATCAGGCAGAATGGAGCGGGTTAAGCATAAGGTCACAAATGTCATTTACTGTGCAGACACAGAATTTCAATTGTGACTACTGGATATCTGATACCAGAATAACATGATTTTAGCTATTTTGCTAACTCAGCCAACTTTTGGCACAGTTTTTACATCGGATGTCCTTCCTGATGCAAACCTCCCCAATTTCTAAATGTAAGATGTTTAAGGATTCCACTTCAGTGGAATTGCTTCTGTAGCAAGACATCTGATAGAAAACATACTGACAAAGACTAACAACATTCATAAAATGGTAATCAGCAAAATAAAAGTATTTTATATATGTAAATATAAGTAAGGGACTTAGTTTTAAGGACTTTTTAAGACTTATTATTAATTAAGACTAATCTGATTTTGTAATATCTGATCAACTTTACCTTTTGGAAAATGCCATTAAAACATGTCATATTTCAACACTGACACTAGCTTTAGTCTTCTAAAACTAATTATGATCAAGAAATAAAAAATAAAAAAAGTAATTAAATAAATAAAAACTTAATAAACACATAGTCATTGGATGAAAATTATAGCAGATATGAATCTCAATTTTTCTTTTCCTTTGGGCTGCTCCCTTTCAGGAGTCGCCACAGCGAATCATGTGTCTCCATCTAACTCTGTCCTCTGCGTCCTCTTCTCTCACACCAACTAACTTCATGTCCTCTCTCACTACATCCATAAATCTCCTCTTTGTTCTTCCTCTAGACCTCCTGCCTGGCAGCTCCAACCTCAGCATCCTTCTACCGATATATTCACAGTTTCTCCTCTGAACATGTCCAAACCACCTCAATCTGGCCTCTCTGACTTTATCTCCAAAGCATCTAACATGAGCTGTCCCTCTGATGTCCTCATTCCTGGTCCTGTCCATCCTCGTCACTCCCAAAGAGAACCTCAACATCTTAAGCTCTGCTACCTCCAGCTCTGCCTCCTGTCTTTTCTTCAGAGCCACCGTCTCTAAGCCGAACAACATCTCTGGTCTCACCACCGTCTTGAACATCTTTACTTTCATTCTCGCTGATACTCTTTAATCACACAACACACCTGACACTTTTCTCCACCTGTTCCAACCTGCTACTCGCCTCTTCACCTCTTCTCCACACTCTCCGTTGCTCTGAACCGTTGACCCTAAGTACTTAAAGTCCTGCACCTTCTTCACCTCTGCTCCCTGTAACCTCACTGTTCCACCTGGGTCCCTCTCATTGATACACATGTATTCTGTCTTGCTGCGGCTAAGCTTCATTCCTCTGTTTTGCAGAGCAGACCTCCACCTCTCTAGATTTTCCTTCACCTGCTCCCTGCTCTCACTACAAATCACAATGTCATCTGCAAACATCATAGTCCATGGAGATTCCTGTCTAACCTCATCTGTCAGCCTGTCCATCACCAGAGCAAACAAGAAGGGGCTCAAAGCCGATCCTTGATGCAGACCCACCTCCACCTTGAACTCCTCTGTCACACCTACAGCACCTCACCACTGTCTTACAGCTCTCATACATGTCCTGCACCTCTCTAACATACTTCTCTGCCACTCCAGACGTCCTCATACAACACCACAGCTCCTCTCTCTGCACCATGTCATACGCTTTCTCTAAATCTACAAAGACACAATGCAACTCCCTCTGACCTTCTCTGTACTTCTCCATCAGCATCCTCAAAGCAAATACTGCATCTGTTGTTCTCTTTCTAGGCATGAAACCATATTACTGCTTACAAATACTCACCTCTGCTCTTAGCCGAGCTTCCACTACTCTTTCCCACAACTTCATTGTTTGGCTCATCAGCTTTATTCCTCTGTAGCTGCCACAGCTCTGCTCCTCTCCCTTGTTCTTAAAAATTGGTACCAGTACACTTCTCCTCCAGTCCTCAGCATCCTCTCACTCTCCAAGATCTTGTTAAACAAACTAGTCAGAAACTCTACTGCCACCTCTCCTAGACACTTCCATACCTCCACAGGTTTGTCATCAGGACCAACTGCCTTTCCACTCTTCATCCTCTTCAACGCGCTCCTCACTACACTCTTACTAATCTTTGCTACTTCCTGCTCCACACCAGTCACCTCTTTCTCTGTATACACTCAGGAACTTCCTCATTCCACCACCAAGTCTCCTTGTCCACTTTCTTTTTTCCTGATGATACATTGAGTACCCCCCTACCTGTCTCCCTGATCACATTAACTATTGTTGTCTAGTCACCTGGAAAGACCTACTGACCACCCAGAGCCTGTGTCTACTCCTACTTGAAAACTACACAACATTTTTCCTTTTTCAACTTCCACCACTTTGTCCTCTGCTGTGCCTTCTTCCTCTTCATCTTCCTCACCACCAGAGTCATTTTACACACCACCATCCTGTGTTGTCTCTCCCCTACCAATACTTTACAGTCACTGATCTCTTTCAGATTACAACGTCTACATAAGATGTCGTCCACCTGAGTGCTTCTACCTCCACTCTTATATGTCACCCTATGTTCCTGCCTCCTCTGGAAGAAAGTGTTCACTACAGCCATTTCCATCCTCATTGCAAAGTCTACCACCATCTGTCCTTCTGTGTTCCTGTTCTGAAGACCAAATCTGCCCATCACATTCTCATTACCTCTGTTCCCTTCACCTACATGTCCATTGAAATCTGCACCAATCACCACTGTCTCACCTCTGGGGATGCTCTGCATCACTTCATCTAACTCACTCCAGAATTTCTAACTGACATCCTACTTGTGGGGCATAACCACTCACAAACATCACTCCTTCAATTTCCAGCTTCAGACTCATCAACCTGTCTGATACTCTTTTCACCTCTAGAACATTCCTCACAAACTCCTCTTTTAATATAACTCCTACTCCATTTCTCTTCCTATCTGACCCATGATAGAACAACTTGAACCCTGCTCCTAAGCTTCTAGCCTTGCTACCTTTCCACCTGGTTTCCTAGACACAATATATCCACCTTCCTTCTCTGCATCATGTCAATCAACTCTCTAGCCTTCCCTGTCATAGTCCCAACATTCAAAGTCACTACTGTCAGTCCTACATTCTTGGCTTTCGTCATCTCTCTCTGCCTACGAACACGCCTTCCTCCTCTCCTTCTTCGACCAACAGTAGCCCAATTTCTACCCGCGGTGTGCAGGTCAACAGCACCAGTGGCAGCCATTGTTAACCCTGACCGATTCAGTATGGAAGTTAGATTTGAGTTTCGATTAAATTCTTAATTAATTTGTCAACCAATCAGCATACATATACATAACTGATGGTTTCTAAGTTGCTACTCAGAGCTAGGAGCCCAAAAGTTCATTCAAAACTGGGTTCTAAGAGCTGTTTTCATTGGTTATACATGCAGTGCAGACACACAAAAAAGGACCTCTGGTCATAGTTCTAAATACTAAGAGAAAGTTCCCCTGGACATCCTTTTTTTTAGACACCAATTGTTTCGATTTGATGACATCAGAGTAGCTGTGAGGTGTACAGGTTGTACAGTCTGTTGATCCCTGAGTCAATAGAAAATCCTCTATGGCCCCAGCTGCCTAGGCCTACCTGGCATATCTCTCCTTATCACCACCAGAAATCTGATCATCATCATACCTACAGAGAAGAGAGAACACAGTATGTGAAACAATGTTTTTATATGTAGCAGCTCCGCTATTCACATCTCACATGCAATGGTTGTAACATACTGATCCATATCAGCAGATGTTTGATGGTAACAACATGGGCAAAACTGCAAAACAAAAACATGATGTCAGGATGGCCTTGACCTTTTCAGTGATTAAAAAAAAAAAAGTATTCTGTCCAAATGAGTAATTTAAGTAATTGTTTTAATTTTGTTTGGTTATAGTACAAAATAAATGTAACTCCCAAACATAATAACCAATATTCTTGGCAACGTCACATCAGTTGATATCAGCTTTACACCAGTAAAGTAAGTAAAGTAGGCACTGTGGGGGAATACTGTAAATTTAGTCATATGGTTAAATAAGTAGCAAACAGTCAACCGAGATGGGCTATTGAAGAGGTCACAAAGAGGACAAGAAGTCACAGGGTGGGTTGTGTTTAGAGGACTGCTTAAGATCACAGTAGGCACTACATTACGTTACAAGGCCCATAACAATGTAGTAGATAGTGGGTCCTGGGGTCACAAGATCTACAAGAAGGTGCAATAAAAGGGTTTTATTGCTGCACAACTGACATCATTAGATAACCTAGAAAGGGACAAGAGTGATGACTGTCAACTGCGTGCACCTGGTTTCTCCAGTCATGTTTTGTGAGGGTGGTTCCTGCTTTGGGTTTGAGTATAAACAAAAGGGGTTTGAGAGATACAGGTCAGAAGACACCAACGTCCATGTGTTCTTCTCCTTGCCGGCATGTATTAGACTGAGATGGGTTCTGTCAAGATTTAATAACACTTGACTGAGGAAGAGAGACAAATTTCTATCACAGCAGTTTTCTGTTTACCCATTTTTTTTTCTTTTAATAGACTGCAGTGGTCTTGCTCTACAAATATTCTTGCTATAAAACTATAAAAATTAGTGATCAAGTCTTTCCTATCCTCAACTGACACTGTTTTTTTTTGCTTTCATTATATACACACACACACACACACACACACACACACGTATATATATTTATATTTTTATATATTAAATTTTTGTTTGTTTGTTTTTTCGTTTGTTTTTTTGCATGTAGCTGCCAGATATCTTCAGATCTCTGAATAGTAGTTCAACTTATTTAGTTGTTTACTTTAGCATCAGCGTAGCCTTTGCAGTTTTGTACTAACCTGCTGAAGCAGTCACCACTTTAACAAGTCCTCTCTTCTCCTTCTCAGCTGTTGAGTCACACATTAACCTTTGCAGCTCTGCAGTAAAACTGAAACAAACTGTACCGTCCTGATTGTAGCTAATAACAAGCAAACAATGCTTATTCCATAGAGACTTATGGGTTTGTCTTTAGGTTAGCATCATCATAAAATGACCTATGTCAGAGGTCTCAAACTTGCGGCCCGGGGGACAATATTTTGTGGCCCGCAGGACTATATTAAAATTTAATGTTAGTGTGGCCCACAAGTTTGATATGAATGGCACTTTACCGAGTTGTGCGTGGAAGGTTCCTTTTTTGTGCAAGCTGGAGCTGAACGAACCTATGATGGCCGCCCGGGGGCTTGATGCAAGCCGAGAGACCTTGCACAACTATTGAGGCGCCCGTGTAACATCACATGACCGTCTTAGAATTACTACTTCTTACTGTGTTTGAAATTAACATGTTTGACTTCGAGCTGGACAAAGTCAATGTTACCGACGTTAGCAGTAGCAGTTTTTTGCGCTCCTTATCCTGGTACTTTCTACCATCTGCAAATGTTATGATATTCATGTCATCATAAAAGACAGGACCTCTTCTTCTTTAATGTGCAAGATGCCCCTCCTGTGCTTCAAATGGAGCTCACTGACCTGCAGTGCAACTCTGACCTCAAAGCCAAGTTCAGGGGAGGTGAGTGGAAAAGCAGACAAGCTTGGGCAATTTTTGAGAGAATTGACCCCCGGCTCCCCTGAGCATTCCAGAATGTTCAAGCGGACCATGTGCCTTTTTGGTGTTTTTCACGTTCATAAGAACCCACTGAAGTTAAAGAACTAGTGATGTTTGAGAAGATTAGATTTTTTTACCAAAGCTTTTTTGTGGAATACCTGATTCCAGCCTCACCCAGACTCTGCATCCTGCGGCCCCCAGGTAATTTGAGTTTGATACCCCTGACTAAAGTGTATAAAAACGTATTCAGTTAGACGAGAAAAAAAAAACCTGCTTGTGAAGATAAACAAGCTTATACTGGATAAATCATCTAAGAATAAATCCACTGAATTTATGTCATTTCTCATTAGTCTGTAAGATCTCAAAATGTACAACTATTCATGAATTTAGGTATGATTTTTTTACAACCACATTTTTGGTTTTAGTAGCATGGAGGTGTGAACAGCAGCCAGAGAAGTTGAGAGACATGCAATTCTTTCAGTAATTCATCATCCTGTGTGAAATAAGTGCAGCTGTGTATTGCAGAGGGCTACGGTTCATACATGCTGGTGTCTTTATTCAAGTCAACTAGTAAGGATTTATACTCACTTATACTTAAACATAAATCCTACATCAATAATGGTCTAACTATAAACATGAACCATGAGGATAAAGAAAAGGGTGACATGAGTAGAAGCCAAGTAACCTCAGTCAATGACAAAGTGTGTAGATCAGCTCAGGCTGCACGATGGTAGTTATTAAAAGGGATGAAGGCTGGAATAGCATTATCTAACTCTGCTTGGGCCTAAGAGGAGGTAGAGAAATGTCTTGTCTCCATGTCCTACTGATTTAATGTACAGTTCTTTTCATTAATACATTTACTATTAGGCTGTTATTTAGACTACAATATGCAATATTATGATTATTTGGAAAACCAAGCAATTCTATGTAACAAACAAACGTTCAGCATCACAGGCAGAAGGGTATAATCCTTTCAGACTGTCAAATCAATCAGTTTGAAACTACTGTTTAATTTAAATTATAAAATGTTTAAATTAAGATAAGACTAATTAATTACTGTTGATTTTCTCTAATTTGGTGATATATAATAGAGTTTTATAAACATGACCCTATTATAATTATTAGTATCATATAGAGCAAATACAAAGAAAACATTTTTCTGATTAGTAATATAAAGATTTCCTGTAGCCAGCTAAATGTGTTGGTCGATTATTAAGAGATTGATTCCTCATGTGTCCAGCAGAGGGAAGCTCACTGCTCAATTTAGCAGAAACAAATCTGCTGCTGTTTTACCGGCTCAGAAATAAAACACTTACAGGGTCACACATTACACAGAAAAAGAGATAGAAAAAGATCAGATCTGAGTCTCTCTATTAAAAAAAAAAAAAGAATACATAATAGGGGCCTTTGGTTTCGATGGAGGAAAAGATAAAGTAAGTCATGAGGTGTTCACGCAACAGACTGTGTTATACGAATGGGGTATCTGCAGAGTTGTCAAGACAAGTTTGAGACTTTTTAATTGCAGCATTAAACACATCTTAGACCAATTTAGCACCAATGTAAAACTAGTGCTTACTGTAATACTGACATTTTTTATTCAAAGATTGCAGAGAAGACTGAGATTTAGCAATTTTTACATATAACGCACATTTTTCATACCCGCAGATACCCTGAAACAGGAACTGTATGATCTTTGTAAACTAGTTATATCATTTTTCTGACATTTCCTGTGTTCTCACCTTGAAAATTTGCTAGGTCCCTCGCCATCTTCATCATCAAAGTCCATTCTGAAAAACAGGAAAGACAGTTGCTACCTCCATTAGGCTGACAGAGCAATGCCATGACAACACACATCTGTTTAGAGTAACAGAGTACTTCCTTCTTGGCTTTGCTGCAGCTGGTTTGGTGCTGACAAATAAAGAAGCAGATAGATGTGTCTGACCGGCAGTTGATGCCTACTGGGTACAGTGCTGATGTACCCAGGAAAAGACCTACCCATCTTTTCTCTCAATGTCACCAGCGAGTCAGAAATCATTGTGGTATAAAGTTTGAACCGTCTACTTAGTAGACGTTTAACACAGGCTCCCGACCTGCATGCGGCTGTTTGCCTGGTTTCATGCGGCTCTTGCGTTCATGTCGTGTTCGCTTCGCTTGAGTTCAATACAGTATTTTCGTCAAACACACATGTGCGTGAGATGAAAATACCGTAAAGCTTCCCAGTAGGAGCAAGATCATTTGAGTAAAAAATCTGTGTGCATCACTGGTTGAAAACCTGCACGAAAGCTTCAGTGATCTTCAACTGACAAGGCCAGAGATTAAGTTCCTCGTCGACTTAATGCGGAGACGGACTGTTTGAAAGCCACAGATGAGGCTGCGGCTGATTTGGAGATGATCGATCTTTGTGAGGAGGACCAACTGAAACCTGCTTTAAGGGAAGGGACCATTGAGATCTGGAAAAGTGTGCCAATGGAAAAATACCCTAATGTCAAACGGGCTGCGCTTAAGATCTGTGAATGTTTGGGTCAACATACGTCTGCGAGTCTGTTTTCTACCCTGAAACACGTGAAATCAAAGCATCGATCTGTTCCTAATGACACCCATGTGAAAGAATTGCTTTGAGTGGCAACAACGGAATACAAGCCAGATTTGAAGAGGATTGTTCAAGGCAAGGAATGCCAGAAGTCCCACTAAGCAACACGCATAGTAAAAGAAAAACATTTTTCTAAATTATTGTATTTTTGTTTGTGGGTTTGGTTGAACTTGGTTGGGGGTTTGTGTCTGAGACAGTGCACACAATGTTCATTGTTGAAAATGACTGGCCTGTGGTCTTAGTACTGTAGGAGTCAATTTCATTCATCATTATCACGTTGGTGTGTGACATTTACAATAGATCTGGCTGAGCCGGTGTGTTTGTGTGTGTGTGTGTGTGAGGAAGAGATGGGGTGATGTTCATGTGTGCCAATGTGTATGATGTGGCTCTTTGTGGTAACACAGTAAAAAATGTGTCTCTTAGTCTCTGACTGGTTGGCCACCCCTGGTCTATGACCAGAGTAGCTATGGTGTCACTACAATGACTTCAAAAGCTGACAGAGCATCTAAGGAAAGCAAGTCAGAAGGTAGCATGTAATAAACCAGGCACTAAAAAACAGTTTGATTTATCACCGGAGAAGAAGATTATTAATAATGTGTTGATACTGTAAAATGAACACTGCAGTATAATAACAATTACCAGGATGCAAGATTTTCCCAATACAGTTCAGTAAGAAAATCAACACCAAACTTGACTGTAAGTGAATCAAAGAATGGTGGATTTAATAAGCTGAGAAGCAGAAAACAACGCTGTAGGATCCATACCCTGTTTCTTCATTCTCTTCTCTCCACGCTTCTGTGCATTCTACCCAAAGTACCATTCTGCACAGTGGATTACTTGTGAGGTTTCTGCACCAAGAGGTTAGAATACCTCATTCTTCTCTTGTCAGCTTTTTATCTCAAACCACGTCACAGTGAGGACAGTTGCAGAGCTGCTTTTTCACAAACAGTCATGGAACAATGACACATACAGACAGAAATAACCTGGGAAATGTAATTTCATCCACTCTCAGTCAACCAGAAGCTTTTTTGATTTATGAATGTTTGTAGGTTTAACTGTATTAAGAATTACGCTGCACCCATCAAAAACTGATTTTACTAAATGAAAAAATTAAAAAAGTTAATTCTTGCTAAGAGCTCGGACAGAACACATTTAGAAACAGGATGATGTTAGTGTGTCACAGCAGACTCAGTACAGTGATGACACACAGTGACAGGAATTGAGCTTTCCTGATAAAACCAGTCAATGAGATTAATGGTAAAAAAACAAAAAACAAAAAACAAAACAAAACGTTGATTAAATGCATATCTGACACATTGATGTAACATCAGTAGTTTTCCCCTTATATTTAAAAGCTAACTGATTAAAATACTGCAGAGCCTGATTGACACAATATTAGGTTTTGCAACTTAAAATACTGACGACATCCACGAGAGTATTAAGATACATACAGGAAATCGAAATCTGAATTAAATGGAGCCTATATTGTGATTTCGTGAATTTAAAGAGGCAATTTAAACAGGAAAAGAATATAATTCGTTTTCATTGTTGCAAACAGTGTCTTGGTCAAGGACACTTGTGACAGGAGGTGGATGGCATCTCTACCATCCTGCGCCACAGTCGCCCTAGTTTAATACTCATTATCGTTAACCACGCCACAGCTATACTGCTGGAACAGTTTAATATAAAACAACCTAAAGTCCAAGCAGCTTACTTCAATTACGGCAGAGATTGATCTTTCACAGGGGAAAGGTTTGAAGTCTGTGTCTCTAGGTTTGCTCTCACACCTTTCAGTTCTGCTTTCCTAGCAACAGCATCAATAAGCACTAAACGATCAGCAAGATGTGAAGCTACTCCACAAAAATTTCTGCCACATTTACACAGTAGACGTTTGACTGGCAGCTTATGCCTGTAAAAGTTGTAGAAGGTGATGTAAGGTTTCCGTTAGGCAAACCAGGGCAAACGTTTGTAGGTCAGATCCACCTTATTAGTGCTTTGTGAAGTTTGTAAACTTGGTTAAGTCAGCATTAAATGAAAAATAAAGTCGCCTGATGTGTGTTTCAGCTAAAATCACAAACTGGGACACTAAGCTAAAACATACATGCAGCAATAAAATAGGATTGTATCAGTATGAATTACAACAATGTAGATCATCGCATGAATTTGTTGCTTGCCTGATGGGACAACTGCATTCCACTTTTCAGAACATAGAGTTTAGTTGCTACAAGAAAAAAGTGGTTTTGAGCGCTGGTCTAATGTCACCACTGTATAGCATGTGTGCTGGGTTCTAATTGCTTTTATGCTTTTCTTACTTTGTATTTGCACAATGGTTAATTCATAAGTCACAAGTGTTGACCTGCCCTTATGTTCATTAGTTTCTTTGTCTTCTATAACAGTAAAATAAAAATCTTTGGACAAAACGACAATTTAAGATGTCACTCTGGGTTCTGGATAATCGTGACCAGGATTTTGTGCTATAATTTTTTTGACTAAATAATTAATAACAATCTTTAGTTGCAGCCTTAGTCAAGACGACCTTTCTGCATGTATTTTAATTTGAAATCTTTCTTTAATAAACTGGAGAATCTTTTGTAACAAGGTAATACTGGGCACATAAAGAACTAAAGGCCACGACACCTAGAAATATGGACAAGTGATAAGGACAGGAATGAGGTATATGATATACAACATGATGTGGTGCAACATTTGCATGTGTGTGCTGAGCGAGACTGGTGTGATAATGGTAAGTTAAAGCTGCCTTGTTTACAATTTGTATAAACAGGTCTTCAACTTCCTCTTTTTCTAACGTAAGCTCAGAATGTATATTCTCGCCAGCTGGCATTTTTGGATTATGATAAAGTGCCACTTGTCAGCTCAGACAAAAGACAATGTGAGCAGATGCAACATCTGGTCTTTTCATGGTCTGCGCCACTAGTTCTTTGATGTCAGTTGGACAGGAGGAAAACTAACTCATTGCGTAGGATACTATAATCATAAATTGCTAATTTTTCTAGGCTTCACACACACACACACACACACACGAAATCCTCATCCAATACAAACTTAATCACTCACATAGCTATTCTGTTATGAAGCTTTCTAATGCTTTTACTCTTTTTCCTGCCGATGCTCCATCTTCATCACACACTCCCTCTCCGTTCGACACAAAAACTTTAATGCTGCATAACAGACTGGAAGAACATATCAATGCCAAGATGCAAATGGTCATTGAGGTGACCAGCCCCAGCTGACTACGCTGTGTCAGTCCAGCAGTGTTCACTCATCAAATGAGTGATGCTACCTGTAAAGGTTTGGCCGAGTGGTGGAGGACAAACATGCAGTGAGGCAGGAGACACTTCACTCAGTGTGGGATTTATTTACAGTTAATCATTACAGTTATTTTATGAATGTTTGGAAAATGATATACAGCAAAAATATAAATCTAAAACTGGTCAAACAAAATAAGAAAACTGAACTCAACAGAAAAGAAGAACCAAGCTAGAACCACTGCTACAGGGCTGCTAGCAGCAGGTCTATCTTTGAACTGCAGCTTTAAAAAAAAGGTTTTATTCCAGGCCTCATATACCTAGAGCCACTCCTACATAGACAAACAACTCCTCATTAACAATCAATTAAGAAAATCTATTAGTTCTTTTCTATAAAAAAAGATATAAATGTCTTAGGTATGTTAGCCTAATTTATCCCATTCGGGAAGGTTAACATTTAATGTTAGTACGAGCACTGTTGAGATTATTTCCCAGCAAAATCAGAAAACTCCCCTCTACTCCCCTCAGCCTAATTCCCCCCCTGCTATGAAGAATTTTCAGACCTCCCACTTCCTGTTTGATAGTCTGAACCTGAGAATGATAATCTGAACCTGGTTTTTAGAAGATGTATTAATGGGGTTATATGGTACCTTGAGTTTGTCCACACAACTAAACAACAAGAACTCTATTCTGCCGGCTAGATGGTAAAAATAATAGAATTGGTGGAAATAGTGTGTGATAAAAAACACCTGCCTTCACTTCACTTCAGCCAGTAATGGAAATTATGTCATACATGTTTAGCCAGGCTAGAAAATTACCACTTTAATGTAAAGAATGAACTGGACTTTACTTTACTGGAGTGCCAGGGTCACAACACCTGTTCCTCAAAGCTAAAGGCAAAGCAGGTTCAAATGGCCAACTCTTAGCTTTTCACTTTGTCTCTCCTTTGTCGACATCAGCATTTGATCTGCCAGTGTTATCAATAATAAAGATCCGTGAGATCACGGTTTCAGAAGCATCCATGCAGCACAAGCCATGATACTACCTTCAGTCTGCTTCATACATGAGCTTGTATGGCTTGGATTCTGAACAGATCCTTTTTTCCTGCACATTCGTAACACAAATACTTACTAGTGTCGTCCTCGAGACACCGATGTCTCACTGCTCCTAAATTGGCTGCATTATTAAATAAAACCAGAGAGAAACCAGAAGGCACAGAAACTATGCAGGAGATTTAGGCCACCTGGCATCTTGGCCAGCGTTGATGACGTTTCCGATTGACCACTCAACTGCCGGTTCAGAACCTTTTTTAGTAGATCGTGCTGATTGTGCACAGAAATTTTCACACGTGAAGATGCTTCTCAACAGGGCACATCAGACAATGTCTGAGGTTGAATGCTCCTAACGTTGTCCAGAGTACATATATGAAACAGCCTTGAGAGAGAGGGAGTTGCAAGACAAGGAGCAAAGCTGAGTAAATCAATGTGCTGTGCACATCTTTACTATGAAATAAAAGTACTCCCTATTAAATCACATTTAAAAGAGTAAAACAATGTATGGAAAACAATATTAGAATATATTGGCGATAAAAGTCAAAGTAATTAATGCGAAGCATGGCTGATTTTTTTTCTGGCCTTTTCAAATGGTTATTATTCACAAAAATAAGGCCAGAAAAGCTGAATATTAGCCAAAACCGATTAATGGTCGACAAATCAGAGCATCGCTACTTTAGACTAGACTGATTATTGGTAAATATGTTTTTATCCCGATACCTTGACTTAATATTTGTTTCAGTACCTATTTTATGAAATTATTATTTTTCACTGAAAACTGTTTTTAGTTTCCTGAAGTAATGTTTACTGTGGGACTGTTGGATTATACTTGGTTTCAGCTTAGTTAGCGTTTGAGAGCCATCCATTCAGATTTCACTGCAGGTCAGTAGTGAAGATACTCACCCCCCTGATCTCCTCTTGCCCCCGCGGCCTGGAACAGCTCCTCCCATCCTCACTTGGCCAGCACCAACAGCTCCTGGCATTGCTACTGTCCCTGGTAACTCACTGCCCATCTCTGAAACATACACATTAAACAAGCAAACTGTTAGCATCTTCCCCCATCTGTAAGAAAGATATACCGTTACACTTACAATTTTACTTAGATAATTATTATGATACTTTTATTCTTTTCTCACAAAGACCCAGCAGAGGGTCGACTTATACAAGGGTTCAAATATTTAAACCTCAAACACTCAGTGGACCTCATTTGGACATTATTTTCTTTTATTTTGTTTTTTTAGCCTGTGCAAATCGATGATGATAATGTTATATATTAACACCGGCTTCAGGGTTACACACAATGAATGTGATTACAGGCAATTCAAAGAACCTGGAACCTGAGGAACCTGGGTACTGTAATTAGGGTAGGGGATTTGAGAAACCTTATTTCATCAGGTACATTGTTCCTGCAGAACACAGATCTTTCTGCCATGCATGTGTAACTAGTTTACAATCAGCATTATACAAGTGCGCATGTACAATTAGGGGAGTGGATGCTTCCTTATATTTAATATAAGTTTACCTAAAATCTGAGTAAAATTCAACTACCACAAAAGGATAAACTCTAAATCCATCGCTTTGCACCACTCAAAATTTAAATATTAGTTAAATTCATATAAATTATTTGCATTGTGAGAAGCAGCCCAACATCTTCCTTTTTCTCACATTTACTTTTCTTTCCCACTGCCACTGAATTGTTTTCCACCTTGCTCATCACAAAATTTATTCTGTTTGCTTCACTGCTACCCCTCCATCTCCCCACACTATTCCATCCCTCTCTCATTAAGCAAGATGCAATGGATAGGCCAAACAAACCAGCCAGTATGGCTCAGTGCACAGAGTAACATTGTTAATATTTGATAGAGCTTGCAGTCCTCCTAACCCACCTCCCTCCAGCTTTGATTCCCGAGAAACACAAACACTCTTCCAAGGAGAAGCCTTCCATCATTCATTCATGAAGTGGGTATGAGTTACGCACAGCTCCAAACTTGCATAATGTGATGAAGCCTCATCTGGCAATCAGTGTAGTCATTCAGCCTGGCAGGAGCAGCACACAAACACACTGCTGATGTTCTCCTAACGGTCTGAACAGGCACCGTTTTACATTTCCAATTCAAATTATTACACTTCATCATAAAGAAACACAGTGTCTTTTGAAGAAAGTGACATATGTCATCACACTAAAACATTAAAGCCGATCACTATAAAGACCAAATCACATTTTATAACAAATTAATGCAGGAACCCAGATTATTCCAAGGTGTTCACAAACATGTTTTATGCAAATTAAAATAGGCTAACAACAGGAGGCAAAAGACGTTTTTTTTTTTTCTTTTTTGAAATTGACCATGAGCATCTCTTTGTCATCTTTGCCACGAGGTGATTGTAGCCACCGACAGTCCTTTAATAGGGATTCTGGATGCACCGCACCTATAACTCCTCTGCAGTGAGTGTGTAGTCTGCAGCCATCAATCTGTTTATACTTGCGAAAGCCCGCTCTCCAACACTGTACTGGGCTCTGTGGAACAGTCTACTAGAAGCAAAGGCTGCGGTAGACGAAGAAAATAGACAAAACCGAACATCGAGGATCTCTGTTATAACTTTGCAGTTTTAAAATGTAAATGTTGGGGTTGATTTTATATTTTGTTACTTATATTATTAGTGCGTTTAGGAAAGAGAGAGAAAACGACATAAACAAAAACAATTTACATTTTGCATCAATGGAGACTCTACTGATCTTTGTGTACAAGAATTTGTAGAATTCTTGTTAACTTTCAGATTGAAAGCAGCCATTTAGCAGCAATTACCAGTTCCTTTACCAGCAATAGCCATCTGTCCAAACTGTTCTCATTAGCAGCAGAGGATGATGCCATAGACATTAGTCTATTAAGGGCTGCGCAGTATTAAAAAAAAATAACACTGCAATATGTTTTTCCCCTGCAATGTATGTTTTGACATGAAAATAAGAAAGTTTTACCAGATTACTTAAGAGTAAAATTAAAAGTGGAATTTCCCCATTGTGAGATAAAGTCTTATTCTAAGTGGCTCTAATTGAAATGAATTAGAAATGGTTAAAACAACAAAAAAAGACCTCATGACTTTTTATTTACTATGTGATCTTTTGACATGTCACTCTTTTTGATTACATTGTATCTGTTCTCACAATTCACTCTCCAGTCAAATACAGTTGTCGCTGTTGCGTTACAGTGTTCCAGTGTTAGCTAATAGCTTTAGCAGACTGTAATTGAATGAGTGCATTCATTTTAGCAGCTTTTAATCCCTGTGTAGCATGAGAGGGTGGTGAATAATAGTTGCTTTGTGTTAAACAGCATACGGCTTCCTGAAGTTAGGATGTAATACTAAAATAACAAGCGCTTCAGGAATTTGAAGAGGAGACAGTTAAACACCCAGTTAAAGTTAAACACTCCTGTTGAAAATTAGTAATAAAAGTGAGAACCGTGTGAGTTTTCCTTATACATCAAGCAGCAAAAAGATTGTTGGATTAGGATGCTGAAACAATTACAAATTATTGTGCAGCCCTAAGTCCAACAGAGTTGTCACAATACCAAAAATAACTTTTTCGATATTAGCTACAGAAAACATGCTTAACCAACTAGTTACTGATGGCAATAATGTTTACAAGAAGCTGCTATCTAGTCAAGTTATTAATCCCATTCGCTAACCTTTCTCCTTAAAGTCAGCATGTCTGTCAGCAAGCTGCAATGGCAAATTTGATGTGTTGGTTCCCTTGGTTTGTATAAGTTTAAACATCTTTTACGATTAGGTTCTGGAGTGTGTTTGAGCTCACTTTGACTGTTGGCTACATTTAGTAAATTAATGATGCTGTATTCGCTTTGTGCATCAACTTTGTGTTTATGTTGGGAAAGATCGTATTCACTTCCAAACTGCTTGAGAAAAACAGCATGCACACCTGAAACAGTGCACTGCTCATACACACTGTACTGATATTCTTATAGTATTAATACGAATAAAACAAGTATCAATTAACCTTTTAGTAACAGTGTATATGCAACATTACAGTCTAATGTAAAATGCATCCATCCTTTTAATCAAAACATTAAAGTGCCAACTGTAAGTAGAACCCGTGTGTTACAGCATAGGTAGCAATCCATTGAAATGTAACCATTTAAGTACGTAAAGATTTATTTAATTGTAGATGCCAGCAACAGCTTCTAGTAGATAGTCATATCCAGAAAACAAACAAGATCTCTGGACAATGCATGACTAGCACAAGGGAGAACATGCAAACTCCACACAGAAAGGCCCCAGTCAAGTTTAAAACTAATGACCTTTCAGCTGTGGGGAAGCTCTCTGTCACTATGCTGCCCATAAGAAATTAGTCATTTTTATATTAATTATAAGGTGCAACTGCATGGGGACAAATGCAACCACAAAAGGACACAAGCCAGAGTCTTCCTGTGCCAGTCCTAAGTCTGGATAAATGCGGTGGGTTGTTTCAAGAAGGGCATACGACGTAAAACACAGGCCAAATTAAACATGCAAATCATGACTTTCACACCGAAAATGAATTTCATAACGGACAGGTCGGGGCCCGGGTTAACAACAATTGCCACCAGTGCTATTGACCTGACCAGAGTGAAGATGGTGCAGGACTTTAAGTACTTAGGGTCAACGGTTCAGAGCAACGCGGAGTGTGGAAAAAAGGCGAAGAGGCGAGTGCAGGCAGGTTGGAACGGGTGGAGAAAAGTGTCAGGTGTGTTGTGTGATAAAAGAGTATCAGCGAGAATGAAAGGAAAGATGTTCAAGACGGTGGTGAGACCAGCGATGCTGAAGAAAAGACAGGAGGCAGAGCTGGAGGTAGCAGAGCTTAAGATGTTGAGGTTCTCTTTGGGAGTGACGAGGATGGACAGGATCAGGAATGAGGACATAAGAGGGACAGCTCATGTTAGATGTGTTGGAGATAAAGTCAGAGAGGCCAGATTGAGGTGGTTTGGACATGTTCAGAGGAGAAACTGTGAATATATCGGTAGAAGGATGCTGAGGTTGGAGCTGCCAGGCAGGAGGTCTAGAGGAAGAACAAAGAGGAGATTTATGGATGTAGTGAGGGAGGACATGAAGTTAGTTGGTGTGAGTGAAGAGGATGCAGAGGACAGAGTTAGATGGAGGCACATGATTCGCTGTGGCGACTCCTGAAAGGAGACACCTGAAAGGATAAGAAGAAGATATGGTTATTTTTGGTTACTGAAACCCTAAAAATATTTAGTATTTTTGCATTTCCAATTCCCTTGTTCAAAGTCTAAGGGACTTTTGATTAAATGTCTGTAATAAGGTCTCTAGTTAACACAAGATCAGGAGATTTTTTTTTACATATTATTCAAGGACATACAATTCATAAGTAAAAACTATGATAATGCATATGATTTTATGCCATTAACGCAGATTCTGTTATGAACTGTTGCCTCATTGTGTAGAGCTCAAACTGCGAGTGACTCTCAATGGGAATGTTGAGCACTTCTCAAGGTTCTATTTGCACTTGAAGTTTGCATTTGAGAGTGAGATTAAGAGATGTGAAGTTAGAGTTTGGGTGTTTTTGATGCAGTTCCTCAGCTGTCTGTCCCTCTGTCTAACGAAGGGTGGGGCAGCTCCTGAACACACACACACTCACAGCGCACAACAGCAGCTGCTGCAACAGCAGCAGTGAGGAGACAGATCCCAGCTGAAGAGAGACACTCAGCTGGACATTAAAGCATAAAAAACAAGCATAAACGTCAAACGATAAAGTCAGCTCTGCCCGTGCTGACGAATGAAATTTATGAATTTACACTCAATCCTGTTTCACATATAAACTCCAGACAATGTCAAGAGAAATCAGCCCTCGACATTTTCCGGATTTGCATTTCACACATCCAACACAGCAGATCGCCGTAGTGAGAAGCATCGTCACAATCTGAGCACAGTCAGCGCACAGTGTTTTGCTCACAGCACATTGAGCCATGTAGCCTAAAAGTTTCTATCACAGGACTTAAATCATCAACAAGCCCATTCGCTCACTTTAAATCCTCCTGACACAGCAGTGTGCTGCACATCTCATACACATAATAGAGACATGAGTGTGTGTGTGATTGTGAGTGTGAATGGGTGAATGAGAAGCAGTGTAAAGTGCTTTGAGTGCCAATAGGTAGAAAAGTGCTATATAAGTGCAGAACATTTATTATTTACTTAATTAAGAACAACTCTAGTTGTACAGTGATCTGAATATTAAAGTTTATTAAACCTGTAGTGTCTAGTTTTAAAACTAGACACTACAAGTTTAATAGACTTTAATATACATTAAGTAATGAGAAATGTTTAGTTGATACCACTAATTTCGGTTTTAAGCCACATCTTGCTCTTCATCAGGTGATAAATGAGGAGCCAGTGGAGGCTCCAAACATTCTCCTTTTAAAAATAGCATAATAAAAACTAACAAAACAACAGATTAGCAAAGCTTTGCTAAATAGATTGGCACATTGAACAATAGAGAAACTAAACATTTGTGTTCCAATAATAAAAAAAAACTTACTTTCTACACAAATTGCTTCTTGTTTTTTCTTTCATAACGTAATCCTGGCCCACAAGGACCCTTGCTCTGCTTGTTTTTAACTAACCCTGCACTACCAACTGCCGATTACCTGCATCAGGTGTGCTCAGACAAACAGGAGCTGACAGATACAATCTTAGTGGGGTGGCAGATAAAGGTGTAGTGGGGAAGGCCATATTGCATGAGTATCTTCCAGTCTCTGATTGACTGAACAAGTGGATCTGGGTAATGAGCAAACAACACTGCAGCATTCCTAAACCCCTGAGTATCTGAACTCAACACTTAGCTGTACAGTCATGTCAGGTAAAAAACGAAATTTGTCTAAAGCAGCAGCTATTAGAAAGACATTCACTCTGTATGAGTGATTGTCTTTCTCATTCATCTGAAAGAGGAAAACGTTTGACGCAGAAGTGGATCTGTAATGCAGGGAGCAAAACAACACAGCAAAAAAAAAAACTAATTTGGTTAAGCTTTAACTTGTTCTGCAACAATTTAAATCTGTGGAAGCACATATTCATCTGGGATTACTTTGTAACATGAACGTCTACTGTTCAACTTAGGATCTCTACAACAAAGCTGTTGCTGTTGTGCTCACTTTCCAAAAATGTACAGTCCTGGCTGTTGCCAATTCTAAAGCTCTGTGCTGTGTCTTGCCATATAAATGTGTTCCTCCAAAAGAATGGACGAACTTCATGGACCATATTTCATTGTCTCACCAGTACAGCACAGCCCCACCAATGCTGCTCTTTTGAGTTATTTTAACACAGGGCATTGAACTAGTTGTCATGATTAGGTAGAGGAGCTGCACATAGCTCGCATCTCACTTCCTAACACGTCTTTACACTAGAACAAGCATAACATGCAGGGGATGATAATAAAAGGCAGTTGCCTTGTCCCTGCCCTGTAAAAGTCCACAATTACTGAGCATTTTGCTGTTAAAAACAGAAAGAGGAAGGGATTTGTTTTGGCTTTTTATTATCCGATAGGGTTATTTTCTCATCTGTTCATTGTTCATTCTAACACCACCTCACCCCATCACTCTGTATGCAGCCAAGGTGCTAATAAGTAGCCAGTTCTTTATTTATTTTTCCTTTTAATTTACATTGCCAATGAAGTAACACACAAGTGGGGTAGAGTATGGCCGACCTCTTTTCATACAAAGGTCTCAGGTGTTCAGAAAAACTCTCATCAGAATAAATTCTGTCCCAAATTGGACAGATATGTGTGGTTTTATTTTGCCCAAATTTAATAGAGCAGTACTTGCTACCAAGTTATATTGGGCTGTTTTTTGTTTGACTCCATTTACTGTAGTCACATTGTCTAATGTAGAAGTTGTGGGAAAACTAATTCAAATGTTACTGTCCTTCGAGCAGAATCAGGAGATCATCAGGGCAACAAGACGACATTTACCAATTTACACTTTATCTTCCTACAAAGGGAACCGTCACATAATAAAATCCAATTCTAGTCAATCGACAAACGTGACATCCACCAAAAACCACGCATTTCAAATCCATCTACGCTTTTATGAGTGACTCACACCATTGTATATTACGGACTGAGTGAAAGGCAGAGACGGAGATTCGGACTAAAATTAGATGCAGCATGAAGTGTGTGGCTGGTTTTCTCCGGTGCGCAGTCATAACCTTATTACACGGCTTTTGACATTAGGCACGATTCGCTATGTACATGAAAGCGGACGTAGCAGGGCGAACATATCTTTCTGACAATAATGAATAAACAGGAAACAGAGGAAAACTGTAAATCACTACACGTGTTAGAGTCTCTCAAATGTCAGAAATAACATGAAGGGCAACGGTGCGCGGAAACGATCTGCTGCCCTTTTGTATGACGCTGAGCGAAGCAAAGGGACAAGCGAAACTACGGCTTTACGCTTAAAGAAGCTTTGCCCAGAAAAAACGGAACAAAAACGTGAGAACTGAGGCCCATAAAATCCTAGAAGCACCCACAGCCCGAAAGTCGTTTTGACATTCGCCCATATTAACCGGCCGCAGAGCAGTGAAGAATAGCAGCGTTGTGAGCGGCGGGTCGGTGGGGGAAGGGGGATGGATGCTGGAGCCAGGCTTCGGCGGCCTGTCCCCGTTTCTGCCAAATTCAGCAACTACAGCAAAGCCAGCTCCCTTTAAGCTCCTGCGTGACACTAACAAACATCTGGTTCTGTCTCGACCAAGAGTGTGGACTCGGACTTACCGGACGGGTTGACAGCGGCGGGAGTTGCCATGTTTCCTCAACAGAGAAAAATAACAAAACGGCAGCGATGGAGGTGACGCACAATACGACTAGAGCCCCCGTGAGAGACGAGCTAAACTCCGCGGGATTGGCACGCAAGGCTCGGTGCAGCCGCCTCGCATCCGATAACGTGGAGGAAAATGAGCTGGATTCTTAAAAAAATGGAATGTTTATGGAATGTGCTCAGTATATTTAACGGGAAAAAAATCCCCCCAGACTAGACTTAATAAAATGCAAGATGTCTGAATGGTAGCACCGCGAGATTTTGAGCTTGCTTGAATAAATTAATGTTGTACTGTGCGAGTGTTTGACTGCAGTTCGCCGTTTGTGTTTGGGTTGTTAGGTTCGACTTAAAACGTGTTTTCCTCATCATTCATAATCATTTTATTGGGCAGAAATCAGGTCATTTAGCTGCTTAACTTCCACTAAATGTAGGCCATATTAAACTAACTAAGTAAACCATAATTTGTCAGTAAATGCTACTGATAAAAAAGTATAAATGGAGTAGTAGACGTTTAATCTGCAAAAATCACCAAAAATGTAACGCAAAAACATAAAAAATAATTAATGTAGTAGAGAGAGTGTGTTACTTTCCATTACTGGGCTTTCATAATTGTTAATAAATCAATGTACAACAAATTTTCAGTGGTGCTTGATAAATGGTAGATACCTGTGAGTCAGGAATGGAATATAACCTAAAAACAGAAAAATGATATGATCATAATATGAAAATCTATCTTGGAAGATGGGTACATGAACTTTTTTACACTGAAATTTTGACTGCACCTGCTTATTATGTCAGTGGTTAATTGTAATCCAATTTTTACACTGCCCAGGAATATTATACCAATGAACCACCCTGCTGTTCTACGTTAAGGTTCCATACTGCCATGGGGGGGTCGGCTGAAAGTCATCAGCTGCTTTTTGGTACCCTGATTACTCATGCATTGTGGTGCTTCCTGCCCCTAACCTGACTCTGTCCCAGGCTGTTATGTTCACCTAGCTTCTGTTGAAGCAGTCCTCAAGATTCTCCCTCTTTCTCTCCGGTCTTGTGACAAACATATAAATCTGCCTCAAAAAAATCATCTGATTTTTATCTAGTAGAGCTTTTCAACTGCAGATACAAAATGAACTTAAGTTCTGGGTTGCTGGTGTTAAATCAGGTTGAAAGCACTTGCAGGGGAGGGATTAAATGTACTGCAAATTCCAACGCAGAAAGTTTATAGAATCAGTGCTTTTTAATTAACAGAATAATGTGAACAAGTTCAAGGTCGAAGCCCACTATCTACCTCTAATAATGTTAAAGGAAGTTATTGTTATGTCAAAATATAAAATGATGTGAACCATGAATGATGATGGTTGGTGTTAAATGTATCCCCTACCCCCACATGTAGAGTTGATTTGTGAGTGGAACCAGTTTAACATGATGCTTTTGTACTGACTTTGGTATTGTGTGACTTTAAAAGTCACAAGTTCATGAAGGTAGCTGCAGAATAGGTTAATTAAATTAATAAAATAATTAATAAATAAAATAGTTAACATTTCAAATGGACCTTTATGGTTACAGAGCTATGAAGAATGTTTATTGAATAAATTATAATAAAGGTTTTTACAAGTTTACACAAACCTTTTAATGAGGCTGACATAGATATTCTACTTTAAACAACTACTAATTCATTCAATAAACTAACACATTTAAATCAACCCAATTGAGACAACAGTTTACACAAGAAATGTTTTTTTCAAGACTGGATTGCATTTTTTTTAACTTAAAATATTAAGGCAGTTCTTCAACTCATCATTTATGGCTGAAACCAAACACCACACATAACGAGGGCAATAAGAAATAAAAGCATGACAGTATAGCAGACGCTAGATGGGTTAGTTCTGTGGATACTCTGCTTAGATGTGGGAGCCTCGCTATGATGACTCTAACAGCACAATGCAGAATGATCAGTGAGGATAACTGCATAAATAATTGCCTAGACTAACAGCTAAAGGCTTAAAGGAATCACTGAAGCTGGTTAATATCTCTCCTAATGTGTTTACACTTACACGGATTACGAAGTAGCTGGTGTATTTTAAAATTTAGCAGCCACTCGGCTTTTAATCAGCCACCTTGTTGTTACTGCATGTAAAAAAAAAAAAAAACAAATACGACAAAGTCTGGTATATTCAAGCGCAAATAATCAGCCACACAGGTATCATTTTATACCACAGAAAAAAACCCTAAAATGTATCATTTATATCAAAAGATAAATTTATATCAATTTTTATGTTTTATCATTTATATCAAAAGATAAATATATAGTAGAACATAACTAGGCTATGGAGATTTGATCCGTGCAAACTGGATGCAGTTTGCCATATACCTGTTCACTTCCTTAGCTATATTTACATTTGCATGGCACTTAAATACAGCTTATAATGTAGTTTGTGAGTGTGTCAGTTCAGTGTACTCAGCCTCTCTCTGTGTAAGAGGAACCCCAGATTCTTAAATCTGCTTCTAATTCAAATTGTCTTGAAATGGTGACTGTTGTTGCCTAAAAAAAGTCACAAATATTCTCTACATGATGGCGTTTAAATAAACTTCAGTCTGTGAGTTCATGGTAATGAAGAAACAATTCACCCAGTGCAGCATGGCTTATTTTTGTTATTGTGTTTTTAGTCAACCATTAAGTTCAATGGCAAAGAGGAATGCAATAAACGGCATTTGTTAATTTGATGAATTCATCAGTAGTTTGTTGTTTCCATGATTTATTTTAGCTCCTGACAACATAATATACCAATCCTTTAATAAAGGTTTAATCTTTACCAAAGCTATAATTACCATAATCTCTCTATTATATAAAGATACTCGACCAGAAAGACTTGTTTTAGTGGGATATCTCACATCTGATGTGTTGCCACACACACTTGCTGCCTCCTTCTTGCGAACACACACAGGCAGCGGCGCACACACAGCGAGTGAGAGGGGAGCAGGAGCAGGCATGTGTGCAGCACTCTGCTCTGCTCCATTTGTGGGGCTCACTATGCAGACAGAGGATGCAGCAGCAGCACAGTGACTCTTTTCCCCATGTTCTCTATCCATCTGGCCCCTTCCTCCCATCTGCCCCCCCCACCCATGCAGCCTTTCCATTAACTTGTCACCTTGTCTTAACTCCTCACTTCCCCCTCTCTCTCTCCTTTCTCTCTTTCGTGGCGGTTCCTCAGTGCAGACCAGGAGCCGTCTTACCTTCAGCAGCGGTGCAGGATGTGAGGGAAGCAGGTAAGAAGCCTTCAGGTTCTTCTCTCTGGCTTGCTCTCTTTCTTTGTCTGCACTACACGGGCAACAGTTTCCCATTTGTTACTGCATATTGTGATCAAGGCTGTGCTAGATAACAGTCAGTAATGTTCTGAGGGTGTGTGTGAGGAGGTTCTAGCAGAAAGAAATGTGTGTATAATGATCACATGGGTTTTGAGGTTCTTAACTTAGTGTAGTGATGCGTGAAATCGTATAAACACACAGTAAGTGGAATTTCCCTTTTCTGGGCTGTTGTTCCTTGAGTTAAGTTTCGCCAAAATCCAAGTAAAATCCTGGACTGCTTGTGAGGTATATCTTCAACAACTGATGATTGCTAGGCTGCACCGGGGCCTCCACAAACACATTAAACACTGAATTGGTTGGAATGGTTTATAATGAGCAATAATAATAAAGAATGCTATATATTCAGTGAGAGCTGCAGCTGATTATTATTTTCAGAATCCGTGAGTTCATTGATGGGCAGCACAGTGGCAGAGTGGTTAGCGCTGCTGCCTCACAGGTAAAACGACCCCAAATCGAAACCACCTGCCAACTGCAGCCTCTCTGTGTGGAGTTTGCATGTTCCCCCCATGCTTGTGTGGGTTTCCTTCGGGTACAGTCCAAAGACATACATGTTAGGTTGGTGACTCTAAAATGTTCATAGGTGTGAATGAGATTGCGACTGGTTCTCTGTCTGTGTATTTGTTTCTGGGTTGGCCCTGAGACAGACTGGGGACCTGTCCGGGGTGGAGCCCGCTTCTCGCCAAATGACAGCTGGGATAGGCTCCAGCTCCCAATGACTCTGAACAGGATGATTAGTTACAGATAGATGGATGTTAGCAAACAGGTGACAAGGAGAGTCCGAATGAATTCTCAGACACTGATTCGTACACTGACGTAGTGCATACTAGACAATATCCTCTGTCCTTTTTGAATATGGTGCTGCAGCAAAGCTCCTAAAATCTCCTTGTGAGCATTAATAATATTCTCAGCAAATAGAGGTGACTGTTTTTTATGTTGAACCAAAGTCTGCTCTTGTTCAGTGTCGTAAAAAAAACAAATGTCATATATGTATACGAAGTCAAAAAACACAGACTTTCCCAAACCCCTGTAGAACTGTGCAAGTGGGGGCTAGTGCATGGTGGAGACATCAGTGAGCGTCATCGAGGTTTTGGAAAACCTGTTGTGTTTCCTCGTACATGCACTTTGACAGCAGGTGAGCTTGTGCCAGAAGTTTTACTTTTGCTTTAAAGTAAAGTTGAATTCCAATAAGTGGGTTACTGTTTTTTTTTTCTGAAAAGATATTATACATTATTTCATACAAGTATATCCTTCTCATAAGCTAATTTTTTCAACAAGGCCTTGACTTTTCTTTAAGAAATAGTTATTTTAGATTTCAAAGACAAAACTCTTGAACCATAACTCAGCTGATTGGTAAATTACAACAATGTCAACAAGGAAAAGTCCAAAACTGTCTGTTATCTCCTGCATACAAAGCACAATACACATCTTTAGTAAAGTAGTTATTGTCACTAACATCATTTCTAATTGGAATTGAAGTCTAATGAAGTCAACAAGACACGGCCCACAGTAGTTTGGCCACACCTGGGTTATAGAATTTCTTAGTTGCTTAGAAACACTAAATGAAATCGGGATTCACTTGACCTTCACCACCACCTTTTTGCAAAAATGTTTTTCATTGATTCCAGACATTTTCTAAAAATGTACCTGTGAAAAAGTGAAAACAAACATCCCCTGACAGATTATTATTAGTTATTGAGAAAATGATGAATCTCTAATATGTGTGCAACTCTCACAAAATTCATCAATTATTATTCACTTATTTACAGTGTTCAGCTTTTCTGTCTTCAAACAAAAAAAAAAAAAAAAGAATAAAATCTGATGCATTATGTTAAAACGTTTTAGTTTTTTTTTCATTGAGTAGGGAATACAGTACTAATTCTAATACCATATTGAGTGTCTGAAATATTCCAGTCTAGATACTCACTGTAGGTCTTGCAGGTCAAAGACAGCTGGGTACAAGAAGAACTACAGACAGGAATAAATCAAAAAAACTTTCTTTTTCAAAAAGGGCAGATGCACAGGGCAGTGGGGGGTTTTCTCTCTAGTAAAATCACCTTGTGATATTGGGATATTGTTAGATGTATTTTGTCGTCAACTGTGTAGCGACTGATTGAAAGAGTTTGACTCTTGCCGTAGTTGCAAAATAAATTTGTTATTTTGGGCCGTGAGCGTCAGTTTCAGCCTATGTGGTAACTAATGTGGCTTCTGAGTGGGCTTAATGCTTAAGCTAATGTTTGTTAAAGCTACAATATGCAACTGCTGGGAATCAAGTTTAACGGTTTGATCTTATGTGATTGGTCAGAAGGGTGAACCTCAATGAAAAAACCTTTAGAAGTAAATATCTCAGACTGCGAGTCTGTGTCAGAGTGTCAAGAGCACCTCTTCACATTAACAGAAGTTGTGGACATACCTCCACTAAAAACATATTTGAAATATTTCACATTTAGAATGAACCCAGAGATGTTAACATACATTTAAAAACAACACACATCATTTAGTCAGTTTTAGTTGTATTAATTACACATACTGTATGTACATGAGTTGTTGAAAGACGTCCAGCTGCAAACCCTGCCTCAGGCAAACCCCAATTCACATTCAGAAATCCAACCACTATATTACTGCAACGATAAAAGTGTTAATCCTGGTTGAGGCGGCTGGCACAGAGGCCCATTATCTGTATGTAGTAAAGTATGTTGTGGAGAAAATCCTCCCTGCTAAAATATTCCAGTGAAAAGGAATTTAGTATTCACCATATATCATGATGTCAGCAGAAGTAAAACTAAAACAAACAGAGCTATTATTTTAATAATGGGGAATATAGAATATAGGGAATAGGGCAGGAAATTCACTCCTTTATTAAAAATATAATCATTTCTTCCTTTGAAATGAACTCAGTGTGCATCTCGCAATCCATCAAGTTTGTTATGTTGCTCTGACTGGGATCTCATCCAGCTAGTGGCCCACGTATGACATGATGGATGAGGTCGAGTTTGATGAATATTCTATACATATTATATGACTTGTCACTACTGCACTGGTTGTCTATGGCAGAGCTTCTCCACCTTTCAGACCCACTAAATAAATCATTATTTAACTTGCCACTCCTGATCACAGGCTATGGCCTGAGGGTGAACAAGAGCCAGGAATTTGGTACGAGTCTGTGAGGCTACATGCTCAAAGTGACATCGCTCCTATAGCTGATGTCAGTGACACAATCAACAAAAGCTAAAAGAAAACATGAACATCTATTGGCACAAGTGTATTCACACGTGAATTCTTTTGCTGTGAAACTATGAGAAAACAGCGATGACATAACTGCACATTTCACAGCTGTGTGGGAAGTGATCTTCAGATTGTCAGTTTTCAGTCCAGATTTTTCCAAAGCCAAAAAACTGCTCAGTTTTCTTTGCTCTACACAGACATGTGAGCAAACATTTTCACTAATGACACTGAGCTGACTGAGGTCCAGGACCAAAGGCAGGCACCACCATAACAGACATTTATCTATCAGTTAAAGACCCAGCATCATTGTTTCCCTTAAAAGTGATATTTACTACATGAGTGGATTCATTAGGAATAAAATAATCTTGCTGCAGCAAAAATGTATTAAATAAGATAATATCTCAAATGACTATACTTGTTTTCTCTATCTAAAGTTCAGACACATCTGATCCTCAAACTGGAAAGAGGTGAATAAACCTTGAAGTATGAGTTTACTCAAATGAATAATAAAGATAAATATTATATAATGTCCACTGATCAGTTTTTTGGATTATTACTATCTACTGTATTATCTGCAACCACTTATCCTGTGCAGGGTCGTGGAGCCTAACCCAGCTGTCATAGGGCGAGAGGTGGGGTCCACCCTTGACAGGTCTCCAGTCTATCTCAAGGCCAACACAGAGAGACATACACAGACAGACAACCATTCACACTCACATTCACAAATACAGGGAATTGTGGAGTCACCAATGAACCTAACATGCATGTCTTTGGACTGTGGGAGGAAACTGGAGCACAGAAAGACCACGAACAGTCACGGATGCAAACCCACAACATTGTAGCTGTGAGGTGGCAGCACACAGCACTAACCACACCACCACCGTGCTGCCCACACTGAAATATTACATCGGAACAATACTACAACACCACATCCAGAAACTGTGTCCCACGCACACAGTCAGCAGTTTTAATGTTGACAATCTGGCAGAAAGTGGAGTGTAGACGATCTATGTGTGAGAGCAAGTCAACAAAGCGTATGATTTAAGATGTGACAATACTGTTGGTTCCCAAATTCCTATCAACAATTAAAAGCAGTTTCTTCTCACCACAACTAGATTAATTCATCCTGAACCAAATGTCTGTATAAAAATACTGTATGCATAGAAATAGTACTGCAGCAGGAGCAGTGATATTATGGCAACAGCAATGTAAATTATAATAGAAGAAGCAGTTACGTGTACTAGACATAAGTCAGACGTTAGTGGTTGAGTTAGACCCTAGTGTCACCAACTGACTTTCTCAGTTCCAAAGGCAGCTACAGGTCTCGCGTTGTTACCTGGAGCTGTTTGGGGGCACTTGTTGAGAAGACAAATGCGGCCATTTTCTTAGAATAACTGTCTCAGCAGTAGATATATAGTACAAGTTACTGCCATAGTGTTAGTGTTTGTTATAGCAGTAGCAGACGTGATACAATATAACCTTACAAATAGCCCACAGTGTTCTTTGTAAATGACATTCACAACACCTACGGTGACTGGCACCTGGTTTTTATTGGTACTTTGAGGGGCGATGTCCAGGGTCGTCGGAGACGAGTGTTACATTTAACAGTGCTGGCAGACACACAGTGTGACTCCTTTAGGACTTAGATGTGATTACCACCATAAGTTTGTTCCTGCATCACTTAAAAACAACATTACTGTAAATCTCGCAGCATGGGACCAGGTCCAGTGTTGTCCAAGACCTTTATTTTATCTACACATGGTTTCAGCCGAAATGACAGATGGTGTTAATGTCAGACAGAGGTCAACATGCACTCTCATACACAGCAAACTGAAATGCATCTATTCTGACACCTGTCCGTCATCGCTAACAGCACAGTTTTCCCACATTGACCCGTATCCAGCTGATTGCTGTTTAAAAAGATGAAATAACATTATGTGACATGTCAGTGACAAAACACAAATCCATCCAAAGAGGCACCTTGTTCCTGAACCATAATAACATTATTAACATATCAGTTACTGAAGCCATTTAAAAAGATACAAGAAAATACCTTCTGGATTGATGCATTTGAAGACTTATTCAAATATCAGGTTGGTTCTTTGCATTAATAGATAAAGATGTAGTGAAACATTCACAGTGAAGTAAAGAAATTTCAAATCTGTCCAAGTTAGTATTTTTATTACATTCAAAGCCTTTCTAGACTCATATAGAGTATTTTATCCGGTGAGTACTGCTACGAGGAGACTTCCTGGAAAATAGTTTCTCCAGTGTGAAGCTGAATTGATGGAGGCTGTACGTCACACCCACTGGTCACTGCTCCACTCCTCTGTGTGTGTGTGTGTGTGTGTGTGTGTTTACTTTTATGGCCAGCAGTGTCAGAAACAGTTTAAGTTTTATTTTATACTATTGTTGAGTGAGCACATTTTGACTGGTCCCCACTTTTTTTATGTTATTATTGTCTGAGAGTATTTGTGCTCTTCCTTTTATGTTATTGGTCAAAATCTTCCCATAATTAAAAAAAAAACATAGAAAACATAATCCAGGTGCAGTTAGGTTCCTTGTAAAACATATCTGTGTTTGGATCTTAGTTGTTTAGTTGTTTAGTTAGTTGTGCATTTGTCCAGCAGGCCGTGGTCCCTTATCAGTGGCAGGAGTTGGACTAAGTAGCTCAGTGGTCACCCAACTGTTCTGTTGCGACATAGGTCTTTGTTCAAACTGGGGCATTTCCTGGATACCAGGTGAGCATGTTACTAAATCTGTAAATCTTTTTAGGCTCTCAGTGGGCTTTAAATGTTTGTCAGTGCAAACAGCCATACAAACCAAAGCAATACTTAAAATGCCCCAGCTCTGCTGATGCTGTTCTTACAGTGTACTACATTAGGTACTGTGGTCATGAAGATGGGAGGTACTTGCTATTTTTCTCCACATGTGAAAGGTGCAGGTTCATGCACCCTTCAGTTAAATGACAGGTAAAACTAGTGTAAATATTGGCTTGATTCTTACCTGTTTTCCTTCAGTAAGCACGAACTGCCTGATCATTATCACAGAAACTAGTAAATGTAAGGTGGAGTCTAGACATGAGAGGAAGTTCAGCAAAAATCAAGAAAGTGCTTGAGCCTGAATCCTTTGCTGATGCCTCTTGTACAAGGAAATAAACATTTGTTTATTTTTGATATCAGAGTTTGCTTTGACATCATGAAAAGCCTGCTTACTTACCTTATTCCCAGATTGTCTCCATACCATGCACCCTATCAGTACCACTGGTCCTTTAATGACACAACCATAATATAGTAAATAGGGTGTGTATTTCAGTGTAGGTTGGCACCAGTGAGTTTAGTGATGTACCAGATGGTGAAGCATGTGGAGGCTGCAGGGCTGCAGACCTGCTTGTAGGTCCATTATGTGCGCTGTGCTCCTGCTGAACTCAAGTTCTCTAGCCTTTCCACTGAAGACTCATTTGTGAGAATTACAGAGGCAGCTTTGTCATTCGGTTCTCCCTAGTTCCCACTTCACCCAAGTTTAGCCTGAAGAAGAAAAAGAGCGAGGGAGAGTGAGAGGCCTGCTCATTTCAGAGCAAACAGAGTGGGCAGGGGATGGGGGAGGGGCAGTGACAACAGTTCTGCCTCCGTTTTTCTTTCCTCCCAATCTGCCCCTACAGAACACCAATACAGCAGATGTGTGCTCTCACTATGAACCTTCTACATTAATATTCGCACTCAGTATGGAGTGAGGGAAGGCATCAGAAGTGACCCCATAATTGCTGAATTGCACTTGCTGAGCAACACCAGACTAAGGACCACATGCAGTACGGCAACAACTACTGCAACACATCCATGCAGTGTATTTGTCAACTAGCACTGAGCTCCTGTCCATCTGTTGCATGACAGGGAACCTCAGCATCAACTATGAAACTCCACTGCCAGCGGTGTAAAATACAGATGTGTTGAAGTGCTCAACAGTCCTTTTTAAGGCTGGGAAACTCTCCTGAGGAGGCAAAACCCAGTCACTGTCCTCACATTTATCATGTGAGACTGTCCTCCTGCAACATATGTCCGACTGATTTGTTAAATGTGCAGCCAAAAACAACAGATAGGTATGAGACACAAAGCTCAGCACTTTGACATAGGAGATTGTAATTTGACTACATGTTGTAAAGGTACTGACCACATTACATCTAGATTTAGTGCCTAACCCTAAACAAATCACAGTTTCAACAGATACTGTATTTGAACAAATTGTTCGTTGATTTGCATGAGATAACAGGTACAAACAACCTCTGATACACTGAACACAAGTGTGAGGGTAACATCTCCAACTCTGGCCAATACCTCTGACCAAAAGCTGATTTCATTTCTATAGTCAGAGGGACATTTTGCGTTACAAATACGGAAATTGCAAAAGCTGCCACATGACAACAAGCAACTTCATGTTCTTGCAGAAAGCTCCCTGGCAGCCATTAATACGGACTGTTCAGGTTACATTTTGACACACACATTTCCTCTCACCAAACACAATATACTCGACATGGTCTATTTGCAGTTAATAACACAACCATCTGTGTGAAATCTTTGCATATCATAGCAACTGATTCACTCATATCATTAACAATTCATCAGTTGTAATTCATTCCTCATGTATTAAGATGTTTGAGGTTTGTGTTTGGTTAAATTGAAGTGTTAAAGTGAAGATCTAATTAACGGATCAGTTGTATGATGCCTATAGTTCGGCCTTTGTTCGTAGTAGCACCCATGTAATTCTTACTGTGCTACTTGACAGTAAATTCTAAACACTGTACATATGTTGACAAAGATGTTTTGAGAATCGACTTGAATTTTAACAATTTGTATGTGTTTTCTAAAAACGCTCTTGGAAATTATTCCATTCCATTGCATCAAATATTTTTGCTTTAATATCTATGTTTAGTTTGGTCTGCGTGTGTGTGTGTGTGTGTGTGTGTTGGTTTCCATCAGCCTCTTAAACTCTTCTAGTCAACTTACACACCCTGTGCACGGTCCCTCTGGGATAAAGAGCATTTTTGAATCTTGAATCAATCTCTCTCTTTCTCAAGTGTTTCAAATCACAGATGGGCACATTTTCACATTTCACTTTCAGCTTTTCACCTTTTTGTCTTCCCGACCCTAAGTCTTTCTGTCATGTGCCTCCCTTTCCTCCTGGATTTCTTCCTCCACTGTATTTCTTTTACATTCCCCAGGCTGGCAGGTAGGCTGTGATTAATTGGGGTGCTGGCCAGAGATTTTCACTGCTGTGGATCACAAGAGAATTGGATGGGGAGGGGCAGCACTCGAAGAGCCTGGCTGCACTGGATTTTAATGACATTTTATGTCAGTAAATGTCCATTTAGTTATTTATCAAAAGTTTATGCTCCAAAGATCTCCTCTAAACTTTCAGCAGTTCTGCAGATCTGTGCATTAAACCAATTTACAACTGTGTTTTGTTATGCACAGAACACAACAGAAACTTTTGTCAAACCTCACAAATCAATCAGCTACAACCTGCTGGTTTTTAATGTTGTGGTTGATTGAAATGTTTAATGTAATGCGACCAGACAAGGACTGTAGCTAAGCTGACTGTGGGAGGAAACCTATGCAGGCATGTGGAAAACATATTCACAAACTTCACACTGATGATACTCTTCTCAAATGAGCCCACAAACACCATTTGTTATTTTTAGCACATTTTACGTATTTATTTTTATTTGAGTCCTTTACTCATGAGTTGTGGTATTATTATTATTGCTTGGGATATGCTTTGTAAGTGACAGCCCTTAGTACAGTTTCAATCAATTTAGAGTAGGTTGTGACAATTACACCAGAGACAACACTTCCACAGCTGTGCATTATTTGTAGCTTTTCCTCTTCCTTTCCATCTTCTGTGTGCATATTTCAGGTAGAGCACTTTTGCAGCTTGTTAATCACTGTAGTCAATTACTGTAGGGACGTTGGTTGGGTGTCACCATATAGTAAGACTTAAGTGATAACACAGACAGTCTGCATTTATCTTTACCCACAGCACCTAGTATCTGTCCCTTCTCTAGCTTGGAGCTGCAAATTAACTTTCTACTTCACAATCTCAATCTCACCTTGGCTTGGATTCCTGCATCAGCAAATTTACAGGAGATTTCATTTCAAATACAGCATGACATGCTTTGCTTGTGTTGCCACATGGTGGCTTGGCACCAATGTGTAGAAGTAAGTGCTGCTACCAACTGCTATCTACTTCTATTTCTGAAGTAGAATTTAAACGTCTTCAAGCAGTGACAAACGTACGCATTAAGTAAAATGGAGAAGTTCAACGTTGCTTGCTGGTTTAGCCTCCAACAGCCTCTTAGAAAAGACGTCTAACCGCTGAATGTGCCACTGTGTTCACCAGCTACTCTTTGATTTGTCTGTCACATTAAACATAGTAATTTGATACATTGGTAGTTTTTAGATGCATCGTGTGAGGCTGCAACACAGTCACAAATATACTGTATCACATTTTAACATGTGATGATGGTTTTCTTCATTTTAATCAAAAAATGCTTCAATTGACTTTGCACAATACGACTCTCACACTTTTATTCAATTATTTAAGGAAAATGAATTTTGGATTTTTTTGAATTTTTGAATTTTGGATTTTTTTAAAATTCAGATTGTTGATCAGCTACATGTGTCTCTCCCCCTGCGCTGTCATCACCATCAGAGTACCCGGTTTCTTCAGTGTATGTAAAGACAGTCATCATTGTTGAGGAATTTTAGCCCATTGTACTCTACAACATTGCTTCAGTTCATTGAGGTTTCGGGAATTGTTGCTTCAGATTAATGTCTTGGTACGTGGTCCAATTTCAACCAAGCTTTAGCAGATGGCCTTGCATTTACCTCAAGAATCCTCTGGTCTTGTGGTTTGTTCACATGCTGTTTTGTGGACAGCAGACACTTTCTCCTGACAACCCTACCAACCACTTGTTCAGTGTTCTTCTCATTTTGCTGTCATGGACTTTAACATTTAATATGCTCAGTGAGGCCTGTAGGCTCTGAGATGGAGCTCTTGTTTTTTTTTTTAGTATTTCTATGAGCTTTTCTCAGTGTGACCTTGGGCTGAATGTGCTGGGACATCAAGTCCTGGGAAGATTAACAACTGTCTTGAACTATATCTATTTGTGAATAATATTTTTCTCTGCAGAAAACTGAACTCCAAATTGTTCGGAAATGGTTTTATAACTTTTCAAGTTGATGTGGACCAAGAGTTGCCTCTCTAAGAGTATTGATTTTGCCTTTGTGTTAACACAAACCTGAATGCTCCAGACCAGCAAACTGACAAAGCTTCTGCTTTTATAGGTGTTTGCAGACTTGCTGACGATCAGTTAATCAAAGGCTGATGATTAGCAGGCACTGTCTGCAATAATTTCTTTTAAATCCTATAGAAGCAGTAAGGGGCACCTAGTTCTGCCCACATGTTTTTTTCCTTTTGGCAAAATTTTTGTTCAATAAATAAATAAATAATCACAGGGAAAAAGGTTATGCGTTGTTTGTCTGAGATTGTATTTGCCTAATACTAACACCCACAACAATCACATGATTTTTATTATTTTTTACACAAAAAAAACATAAAATTAAAAATGACTGTATATCAAAGTCTTCCACCAAAATGTCTAATTGTAGTTTGTTTCCACAAAAGTGCATTACGATTTCTCATTGTAATACAAACCACTTGTAATCAAAATAAATTTTGTTTTTGAGTTAGTTTTTTATTACTTGTGTCATGGATAGGAATGAACAGAGTAGGTGTGGCGTTGGCAAGCCATGGGCTGGAGCAAGCATGATGTCAGCCAACTATGGTTTAACTTGGGTCAGCTGATTCAGAAACAGACTGGATGAGGGTGATGTCGATGTGGAGCAGCATGAAGACATGGCTTTGGCCTGGAGACTCTGGTGGCATGTCATGAGCCAGATTCTGTGGGAGGTGTGGGATCAGCTGACCGTTGGAACCTGCAGGTGTGATAGCAGCCAACATCTGAACCTGGGCTGACGTAGCAGCAGACGTAGCTGGGCTGACGTAGAAGAATCATGTGGCAAGCGGGAGGATGTTGTCCCAGGTCTGGAGCACTGTAGGACTGTTGGTGGGACTTGAATTAATAGAATTATTACTGCCTCCAGAGGTCACATCCATGAACAGCTGACACATTAGCACAGCTTTAGTGAGGGGGAGATTCTACCTGATTCTCTGTGGTTTGGAGTTCAACTCTTATTTAGTTACTGTTCCTGTCTCAGTAATGTGATTACTGAGACAGTAAACTATGATTGGCAACAAAAACTATTTTGTAAAGTGTTAGGAAAGATCATGGTCATTCATTTCCAAATCACAGAGGGCCTCTCAGGTTAATCCCTGCCATGCTCCATCCAGCCATTGCTACATTTTCCTTTCTTTTGTAGTCCAGAACAAAGAAGGAGGATAAACTGAGTTAACTGCAATGGTGAAGATTAAAGCACCTCTGACCATTTTTGTGTGCTCCTTCCTTTAGTGATTCAATGTGGCTTATCGCTTTGCAGCAGGGGATGGATTTATGGAGCACTCTGGTCAAGACAAATCACTGTGAAACAACAAGGCTTTTAATTCCTCAGCTTTGCACGCATTCAGAATATTTATGGTGCTATTATTTATTTTGTCAGATTAATTCTACTATTCTCTTAAGAGTCTTGTACACTTGAACCTGTTTCTTGAATTGTTGCACACAGATACTTTTATAAAGGTCTATAAACATGTCTTTTATCCTATTCATCTAATCAAGTATTTTAAGTATTTTAGTATTTGGGTTTGTATTGCATTTGATTGCAGGTTAATATAAAACCTCTTTAGTCCCATCCAGTCCAGGTCATTGCGCTGTTTATTCAGTAAAATCTCATCGAAGAATGAATGAATAATGCAAGATCTGAAGAAACGGCAGTTGAATTTTAGGTTATTTATATTTTTAGCATTTTTGTATACAAAGAAATTCTGTATAGATACTTACATTTTTAGGGTATAAATTCTAAGTTCTTTTCGTCTCATATCTTAAATATGCAGCAGTAGTAGTAACAGCAGCGGAGAGAACTGAAGAGAAAGACAGTAAGCTGAGGATGGTTTCTACAAAGGGAACAGGCCACGAAACTAACTTTGGCTACAACCTGGTCCATTTACAGTTGGGTGTGAAAGTGTGTATTCGCCTAATTTGAAATGGCAAAAAAGGTGAAACAAAGATTTTTATTTCGTCAATATAATATTTAATGCAAGTGGCGGCAGTGGCCTACTGACCACAGGTTCGCATGCCGCTCTGTGTCCCTGGGCAAGACACTGACATCCCCAACAGCCCATTCCCATCCCCAGCCACACAGTGCTGGTCCAAAACCTGGTAGAAATTGGGGAGGGTTGCGTCAGGAAGGGCATCCGGTGCAAAAACTGTGCCAAATCAACATGCAGACAATGACCCACTGTGGCGAACTCACAGGATAAGCCGAAAGGACAAAACCAACAAACAAAAAAATATTTAATGCAAATTCATATAAATTACAATTAGACATACAAGCAAGTTTTGTGCAGTAGTTGATTTGTACTAGTCCGAATGCAACATGTTCGGCTATTAACAGAATAATTGCACCACTGAACTGACTGGACGGTCACCTATGTTGTATGTTGTAAAATACCATTTAAAGGTTTATCCCTGTTTTTTTTTAAACAATTTAAACTTTGAGCCAAACAAAACCACCCACTGTAGAAGGGCTTAGTCCATACAGTCCTGCAACAGTTCAGATGACATGATGTTATTTCAAATTCTCTATAATAACAGTTACAATTGCTACAGTAGTCGGATCAGTGAAGTAATTTGTGATTTCAACCTCTGCTGTGATGGACAGTGCTACATCTTGCTGAATCCACTGCTGAACTGTTGTGAGGGCCAATTCTCATGAAGACCTGAACCAATGGTGTTCTGGGACAACAGCCTAAGATAAAGACGTAGGATTGTAACCTCAGGCGTTTTGGACATTTGACATCCAGGCTTTATTTGCTGTCCTTGCACATCCTTCTACCCTCTAAATGACTTAACGTATCTCCCTTCTTCCCTTGTCTGTGATTCGCCAGCAGGTCCTCAGGATGATGAGAGAGTGTGGGGGCGTGCCTGAGGACAGGAGCAGCAGACAAAAACAGTCATGGAGGTGGAGGGCACAGCGGAGCCAGCCTTTGTGGATGTGGACCAGGGTCTGACGCTTGCCTGCATCGCTTTCCTCTGCCTCTTGCTGGTGGCCATGATCATCCGCTGTGCCAAGGTGATCATGGACCCCTACAGTGCAATCCCCACCTCCACATGGGAGGAGCAGCACCTGGACGACTAAGACATTCAGACAGGCAATCTACACACCATGTCTATGGGGGTTTCTCCAGGCCACTGCATAACAAAACCAGCAATGTCTCCATCCAGAAAAGGATGGTTCTTCAAAGATTGTGGAGTGAGGCAGTGCTGCTGTTTGAAACCTATAAAATCTAGATCTATAAAATATGTTTTGGGCATTTCAGTAATCTTAAAATCCACAAAGAAGCACCTAACAGTACAGGTCCTGTTACTGAACGTCTTTTGCTTGAATACACATTCTAAAAAGGTTCTGTTGTGTTGCAAGCCTGAACCATTCCCTAAAATGTTTCGACAGAGTTGAGTATTCCATATAGTTCCAGGAGCAGTAAACGTACCAAACACTCTATAAAACCTTTTGGTTCACAGTTGAAAAGTACAAAGAAGACATCTTATACGTCTAGAAGGATTAATATATTCGAAGGAGGGAGGTGGGGGGCTGCTGGGATCTTTGTACCACCTAAGCCATTGATGGATTGACACAAGTACAACTGCACCCTAAAGCACATAAACCTGTCTTTTTTATCTAACTAGAGATGTCTTCAGGAGCCCCAGGGCTGCCTTACATTCCTGCTGGACCAACAAATAATCAATATGGTCGTGGGACGCTGTCCTTGACTGCACTTTCCCTTTATGTCTGTAGAGACTGGAATGTCTATTAGTTAAGGAAGAACATGAAGAAGAGAAGTCACAGTCTTGGAAAGTTTGTGCCATATCTCTAACTTGGTCTAACGTAAAGCAATACTTTGGCCAAATTACAGCTTGGATCATTGTAGTTTTGCTTTTCATTCAGACTGAAGTTGATATAAATCACAATGATCCTAAAATGCATTAACATTATGCATCCTAAAGCTGTTCAATGCATTTGAAGAGATTTGTGTGTTTGATCAAATTAGCCCTTATCTGTTGACTATGCCCTACGTACTGTATACAGTACTAGTACTTCAGTGAAAAAAATAAGCGTAACGCCATGTTAACATTGGCTCAGCTGAGGAGAGTCTACAACTAGAGACAGTGTTTAACCTCCACACATTGTGTGATTACGTATTAGCATAAGCCTCGAGGGATCCGCAGTTTTCCAGGGTTATCATCATTTAATGGCTAAATTGAGACAACAGAAAGTTTACTAAAACTCAATGATTTCTAAAAGATGAAGAAATCATGTTAAAAAAAAGGGCACTCCAGTGATATTCCATGTCTTAATCAGCTAGTCAGAGGGAGTAATAATCAGTCTTTAGACAACTGTCAGACAGCCAAGTTCCTGTGTTGCATCTGAACTAGCTGCTTTACACCTCTGTTTAAATTATAGTTTCATCTGTTGTTTCTGAAAAGGTGAAACATAATAAGTTTACAATATAATAAAAATGTGTACTGTAACTACTGCAGTTTTTGCTTTTAACAATCAAAACCTTCAAGATGTTACACAATGAAAAATTACAGATCCTGTGACTATTTACTACATGTAAACAAAAATCACTGTATGTTTCTGTTTATATTATCCATCTGGTTTAATTTTTAATTATTTACTCTATGACTTGCTGTTAGCACAATGTCTGAACTGGTTGATGACATTTAACTGACATGTTGTGGAGAGGATTGAGGAACACTTTAAAATTAGGGCCGGTACCACGTGCAAAAGGCTGGATGATGAGAGCAGTCCTGAAAGTACTGCAGTAGAGTTCTGCAGAAATCACTGGGTTTGACTGGGTTTTTGCTTAAATAGTTGAAATAAGCTCTGTGATTAACACAAAGAATAGATTTTCATGTTTTACCACATAAAATTAATTTTTAAATATATCCTTACAAGGCTTTTGCTGACAAGTGACAACCTCTGAGACCAAAGAGGCTGTCAGGAACATTATATATTATCATCAAAAATACGAACATTATAGCCTTACAGGTGGTTTGTCCCACTAAAATGACGCACAGGACCACTGAATCATTGAAACAGAACCTATACGTAGCAGGGCGGGCACCATGACACATGCAGCAGCTAGTTTTACACAATGTTCCACTGGGTTAAAACAGTGCGAACATAGTGGTTTGTGTATCAGGGACATCAGGGTTTGGGTTAAGTATTAAATAAACACCATTATTAAAATAAAATCCTTTTTCATGAATTGACTAAATTGTCACATGATACATGTCACATGACTCATGTGACAACAAAGAAACAAACCGCTGACCCATTCACCCACACCACCTTCCTGTCAGAATTAGAGGCTGGATTCCTGAACTGAGTCTGACCCGTCAGTACTCGAGGATTTGGGCTGGGTTTGGACAAACATTTTGAAATCATCTTCGACTTCGGTTTTGGCAGGTTAGGATAAATACCCATAATTTTAAACATTTTGAACTATAAAGCATGAAATACAACTTGCTTGTCGGTGCTGGGGTCTAGTTTGGTCACTGGGTGACTTTGTTATATTTGCCACAGCCACTCCACCCCAATTTAAAAGGATCATGGTAGTTGTTCATTTGCTTGTACCAACGACCCACCTACGTAGTTGTCTGTCACAGGAGGACAGTCTCCATACACTCACTAGTCAGCCTTAACAGCTTTGTTGTGCTTATAACACAGGATCACTAGATAGGAATAGATACTAGTTGGGTAAGAAGAATTGAACGTGATCTGTGAAGATTATAATGCTGAACAAAATGTGTAAATATCACAAACTTCTGTTTGTCACAGAGCTTATTTTGTGCAATGATCTAAAAGCTAATGGAGAAATTGACTTATTGTCAAAGTAACCAGTGAGATGCTACCTTGAGGGTTGGAGTACAAAGATACATCATCCCCACGTCACTTCATACTAAATCACTGGAGTGTCCCTTTGAATCACTAAAACGTAGAGAGGCCTTTGCAGTTGGTTTCATTGTAAGCCACATAGGGAACTTTTGTATGTTTTTTTAAAGAGTCTAGACTTTATAAAAGGACCTCGTTTTGACTTGCACTTGCTTGAGATTCAGTGTCTGAGTAAACCTATGTAGCATTAACGCTCAGACAATCTATAACCATTTAGCCTTTACAGTTTATTAATACACATGCTTGAATATGTGTTACTACAGCTTCAGCATGTCCTTCCCTGTCACAGAGACAACACAGTAAACAGGCTTCCCCTCTATGTCATGTTCTGTATGTTGAAGCCCACAGCAGTGTGAACTACACCTATTACACATGGTTGCCTCCATGCATTAATAGGCCTTGTCTGCATTGCTAAAGCCATTAGTTTAGAACAAGCTAAGGTTTTGTTGTTGCTGTTAATTGAATCTGTCTGACTTATGTATCTGCATAGACAGCATTTATCACTTACTGTATGATGCCAGTTGCATGTTATTAAGTGCCTATGCTTAAAGCAAACCACGGAAGAGCCATTTAGCACAATGCTGAGTTACACATCAGTCCCGAAGTCCCTTCAACTTATCTTCCTTGGAAAAATTACCATTTTTGGATGGGAAAAAAGCACATTATACTTCTTTTTAAGTCAGCTGGGTTAAATAGGTGTGCGTAATCCTTTCCAGTGGTCTCAGATATCCGGGAAATCAGTGAAGGTGTCAGCAGGGGTAAATGTGGAAGTCAGCAGTTTACTGACACGCTTGACTTCAAAATTGAGCAGTGGAGATGAAATCACCTTATTTAATATGCTGTAAAACAATCTGGTAAAGCCTCCTACACAGTTCAGCAGCACTGCAGACTGGAAAAGAAAGAGGATAATTGTGAACTCTGCATGCCTGCATCATGTTCTGGTGTCCAATGCAACTTTTTGGGGTGTCTGTGGAGCAGGAGGCAGAGCGGTCGTCCACCAATCCCCCAATTTGTTGGTTCGATCCCCGGCTCCTCCGGTCACGTCAAAGTGTCCTTGAGCAAGACACCGAACCCCAACTTAGTTGCTCCTGGTGAGCGTTAGCCAGCTCCCCCATTGGTGTGTGAGTGAGTGAGTGTGTGTGTGATTGTGAGTGTGAATGGGTGAACAAGAAGCCGTATAAAGAGCTTTGAGTGCCAATAAGTAAAAAAGCGCCATATAAGTGCAGAACATTTACAATTTCTTTGTCCTCCCCAATATTTTTATGCTCCAGTGGTATTTATCTTGGAGCAACGCATATCCCTAAGTCTGATCTGTTAATGGATATACCTGACAACATTTTGGCAAATGATTTCCAATTAATTAATTTATTAATTAATACAAAAACCAGTGTATTACTACAAATTGGGTGAGTGTGTGTATAAGATAGGTGAAAAAGACAGATGAGGAGTAACAGAAGAGAAGGGTAGCAGTCTGCAGTCTGCTTAAACCTCACTTATTTTCTCTAAGAAAGGGTCACAGAGTTTAAAATTACAAGTTGTTTCCTTTTGCACATATTTTACTGTACTAACAGTCATCTCCAGACTGCTCAGATTATTATTATTATCATTAATATTATGATTATTATTATTTATTTTTATTTATTTGTTTGTTTATTTGTCCTTTGGGCTTATCCCATGAGTTCAGGTTCGCCACAGTGGATCATTGTCTGCATGTTGATTTGGCACAGTTTTTACGCCCAATGCACTTCCTGACGCAACCCTCCCCCAATTTCTACCGTGCTTGGACCAGCACTGTACAGTTGGGGAGGGGGAATGGGCTGTTAGGGGTTCAGTGTTTGGCCCAGAGACACTTCGACATATAGCCGGGACCGGAGATCAAACCACTGACCCTGTGGTCCGTGGATGACTGCCTTACCAACTGAGCTATGGCATTATCTGACAAACTCATTTTAATGACATTTAAGGGGCAAAGTCAGGTGTGACAAAATGTTCAAAAAGCTTTTCAAGATCTGCTGTGGAGCAGTCGCTTCATAAATGTGACACTCTCCTGCACGTGGGGATGGAGGCCAACATGGAGGCAGCATTGTTCACATCCTGTCAGAGGTTTTCCACCGTTCCACTGAACTACTCCCATTAAGACATGTGGACAAGAAAAGTCCTAAGTAAACATGGATGTACACAAGAAGCTCCACAATAATGTGCTTATTGGACCCCAGAGATACACAATGGGCCTCATGCAGGAACATCTTCATATATTTGTCTTAAGCTTGTCCTACTTTTCTCCACGAGTCTTACTCATACAAATAAAGTTGGGAACCAAATATGAAAAAGCCCCAGGTACTCCTAACCAAACCTGCAGCATGTTCAATTGTTTAAATGCAAGTTAGCATGCATGGATAATGCTACAACGTACAACACAACGTGAAAGATGGACTGCAGCAAACAAAGAAAAGTGATGTCCACGTTGGAAAAGAGAGGGCAGTACAAGTGGGGAAACTAATTATCTGCAAGACTGGTTGCTCATCAAATCTGACCAAACATTTAAAGCAGCACAGAGTTGAACTTGATGTCTTGCAGTCTCTGAGCGCCATCAGACCTCTCTCCTCCCTGCACAGGACGTCAAAATCTTTGCACTTCACTTTAACTGTTTGTACACGTGTATGCGTATGCTTTCCAAAAAAAAAAAAAAAGGCTTGTCCATGACTACTCGTGTCTACATGGCTGTTATTTATATTGTCATTGCTCTTCCCTGATATCTGAAATTTGCATACTTAATATCAGTTCGTGGCAGTAGGGGACCCACAGCAATAAGAACATGACAGTAGCTTACAGGTGTCAGTGAGGTGTGATTAGAGCAGCTGTACTGTGACAGAACAAGGTGAGAATCCTTCAGGATGCATGATGTTAGACACTAAAAAACGTTTTTCCGAAAAAACATCTCCATGACGACTATAAGAGGAGGTGACTATGACGACAGTCACAGTCAGATATTAGAAAATCCTAAAGCTCCAAGCGACATTACTCTGTCAGGTGTTAGAACAGAGGGAGATAGGAAGAGACAGGGAGAGAGAGGTTTTCTGACTTCTAATGTAAACTACAAATTTATACAAATGAAGCCACAATCGTTCTTCATTCACACAAGTGTGTTTCCCCCTGTAGAGAAGGTTATGACAGATCTGGGCAACTTGTGAATTTCATTTGTATCCAAAACAAGAATCTAACCACAAGAAAGTTAGAGAATGCCACAGGGTTCTCTCAAGTTCCTCCTGTATTTTTGTATAAGGGAAAATCCTTTTTCACAGAAACACTAAAGGAGAATATATTTGCTTACAAAAACTCAAAGCACCAACTTTACTGCCACCCAGACAGGGCCCTCAGTGGGCAAAGTTAGAGGTGGTCATAATCTTTTTTTTTATGTGGTATATTAAGGTAGAATTTTAAAATGACATTAAAAGCAGCTCAAGACTCACAAGGGTTAAACTGATTAAAGTGCAGCCAGAAAGCATCTGTTACCAAATGTAAACACTCCTTTTCCTAAATGCTTTCAGTGGATGGTGGAAGCACAGTGGAGCTGTGAATGAGCCACATTGTAACTTATATTGTAACTGCTATGCAGCTGGGTTAAGTGTATACAAAAAGTAAAGGAGTCTGTCCTGTAGGCCTCCTAACAAGCACTGAGGGGAAGTAGCTGGTGCGTCAGTGAAGGAATGACAGGAACTGCAGATCACCAATTTGTTACTGTTGAGGTGCTTTAGAGCTAAAAACGACTGTACTACAGTACAATAAAGATGACGATGAATTAAAAGTACCTGTCTATTGTCTTCTTTATAACTAAACATAAATGTAATTGTTATCTAATCCCACCTGATTTTAGATGTTTGGGGAATTGGGTTTTACCAAAGCCTGATGAAATATCAGTCAGAGCTTATCCACGGGGAACCATCTGAAGGCCCCAAGGCCTTTTTTAATCAACTTCTGTCTTGCATAATAGGGTAAATGGTACAGAGATGAAAATCTCTAGTCGAGCTTAGAGTCAAGGGTGTATTGTTCACGTTCAACAATTTGCAGGGCTTTGAAGGTCAAGTTCAAAGTACATACAGTATAGTATGGTAATGAGGCCGACTCTACGTCTTGGGAATGTAAAACAGTGATTTGATTTACTTTGACAGTTAAATTGTGTCCTGTTTCTCTCTTGTCTTTAACCTTGGCTCTGTGCTGACAGCCTCCTGTCTGCCTCTATGCAAAGGTTGGCCTGCCTGTCATGTTGAGCATACTATGGGGGCACAGTGCAACATTCATTATGCATCCAGTTATATGAAGTGTACTGATAACAACTATGCAATATTCATTTAGCTGCACACTTTGCAGCTAAATGGGTAATTTCCCCCAAAACATACTGTTTTTGCTACGTTTAATTGCTGGGTTCTCTTAATCTAGTTTTATGATTTGTATGAAAATCTGATGTTTTTTTAGGCCTAATAGTGTGATTTATTCAAATCACCTTACAATGTCGCTCCACATTCACACAATCACACATTGACGATGTCATGTAAGATGTTCGTCTGATCCATTAGGAGCAAGAGTGGAGGGACTAGGAGTTAGTTCATGAGCTGCTTTACTGACTTAGCTACAGCTGCCCCACTAGATTGTTTTGGACACTATGACGAACTACTTTAACACTTTACAGTGTTATTTTAGTTTGTGAAAACTTCAGGAGCTCCACCTAAAGAGAGAGCAAGTATCGTTTTTCAATCTTATAGAGTTTAGATTAAACTTTGATGGATCTCAGGGTAAATGTGTTATAGTGTTATTTGATATGAAGCCAGTAAGTTGGGTTATTATCATTTACCTTTGTGTGTTAATATTTGAGTCAAAGTTTCGTCTTTTCAGTCTAAGTGAAGGTTGAAGAATGCGTGAATGGTTTATTTGGATTTGTTTTGCTGTTAGTTGTATGATTTAGGACATAATAATGTATTGTTTGGAGAGTTTATTGTCAGGTTGTTGAGAGAAATTAAAGATGGCTAAAAGAATTAAAGGAAAGCATTGTTAGACAACATTTAAAAACATCCAAATCAATTCTCATTTTCTGAAGCGCTGGTCTGTCACAGGTTGTGCTTCCCATCTCCACCTTGTAAGAAAGCTTCCACAGTTTGTGAGAGCAAAACGCTGATGAAATGTGATTCACTGCATGATTTGGGAGTTAAAATAGAAGATACACAACTAACATACAAATGTTTCTCACATCTTTTTCAAAGCACACTGTTCTCCTGCTCTGATAAACCTTTGCTGACTGTGTTAGATATTTTTATTTTTGAGCAAACCCTGTGATGTGGAGCTTTAGGATTAGATTCACATCACACATTTTGTTCCCATGCACAAAGTGTGACATTCTCGCACAAGTACTATCACAATGATGCCACAGATGTGATGTCACAAATCTGATGTGGGTAATTTATCATAGTGTTGATAGAACCTGGTACATGACGCCCAATATCACTGCAGCATCATCGGCATCAGATACATTCAAATCAAGAAATGATTCATGGCACAATTTTGAAAAGCTATCCACTACATTAGATGTGTGATTATTGTTTTGCAGGCTGACCACCTCTGTATCATCTGCAAATGTCATTAGTGTAGAAAATAATTAAACGAGGACAGAGAACAAAGCCCAGTGTTAAAAGTGATCAGAATTCTTCTTAACATGGTGTGATTGTAATTTACATATGGTTGAAATTAAAAGCTAATTTTTTACTTTTCCATTTATTTTCATCAGTTAGTTGCATTAAAGCATTTTATAGTTTTGTTTAGGTTACAGCAGCTGGTGTAGGTCAGAGGAAGCACAGGGGTTGGTTTAGTCGAGGAAACTGTAACTTTATGTTTATTTGATTTAAAACACATCCACAATCTTTTAACCTAAGTGGTTTCTTGCCTGAATCTAACCAGACACAGGACTCTTGAACTGATCTCAAGCCTGCGCTTTCTTTCACTGATCACCTCTTCCCAACCAATTCAATTCAATTTGACTTTATTTATATGGCACCGATTCACAATAAAGTCATCTCAAGGCACTTTACAGAATAAAGTCAAGACTATAAAGATGTATAGAGAGAACCCAACAATTCCCCTTGGAGCAAGACATAGGCAACAGTGGAGAGGAAAAACTCCCTTATACAGAAGAAACCTCCAGCAAAACCAGGCTCAGGGTGGACGGCCATCTGCCTCGACCGGTTGAGGTGAGTGGAAAGTGAAGAGAGAAAAGAAAAATTTTGGATTAATTGCAGGCTCTTTAGGGAGTTACTGGGGCATCCTGAAAGTAGGGAATTACAGTAGTCCAACCTAGAGGTAACAAATGCATGGACTAGTTTTTTGACATCACTTTGAGACAGGATGCTCCTAATTTTGGCAATGTTCCATAGGTGGAAGAAGGTTCTAGAGATTTGTTGTATATGTGAGATGAAGGACAAATCCTGGTCAAAAATAACTCAAAGGTTCCTTGCAGTAGTACTGGAGGCCAGACTTATGTCATCTAGAGTAAAAATATGGTTGGACATCATATCTCTGAGATTTTTGGGTCCAAATACTATGACTTCAGTTTTGTCTGAGTTTAAAAGTAAAACATTGTGGGACATCCAGGTCTTTATGTCTTGTAGGCTTGAAGCTTGATTAACTGATTATTTTTATCTGGTTCCATAGATAAATATAGCTGGGTATCATCAGCATAGCAATGGAAATTTATGGAATGTTTTCTAATAATGTTGCCTAAAGGAGACATATATTAAGTAAAAAGTATTGGTCCTAACACAGAGCCTTGTGGAACTCCATAGCTAACCTTTGTGTGCATGGAGGATTCATTATTAACATGAACAAATTGAAATCTATCAGACAGATAAGAACCAACCTAGTGCAGTTCCTTTAATCCCAATTTCATGTTCCAGTCTCTGTAATAAAATGTTGTGATCAATAGTATCGAATGCAGCACTAAGATCTAACAGAACAAGTATAGAGATGAGTCCAGTATCTGATGCCATGAGAAGATCGTTGGTGACTTTTACCAGTGCTGTTTCTGTACTATGATGAACTCTAAATCCTGACTGAAAGTCTTCATACAAATGATTCCTATGAAGGTGATCACATAATTGTTTTGCAACTACTTTTTCAATTATTTTAGAAATAAAGGGGAGATTAGATATTGGTCTGTAATTGGCTAAAACACCTGGGTCAATACAGGGTTTTTTAAGTAATGGTTTAATTACAGCTACCTTATAGGCCTGTGGTACATAGCCTGTTTCTAAAGATAGATTGATGATATCTAACACAAACGTATCTACTAAGTGTAAAGCAGACAGGTTGTTGGTTTAGATGAGGTAATAATTGAAGTTAGCTCAGAGAGATATATGGGTAAAAAGCAGTCTAACAGGGAGTGGGGCCTTATCGATGACTCTAGCACTGCTGTACATGAAGATCTATCTGTTTTTTTTTTTAATTTCTGGAACGCCACTTCCTTTCTAACTTTTGTGTTGCCTGTTCTAAGTTGCGTGTTTGTGAACTATACCATGGAGATCGCCTCTTATGGTTTACTGCCTTCTTTTTCAGAGGGGCAACACTATCGAGTATTGTACATAGTGAGGCTGCAGAATTATCAACAAGATAATCAACTTGTGCAGGAGTAACGTTAAGGGGGCTACTTTCCATTGTATTAACATATGATGAAGCAAATGATGAAAGACTAATTTCTTTAAATTTGTTTACAGCTTTTTTACTAATGTATCTGCTATAGTGGAATTTTTGGGACTCATTTTCTGTAAGTAAAAGAAGCATTTGAGGCGACTGTGGTGCAGGAAGGTAGAGCAGGTTGTCCACCAATCTCACAGTTGTTGGTTTGATCTCCGGCTCCTCCGGTCACATGGTGATGTGTCCTTGAGCAAGACACTGAACTCCAGTGAGTGTGAGTGTGAATGGGTGAATAAGAAGCAGTGTAAAGCGCTTTGAGTGCCAATAGGTAGAAAAGTGCTATATAAGTGCAGAATATTTCCTGTTTAGATTTTTAGAAAGCTAATTTTTAGGAGACAGGTTTGCCATGTCACAAATTCCATGCTCATCCTCAGTTCCTTAGTGCAGTGTACCTAACCTCTGGATCTGCTCTGCTTTTCATACATTCTTAGTTTTTTCCCACGGCCTAAAACTGCTTCCTACTGCTGCTTTATTGTTGGACTATTACATTCAGGTTGAGCAGCAGTTTTTGATTTGGGGTTATGTTTTTGTTGTTCAATGACTGGTGCTTTCTGTTTGTTGCCTTCTGTATCGTGTTACCTTGCTCATGTTGGTAATTATTTTGTTGACTGAATACCATGGTGCCACTTACATTCATGTTGGTCTTACAGACTTTCTATGGATGACTTCAGGGTTGGCAGCCATCTGTCTTGACAGGTTGGAGAGAGTGAAAAGTGAAGAGAGAACAGAAAAAAGCAACAGCAAAATATCCAGCAGGTTGGTTTGACCAGTAGCTGCACACTGGAAAAAGTACATCTTCGAAGCCTGGGGACACCTGCAGGAAGGGACAGAGAGGGAAAAATACAACTACAAGAAAAAGAAGAAAGATCATTTGCACACTCCCATAATTTTATTAATAATTTAAATCTCAGAACATGGCAACAGGACCAGTCGGGACAATAAATATTGTTTTAGATTTTCCAAACATTGGACCAGAAATATACCCACAGATCGCAAATAAGCAGTAATGCATCTCCTGAGGATGAGCTCAAAGTCTCAAACTACAGTAAGTCAGCCCTTATTCGGAATTTGCAGTGAGTATTCAGGGTCCAACCTGGGAATTATGACTCAGATTTTACAGAATTATGAAATGTAAGTGTCCAGCATTTCTAATCTACCAACTAGCAAAAGTGTAACCGGACAAAAAGCAATTGAGACAGTCTGGAGTCATAGATGAACGTGTGTGTGTGTGTGTGTGTACCAGGTATTACTCACTTTATGGGGACTTAAATGTGGCTACACAACCAATTGTGGGGACATGATGCTGGTCCCTATAAGGAAATCCTAAAATTTCAATGTGATGACTTGGTTTTAAGGATAATTTTAGTCATTTTCCAATTGGAACATATGGTGCTACATTTGTGAAAATTTGTTTCAAGGTATTCTTTCAGATTAGGGTTTGCTTTGGGTTATGTTGGGTTGGTACTGTGACTCTCCAGGAAATAAATGTTAAAGTTATGGAACCAGACTTTCAGTGTTTCTGTGTGTGTGTGTGTGTGTGTGTGTGTGCACTTGTGCGTCCATTAAACCTGAGAGCAAGTACATACAGTGCATCCAGAAAGTATTTTGTTATGTTACAGCCTTATTCCAAAATGGATCAAATGGTAAACCATGTTAAAGAAGTTTGTTTGAAATCTTTGCTAATTTATTAAAAATTAAAAAAGGAAAAAAATCACATGTACAGCATTCGTGACACTCTAAATTGAGCTCTGGAGGATCCTAGAACCTAATGTTCACTCTGAAAGAGCTCTAGTGTTTCTCTGTGGAGAGAGGAGAACCTTCCAGAAGAACAACCATCTCTGCAGATCCTGCCTGTATGGTAGAGTGGCCAGACGGAAATGGCTCCTCAGTAAGAGGCACATGACTGCCCGCCTGAAGGACTCTCAGACCATTCAGTACAAATCTTTCTGCTCTGGTGAAACAAAGACTGACGTCTTTGGCCTGAATGCCAAGTTTCAAGTCTGGAGGAAACCAGGCTCCGCTCAACACCAGGCCAATACGATAGAATTTAAATAAAATTTAAAACTCTGCTTCTTACATATAAAGCTCTGAATGGTCAGGCTCCATCATATATAGAAGACTTCATAGCACCATATCATCCTAGTAGACGACTTCGCTCTCAGAATGAAGCTTTGACTGTCAAAAAACCCAGGCAACAGTTGTTGCCTGTCTCTCCCATCTCCCTGAAGTAGTCATTGGCATGTTGGTGTCACATCTCTCTCTCTCTTGCACAGTCACGCATTTTGTCACGATGGACTGTTCTAGGCAGTTTAGGACATGTGCCAAATTCCTTCCATTTCTTGATGACGTTTTTCACTGGTCACTGGTATTCACAGGTACCTTAAACGTCTGCATGTAACGCAGAAGGGACTTTTTGACATTAGGACATGTGCCCCATTCCTTGATAATGTATTTCACTGAACTCTGGGGGATGTTCAGTCCCTTGTCTTATGCTTTTTAATGACCTGTTCTCTGAGTTGCTTGGAGTGTTCTTTTGTCTTCATGTTGAAATGGCAGCCAGAAATACTGATTAACCAGTGAGTGGGCTATGGCGTCAAATTGTGATGCTTTTTTGCCACAGGTACCCTTTGGCATTTCTATTGGAAACTGTAGGTGCCCCAGATTTGACATCCTGGGAACAACTGCGTCCAGTATTGACACAGCAGGTGCACTGTGGCCTCAGTATTAGGAGACTTCAGGAGCATTACCTTCGTCACAGGAAGAACTTTATATACGCAAAAAAACTTTATTAGGGTTTAGGAAAAAAACTTGTAATAATCAGGGTAATGGTATGTTAAGAAACAACAATGGTTAGAGTTAGGCACAAAAACGTCAGGGTAAGATTAAGTTAGAAGAAAAATTACAAAAAATAAAATTCTACAAACAGTGAAAAAGACACACACGTGTCGTTACTATACAGTAATAACCAGATGTGCCATGTTGTGAAACAATCATCAATAAAGTGCACAACAGAGTCGAACCCTGGTCTCCTGTGAAAAAGTCCTGTCTCTTGTTGTACCATCCACAAAGCTATCCACCTCCCTGTGAGACGTTTTCACTTCAAATTTTACGTCATTGACTTAGGCGTCAAATATCGAAGTGCCAGGGTTTCTAATTAAACACACTGAAAGCTCAGAGCGTCAGTCACCAACATGAATGGGTAACGCGTCACCTTGTAACGCAGAAGGGACTGTGCAAAGCAACGCTTTTTGACACCGCGGGGATGAGAACAGGCTGGGTGATCCCCATTTCACTAATTGTGGGACTACTTGCAACAAATGGGTGGATCTCTGTTGGATTAGGTCAGTCATTTTAAAGGGGGGGAATATTTATACAAACACTTATTTCAACTTACATATTTTTATTTAATTGACATTACTTTGTAGAAACCTGTATTAATGAGGTATTTTTCTGAACTTTTTTTGTCAAAGTCACTAACTTATATTGAGCATGATTGATTTATAATTTCAATAATCTGAAACAATCAAGAGGGTGAATACTTTTTATAGGCACTGTAAATCATAGTGGTAATTAGTGGTATACTGGTAATGGATAAATTTCTATGCAAGGTAAAATAAGGGTCATGTATAGTCAAGGCTATACTGTAGAAATTCCAGCATGTATGTTCAAACTAAAGTTTCTCTCTGTCTTTCAGTTGCAGATGATACAGTAGCTGATTTTATTTACCGCTGAATCCTTATCTGTCACGGTAAAGCATCTCAGTTGGTAAGACAGTCGTCCAGGACAGAGTCAGTGGCTACATGTCAAAGTATCCTTGGGCAAGAGACTGAACCCCAAGTTGCCTCCAGTAGGTCAGGTGAGCACCTTGCATGGCAGCCACCAGCATCTGTGTGTGACTGTGGGTGTGAATGGGTGAATGGAAATCAACAATGTAAAGCGCTTTACCATTTACCATTTACCACCAGCCATTAATGCTACAGGGAAATTAAAATCAGTGCTTCCTTCTTACTGAAGCTCTTAGCAGGCAGATTGTAAAACTGCAGGAGTTCATCTCCATGGTATCTTCTATTATTCATAACTACTATAACTATTAGGGTTATGTATTAAATTGAATTATTTTAATTTACGTGTAAAATCAATAAAAACTAAGGTAATTCAGTGTTACCATGGTCTCCGTCATCATTTTACATCAATTTCCAAGCTGTGTGCTAAATATGAGAAGCAGGGAGAATGAAATGGTTGCTACAGTTTATGTTGGCATTTGTGCAACTTATGACTGATAATTTATGTTGTGTAGTGTGTCAGCACACGGATTTACTGATTTGCTCTATTTGAATATACACTATAAATATCCACACTGCACATGACGCAGGCTGAGAAAACCTGTGACATTACTAACATAACCACAGTTCAGGAGCCTTGCTGCTGTTATTTCAGATATCTGTCACATGGCTCCCTCTCAGGTGTGAAATTGTCCTCTAAATTCTCCACAGCAAGTCACAGGGAGCGGGTGGGGGTGGGGGGGAGACTGGAGGGATGACGTCTAAAATTCCTGTGGGTCTTGAAGTGCAGAAAGGGTTGGAGTAATTATACAGAAACAGGTTTTCCAAAGCTGTAAAACAGCCAGGAACGTGACTCCCAGCCAGGGATGGGGGAGTGGGGTGGTGGGGGTGCAGGTGGAATAGATGATGAGGTTAGAGGGTATTCAGGCTAATGTGGAAAATGACCAAAGTATTTTACTTGGATGGCAATAACCAAGACTGAAGGCTGTTTGGTGCTCAGGGCATGTTTGGCCACGCTTTGCACAAACACCCTACAAAATATGATTATATTACCAGCGGAGCCACTGATTTATGTAATTTAGAGTCACAAATTAACTTAACACTTAACTTTATACTGTGAGGGAGAAACCCAGAGAACATGTAAAGTCCACAGCCAGCTGACACATTTAAATCCACGTTCTTTCAGCTGTGAGGTAACAGTGAAAACCATCGCAGCATAGTGCTGCCTTGTTTTCTGCCTAATCTTTGAAACTGAACTGAACAGAAAGCTCTGATGTGGACATGTTATCAAGTTTAGTGAAGTCTGTCACTGCTTCCACTGGTTAATAATCTGCCTGCCAGTTTTCCATCACAGAGCTTTGACTAATCCGGCTGAGAGCCCTATACAACCTTCCATTTCCACTGTCATTCATTTCCCTGTAGTTTTTGACCTCAAACCGTGTTCAGAGTAACATTTTAGGAAGTCTACATATTTCTGGTTTCCTCCCACTGAAGAAATAATACACACACACACTCTTAACTTCTTGTTAATTTATGTTCCCAAAGTGAAGATCAGCATCAGGCTAATGTCAACTTTCAGTCAATGAAAGCTTGTTTGCTCCACCTTGATTTTTTTCTGCCATCTAAATCTCTCTCACTCTAAATGGGTCTGACAATACTTGAGTATGTACTGTATGACACAGCTCAGTGAACAGCACATGCATCTCTTTGTCATTGTAAGGGAAATCAATACCAGCAAATGAGTTGGTATTATATTACTTCTGCATCAGCAGATCTACAAAAGAACAGGTCTTCAAGAGGATATCTGTCAGACCCAGTGCAGAGTCACTCCCGGGGCATCATTTCTTAAACTTGCCCAGGCAGCCGATCCACTACATGCTGTACATTCCGGAATAAAAGAGAATGTCACTTTCTAAATAGTTCTGAGCTTCAAACCACATCAGTGAACAGAGCAGACTGTGCTGTCCTCATGTGACCTCAGTCAACATCACCTGTCCATCAGGTCCATCATAGACAGCATTACATCTTTGCCATGCTGACCTTCTGCCCACCGTAAAACCACCAGCTGATTTGTTCAGGAAGCTTGTGCAGGTTGTTTCCTATCTGTTGCTAAAGCTTCTTAGTCGCATTTACATGTGACTCTTTGAAAAGCTGTCTAATCAGCTCAGCTTCCAAGAAGTAGCAATGTGTAAATGACTTTACAGTGATATTAACGTTCACTTGGATAATTCATATTTACATTCAGGGTTCACCCTTCTTTTTTAAGCTCTCTATCTGGGTCGTTAGCTGCCAACTTCACGACCTGCTAACTTTTCCTGCTGTATTGGGGTTGGACAGTGAGTTTATCAGAACTCTTTCTACTGCTCCTACTACTCCTCCTTTACTGATGTAAATGGTTAGAGTGAACTAAAATAGAAGAGCTGCAGACCACGACTGCTGAGAATAGGCTCAGAAACTCAAGAACATTAACAAACACACGCTGACAAACAAGCGGATTTAAATGTTGGCATCAGCTCTTCATGATCCCAAGTGTGTGAGCCTTTGTTACATTTTGTGGACAAGGTGTTGTTAAATTGTTGTGAGGACATTAGTGTGGGTTAAGCGGCTAAGGAGTGCAATGTGTGTTTGTGTGTTTGTGTGTTTGTGTGTGTGTGTGTATTTCATCTGTTGATCATCAGTAAGAAATTAGATGTTTAAAGCAGCCAGAGTGGCAGCCTCAGTGAGCTGGTCTGAAGATTCCGCAACAGGTTTTCTTCCTGTTTTCATCTCTGCCCCCACTGACCTTCACAGCCTGCAGGGAGCCAGCTTCACTGTTGCAGTAATTAGTGATACATAATTACTATTTGTATCAAAGCAGAAAAATTATACTGAATAAAGCTGTGACTAAAGGGAACAGACATCGAATGGCACAGTGAATGAACAGGGAACAAAAACTGCACAAACACAGTGACATTAGAAATGAATGACTTCATTATAAATCAGAACACACACAAAAACATCAACAACACTGATCCTGGTCCAGTGGTCAAACTGGGATGTGATGTGGGACAATCCCTCTGCTAGTGGAGTCGTACATAAAAATGACCAATACCAAGGACAGTGTGAAACTCTACAGAGCCTGGAGTCTGCACGGACTGAATCTAAAAGTAGCTCTTCAATGATTCACTAGAGCAGGAAATGTCTTTTTGACAGAAAGCTGCTGGTTGTACGTTTTCATTCATGAATAGTAAATTTCAAGGTGAGTTACTGTAGTTGTGTGTGTGTGTGTCTGTTCAGTGCTTCACAAACAAACGTTCATGAGTAATAGTGTGTGTTTCAGTGCTGCAGGGCAGGAAGGATGGTTCCAATGCAGGATCCAAAGCCCACCCTGTATCCATCTCCCTGACAGTAACCTGGACCAAGGGAGAGAGTGGACATTACTATAAATATAAATATATACAATATTTATTATGGACACTGTTGTCAAAATAATATTGAAAAAAAAAAAAACAGAAGTCCTGACTTTTAGGAGTTCTAACAAAGTTAAGTATACATTTACTGGCTGTAACAGCCATTTCTCAAGTCATTCTTCAAGTGACTGCGGTGCAGGAAGGGCAATAGAGAGGAGCTACAACCAAATGGTAACTGTAGCTTATTTTAACATTACGTTTGCTCATCACGAGTGGGTCCAAACTGCTTCTGTGAATGGAGAATTTCAAAGTCTGAGAAAAGAATCTCTGATGATGTCATAATGATGTACTAGTTCACAGATTCAACTGAAACCCAGCATTAGAAAGCAGGAGTATGGAAGTAAAAAACGACCTCTCTAATTTCCCCTTAGAAAGAGTCTAATAAAATGTATTTGAGTAACTGGACAAAATTATAAGATCCAAAATTTTTGTGTTTTAAACATAAAGGATTAAAACTCAGAATGTTCATCATCATCATCATCATCATCATCATCATCATCATCATCCTTGTCTGCTTATGTTCACAGTTCATCAAGCAACAAACAGACAACTGAAAGATGAACGTGATGATGACTAAGATAAGCAAAACCAGATCTCACTAGTACTTAAATTTTGTAGTATTTGCTTCATAATTTTATTCCTGTTCTATCTGAACATTGAAGCAAAAAGATCAATACTTCTAAATAATAAAAATAATAACTCCACAATGGCCTTTTTTTTTATATATATAATATATGTGAAAAGTCAGAAGTATCACTACATATATTATCAGTGAATGGCTGCTCATCTGAGTCTGACCTGTAATGGTGACTTCATCTCCATCCTCGAGGAAAGTTCTGGTTTCTCCTTGTCCCAGGTCGATACTTTTGGATCCTCTCCATGACAGCTCCAGCATGGAGCCAAAACTCTCTGGATCCTGTTGGGACACAGTACAGACAAAATGAAACCAACTGTGTATTGATTTTATGGCTTCTTCTTTTCAATATATATAAAGTGATTTACACCCAAAAAGAAAAGGAAATAGGCGTAAATAGAAAGCAATAATCACACATAAAATCAAGTTAAATGAATGAATTTACTCAGTTTACGCTGTAAGCATGAAATGTTTGTACCGTCTTCACCACAGTGCCTCATCAGAATCTACTGGACTTTTACATACACACATGAACAATGAAAAAACTATCCTTGTGCAGACACTTACAGGTCCACTGATAGTACCAGATGCCAGCAGGTCTCCTGGTCTGACATTGCATCCATTCACTGTGTGATGGGCAAGCTGCTGCTTCATGGTCCAGTACATGTACTAGAAACAGAGAAAGATACAGAGATTGGCACAGAGGGAATGTGAGTGAACAGAGACAGTGTATACAGATTCATAGTGGTCTGGAAAAAGGATAAAGGCATGTGTATAAACCTACACCAGGTATTATTCTTCTACTGATGTCAGTCATCGATAAGTCAACTACAAGTTGTTGAAACAAACTAAATTGCTCCCAGTGTTATGTACTGCTGAAAAGATAAGCTGATTAACCAGTTAGACAAATAAAGTAATAAACTAAAACTTGACTATTTACAGTAGCACGGTGGTGGAGTGGTTAACACGACTGTCTGATGGCTAGAAGGTCATGGGATTGTGTCACCAGCTGCCTGTGGCCCTTCTGTGTGGAGTTTGCATGTTCTCCCTGTGCTTGGGTAGGTTTCTTCCCACAGTTCAAACACATGCATGTTTGGTTAATTGTTGACTCTAAATTGCTCGTACGTGTGAATTAATTCCTGTCTGTGTATGTCTCTCTGTGTTGGCATTGAGATAGACTGGAGGATTGTCCAGAGTGTACCCTGCCTCTTGCCCAATGACAGCTGGGATTAGCCCTGCGACCCTGAAGAGGATATAATGGATGGACTGTTCAAAGCAAAACGGTGTAACTATTAATTAATTTATTGGCCACAGTGGAACATGTGCCCTTCCTGCCACAACCCCCCCATTTTAGCAGGGCTCGGGACCGGCACCAGGGCTGGGTGGGGGCACACCTGGTGGGGTGGGATTCAAACCCATTGCCTTCTGAATCGAAGACGTATGCTCTACCACTGATCCACCAGGCCCTGTTAATTAATTCTTCTAAAATGGTCAGGTGTGACCACTGTGGCTTTACTGAAGAACAAAAACCAAGGTGACACAACTAACACCAGGGGAAAGAGACAGACACTACCAGCTGGTGTGTTGAACATTACTGTACAAGAAAGAAGATAAATTAAGATCAGCAGAGCAAGACAAGAAAAAGCTGTGGTCCAACAATAATACTTGCTTTGGTACAGCAGTTTTAAGAACAGGCTCAGAGATGAAATATGCTGTAGTTGTAAAAATAACAGTTTGCACAGAAGATCCTCACCTTAAAGTTTGATTTACAGATGGTTGATGCTTCTGCTATGCCCTGCCCTTAAAGAGCAAACAGAAAAAGTTATTCCCAGGGCAGATGGAAGAAATTATATTTAGTCATTTAGCAGACACTTTTATCCAAAGCGAGTTACAAGTGAGGCAACAAAAATCCTAAAAAAAGTCCTATCAGAAAAGTGATAGGACATTGAGACATACATGAATAAATATGTCTTTAGTGGAGTGTGTGTTTAACCACTGCACGTCAGTACACAGTGAAATAAATACAATTTGTTGGCAATATGTGTACAGTACCTTTTAGTGACACAAGCAGGTGAATGTTGAAGGTGTAAGCATCATTATGTTGCAGGTAGGGAAGGGGGACTGGATCCTGCAGGAGGAAGAGAGAAATAAACAAAGTGAAGAGGAAAGACTGGGGCTCTTGAGGGGCCAAAGGAGGGTCTATTGTTCATTACACATCAAAACCAAAACGTGAGATAATCCTGAACACAAGTGTGTCAAAAATGTAACATTTGTCCTATAGGTGGCACCAGAGGAAAGGCCATGCTGACTTTTATGTACAGAAAAACAGGCATCTTAACTATCTTTGTCATACAGAATATCAGATACCAGTTTAAACCTTAAATCAAGTTCAGGCCGGCACCAGTACAGAGTACTGTGCTGATTCCATCTGTTAACACTATATTTGTCCCAAATCGAACCTTCTATATAGTATAGATGCAGCTTTGTGACTGGCATGTACTGACCCAGAACCTACTGGCTAACCCTGGGTCTATACCGAGCCAGTTCAACTTAGTTAGGCTCTTTTAAAGTTATCTGGCTTCACTGAATTTAACATTGTCCTGGTTAGCTGGTACCATAAGGCGAATTATCAACTAGCCTGTGAAGCCTGAAGCCTGGTTTTTCTTATAGAAGAGGAGTTTTTTATGTGGCATCAGCAGAACAGTGACTGAAGTATATGATACAATAAGAGATAAAACGGTGGACTGGATTATTAAGATGGTCTCATCAAGAACAATTTTAATTTTTGTCTAATCAAGAAACCCACACACTAATATCTAATACTAATATCTAATTCTTTCTGCTATCATAGGGCAGAGAGGAGCTCCTAACGTCACTCTGACTGTTTCAATTAGTATCATAAAAAATAGAAATAGAAATATGGATGTGGAAGTGTGTGGATAATTTTTCTTATAAAGGACCAATTATCATCGCAGAGTCTCTTTATTCTGAGCTACAGAGACTGAATAAGTGTAAAAAAATTGAATTCTGTTATGAATTAAATGCGGGTAATCAGCAGTGGATGGGGCTGGGACAGATGGTTAACGATTGGGTCAGTAGCTCTCAAGAACCAGGGATTGCTACCCCTGTACTACCCACTGCAAAGGACTCACATGTTCATTCTGAAAAATAATGTGAGGCCTGCAAACAGTTTATGTGATCGGTTTCTCACAGTTGCTCTGTATCCTGTGACTCGGGACATTAACTTGGAACATAGATGCTCCTTTTTATTTTAGTGTAAAAAGCGAACGTTGTACTAACCTGAATGGGGTTGGGCTCCACAAAGGGTAACAGCGCCTCCATGGGAACAACCCAGGGTGAGATTGTTGTCCCAAAGTTTTTGCCCAAGAAAGGACCCAGTGGAACATACTCCCATGCTTGGATGTCTCTGGCTGAGAATAAATAAAAGCATCACAGCAAACGTTGAGATGTTTTGGTTTTTTAAAAAAGTCTTGCTACAATCAGGCAGTAACAGGAAATCCAATAAGTTTGATATCATGGATAAAAACTAGAATTGTAAACATGTAAAACATGGTCAAATGAAAATGTGCACAAAATCAAGCTTTCATAACTTTGCCAAAAAAGAACCCACACTCAAAGAGAAACAAATGTCTGATGGAGAAAGCTGCTCTGCAGTCCTGTCTCTCCTAAGTCTAATGCAGCTACTGCAGGAAAAGACAGATGATTTATCAGAACAATAAACAGTTCGCGTCATTTTGCTCGATGAGCCACACAAGCACCACCTGTGTTGCCATTAACTACTTGGCACTGTAAAGCTACTCCTAGGAACATAAACATAAAGCATAAGCATAAATTGCTGGCAAAAAAAGGAAATTTAGGCCATGGACATCAAGACATGGAACCTCCTTTTAATTCAATCAAAATCCAGCATCCTGAATCGGTTTACTAAGCAGGAGAAAGGAGGCCAAGGACTAGTGAGCATCAGAGTACCACCAGCAGATAGAAGGAGTAGCTTATATTGAACAATCCAACCCGTGGCTGGACAAAGCTGGACTACAGGTGCAGGAGGGTGCAATCCCAAGTGATAGCAAATGTCAAAAGCTTAAAGAAGAGTTGTGGAAGATAGAGGTACAGCGGTAGAGGACCTGAGCTTGAAGGAATAGACTGCCAACTTGATCCTACAGTGCATCAAACAGTGCAACAAACACTGTATTGTTCAACCTAGTATAAATACAGTGCATCCAGAAAGTGTTTTGTAATTTTACAGCCTTATTCCAAAATGGATCAAATTCATTATTTTCCTTAAAATTCTACAAGTTTGAAATCTTTCTAAATTTATTAAAAATACCTTTGCCATGACACTCAAAATGAATCTCTGGTACATCCTGTTTCCACTGATCATCCTTACACACACACACTTATGTGTGTGTGTGTGTGTATATATATATATATATATATATATATATATATATATATATATATATATATATATATGTGTGTGTGTGTGTGTGTGTTTCATAATGTAATGCCATGAAACCTGTGCAATAAAATGTTAAATAATACAGTGGCCATGAATTTTACTTTTACAATAATTTCTCACTTTGTAAGTTGAAAGTGTCAGAAAGGTGATAAAGTGGGTAGTGGAGTCAAACTGGAGCATTTTGAGATGGTACTTCATTCACTCCAAAAACATATATAGTATACAGAAACATCTGTCCTGAGTACAGGTAAGTCCCAAAGTCAAAATGGGACACACCTCCAAAGTTGTTTGAGACAGCCAAGATCTTGTGGGACTCCCAGATACAGACTGACAAACTGGTTATGGCCAGCCAGACATTATAGAGGTGGGCAAACAGAAGAGGGTCATAGAGGTCAGTCTGCTCTCAGCTTCATCTCTCAACCACCGTGAGCCTATCAACGAATTACTTAACAAGTAAGCCACTGTGCAAGACAGGAACAGAAAGAAAGAAGTGTAACTTATGTGCATTGATATGAAAAAAATTTTGGATGGCAAAAAAATCATAAGAGCCTTTTGTAAGCTGCGCACAGACCAATCTCCTGAGGGCTTCAGCAGTCAAGTACAAAATGAAAGCAATGTCAGCTCACTTTCAAGTTGCACATTCAGCAGAAATGTCACGGAATAAAACAGTGCTGCAGAGAGAAAATAAACCAAAAAAAGCTGGTGACTGCTGAACGGAAGCATCTGTGCACCATTATTGTAGACACATTATGAGATATCTGAACCAATAAAATCTAGTTAAGAAGAGGAAAGCTACCTTCTGAGCAACAAAACATGGCCCAAGAATCTACTACAGCCTTACTGGGACTGGTGTAGCTTATAGGCAATTACTCTTCTCTACCTCTATAATGTCATTAGCCGGTATCGTGTACTGTAACTGCAACTCAGCAGCAACTCAACTTAAATCAATTATGATTCAATTAAAAAAGATGCAAGTAAAATAAGAAATTACTTACTGGAGTTTTGAGATTTTTCTTTTAAAAGAAGCTTAGGACCACTGACACACAATTATTAGCAAAGCCCAGGAATTTGGTGCACAGGGTTTAATTCATTTTGGGTTCTGAACACAGGCTCAGACTTATATGTACACTACAGGGTTAAAATTTATGGTAATCAGTATATACAGCACATTTAACATTTGGTTGAATATCCCTCAGCAAGTTTTTACGGTGGCCCATAGTTGTCCCTATCATGTACAAATGCAAAAGCGCAACCAAAAAGGAAATGCCCCTGTTTTGCTCCTGTTGGAATATTTTATTTGTGAGGATGACTTCTTTAGTGGAGAGTCTTTAATACACCAGTGCACCAAGGCAGAGATTATGAAGTTTGCTGAACATTATGAAGTTGAAATTCCAGATAAGAAGCTATTAGAGAGTGTAAAAGCTTACTATATTTAAGACATAGTTTAATTGCAAATGGGTTCTTGGCAGACAGCCAGTCAGTGCTTTGGTGTAAGGTTTATTAGCTACCGCAGGAACATTATCATGTGAGCAGCAAAAATAACTAATGCAAAAAGAACTAACAATTAGAGTTAAAGCATCTGAGTTATGAAAAGGAAGTGGAAATGGAACCAATAAAACATAAAACCCCATGTGTCAGATTGGATGTGCAACATTACTGCTTAGAGCTAGTCAAAGAAGGTAAGCTGTCGGGTGGTGTTGAGGTGGATGATGGCCAGGAAGTTAAAGAAATCAGTCACTCATTTTGAATTGGTTAATCTTTGTTTACAAATCAGATCCTGACACCTTCCTTTTCCTGTTTGAGTGAATTGCATATGCTAGTGAGTGGCCTTGATTTAGAACTATGTCGCTTCAATGTCTCCAAAAAGCACAAGAGGCCTTTAACAGCCATTTGGACTGTTAGATAGTAAAAACTATCTAACAGTCAAACTGGCTGTTTTTCTCTAAACGCATATTAATAACGTATTCGTTCTAGGAAAAAATTGGAAAATAAGACTCACGCTGAGTTTGCTCGTGATTTGGTTTCCCAGTTTAACCGTTGGTGTTCATTATCTAAAGTCAGCACCTATGAAGATCTCTGCAACCTTGTAGTTCTAGAACAATTTAGAAATTCATTAATGAATGGAAGGTTAGAACACAAAGTGAGGCAGCAATTTTGGCAGACGAGTATGTTCTGACACACAGGAGGACTTATGACTTAAAGAGTGAAGTCCACTGTACATATGTCTCTTCTATGAGGGCAGTGAGGTCATATTCTTTGCTTTCATATCAGTTGAGTAAGTGTCTCTGGTGCAAAGTAGGAACCAAATTCCCATTCAAATTCTAAGAGATACTGGTGCAGAGGATTCATTTATTCTTGAGTCTTTGCTCCCATTCTCACATGAAGCTGGTACTGGAGACTGTGTTATCATTCTAGGAATAGGACAGGTTCCATTATCTGTCCCAGTGCACAAAGTAAGTCTTATCTGTGGTCTTGTGCAGGCTAATGTATCAGATGGTGTCAGACGTGCATAGGATTTTGGGGATTGATTTGGCAGGAGGTAAGGTGTGGCCTGATGAGGGGTTTCTCTTAGAGAAGCACTTCAGCGTCAGAACGAAAAGTAGATTCTTTCTTAACTGAGTTGTTTAACAACGTTTTACCAGTGTCAGACATGCAGAATTATGCTCAGTGTTACTTATGGACTGTGTGGGACCTCTGCTCTATTCCAAACCTGGAAATACTTATCTGTTGACTGTAATACATCAGGCTACAAGGTACCAAGCTGCTTATCCAATCCACACTATTATTACTATTACTATTCGGCAGTGATCAAAGCTCTGACCTAGTTTATTTCCATATAGAGAATTCCTGAAGTTATCCAGTCTGGTCAAGGTTCCGACTTCACTCCCTGTATGTTTTCCCAGGTGCTTAAACAACTGCATGTAAAGCATAATTGTTCAATTGCATTTCATGCACAGAGTCAGGGAGACTTGAGCAATTTCAAACTCTTAAATCCCTGTTGTGTGCTTATTTCACAGACTTGTCTGATGACTGTGGAGATGGGCAGCGATGATTGCTGTTAGCTGCTGATGAAGTTGTTCAGGAAAGCCCAGGGTTTAGCAAGAATGTTTTAGTGTTTGGACAGAGAGTGTGAGGCGCACTAGCCTGTTTGCAGGCTGGCTGTCTGAAGAAGAAACCCCTTCTAAGTCTTATTGATTTTGTAACCCTACATTTTGACCAAGGTGATTGCGTCGTTGCTCTTTTGCCTTTAGCAAATTCACCTTTCCAGGCAAAGTTCTGTGGCCCTTTTCCAATGGTGTGTGAGCTTTCGGATTTAAATTATTTAATGGAAAAACGCAAGATGAAAACCCAGCTATGCCATGTAAACCTCCTGAAGCCTTATCATTCCCCCGAACTAGAAGTGGCAGAGCAAAAGAGTTCTCAGGTGGTAAAACTAGCATGGTAGCAGTTTCCACTCACCCCGGTCCAGCTTATTTAGAATGTGCTGATGGGGAATTGCTGGCTGATGACAGTCCATTACACAAGGTTGTTTGAAAAATTGAGAAACCTTGGAAAATTTGGACATTGTTGTTGGTCACTTGGACAATGTGAAATGCGAAGAATTAGTTAAAATAATAAGTTATCCATCTCTGTTTTCAGATATCCCGACCCAATCACACTTAATAGAACAGGACCATCCTAAGGACATGTACTGATTACCATAAAGTAAATAAACAATTGAAAAACCTAAATCGTATCCACTACCACTAAATTCAGCCCACAATTTAAATCATTGTTGTTTCATATCGACACCCATCATCACAACAGTTAATTTACAACTTAAAGGATAATATGAGCTCTGTACTTTTTTCCCCTGTAAGTGCAATTTCATAAACAAACTATGAGTGTGAACTTTGCTGTTTGTGCTCTGCACTAATCAGAGGAGCTGTAAGCGTAGACTCAGTCATTAATGAGAATACGGCTGTTTTATTTCTTCTTGCAGTTTGTCGCGGGTCATAAAGCAGTAATAGCTGCTGCTACAAACACACACACTCACATATGCTCTCTGCCAAAGGACTGATTAAAAAAAATACAAGAAATTCTTGTGTTGAAATGCCCCACATTGTCCCTTCTAAATGACTTCATAAATCACAGCTAGTCAGGCTGTGGCAGGGCACACAAGTTTCAGACACTATAGTCAGTAAATTACATATTGAATCAAGCAACTAGAAATATAAACTGACATGTATAAGTGACCATATTGACCATAACAGTGGAACGAAATGAACAAATGCTGTATTTTTTAACCTAGTATGAATACAGTGCTTTGCTTGAGGGTTTGTAATGACATCCTCTTAGCTACAGATGCTGGGGAGACTGTGGTCTTGGTGCTACAGGATCTTACTGCTGCCTTTGACACAGTTGATTTCTCATTTAGAGCAATGGATAGGCATCCGTGGCACTGCTCTGGAGAAGTTTAGGTCATACTTGGCAGAGAGAACTTTTTGTGTACAAATTGATAATGTCCAGTCCTCTTCTGTTCCTCTGTTATAGGGGGTTCCACAGGGCTCAATTATTGGGCCTCTACTTTTTTCCCTCTATCTGCTCCCCTTTGGCTCCATTCTTAGAAAGCATAACTGTCCTTTCCACTGTTATGCAGATGACACTCTGATATATGTGCCACTGAGATAGAAGGATGTCTATTGCATAAGCTCGCTGATGGAGTGTCTTGAGAAATTACGAGCCTGGATGGCCCTTAATTTCCTCCATTGTAATGAAAAAAAGACAGAGGTTATTGTCTTTACTCCAGGTACCAGCAGTGGGCCCCCTCTTGTAGACCTGGGCGCTTTGACACAATTTGTTAAACCTACTGTCACTAATTTGGGTGTTAAAGCACTTTGAGACACTAATCTATGCTTTTATCACAACTTGGCTGGATTACTGTAATTCTCTGTATTTTGGTGTCTCTCACTTGTCCCTGTCCTGTCTTCAGCTGGTACAAAATGCAACATCACCCCAGTTTTAGCATCGCTGCGCTGGCTGCCTGTCCATCTTAGAGTTCATTTTTAAAATTATTTAGCTTGTTTTTAAGTCCTTAAATGATCTTGCTCTGCCCTCCCTCTCTGAGTTGCTATATGTGCACTCCCCCTTCAGGTCGCTCAGGTCTGCTGACCAACTGCTCCTGGACGTGCTGAGGACTCGGCAGAAGCTCAGGGGAGACAGAGCATTTACTGTTGCAGGCCCCAATTTGCAGAATGCACTTCCTTTGCAAGTTAGACAGGCCTCCCCACTGTCTATTTTTAGCTGAAAACTCACTTTTTCTCCCTGGCTTTTGCCCCAGTATGAGTAGGGACTGTACTATTTTATTGTATTTTTATTCTTTTTATCCTTTATTATATGTATTTTATTTTGGCTTTACCATTTTAAATTGTTAAGCACTTTGGTCAGTTTTTGCTGTTTTTTTAAAGTCCTTTATAAATAAAGTTGACTTGGCTTAGTGCTGCATTTGATACCATTGATCATAACATTTTATTACAGAGACTGGAACATGAAATTGGGATTACAGGAACTGCACTAGGTTGGTTTAAATCTTATCTATCTGATAGATAGATGATAGGGTCCCGCAATTTTTTAGCAAACATGCTGTTGCATACTGAGTAGGCCTAATGATTTGGCTAGTCTTAATCTGAAAGGGTTGAGAAAGATGGGTTCAAATGAACTGTGTCGCCTCTCACAAGGACAACATCATCCTGAATTTCGAGGACGACACCGCAGTAATAGGACGCATTGCTGGTGGTGACGAGGCAGCTTACAGGAGGGAGGTGGCCAGTCTGGTGTCATGGTGTGGAGACAACAACCTGACCCTCAACACGGATAAGACGAAGGAAATGATAGTGGACATGCGAAAGGAGAGGAGAACGCATCAGCCACTGTTCATCCGAGAGCTTGAAGTGGAGAGGGTGAGCAGCTTTAAATACCTGGGTGTCCACATCACTGAGGACCTCACTTGGACACCTCATGTCACGCAGCTGGTCAAGGAGGCCCAACAGTGGCTGTATTTTTTGAGGAGGCTGAGGAAGTTTGGCATGTCGCCTAAGATCCTCACCAACTTCTACAGCTGCGTCATTGAGAGTGTCCTGACCAACTGCATCACGGTGTGGTACGGCAGCACTACTGACATGGATCGCAAACGCCTGCAGAGAGTGTTGAAGACTGCACAGAAGATCACCAGGACTCCACTGCCCTCTCTGCAGAGCATCTACCACCACAGAGTCCACAGGAGAGCTGCTTCCATACTCAAAGACCCTTCCCACCCCCAGCACGGACTGTTCACACTTCTACCCTCAGGACGGAGGTACAGAAGTGTGAAATGCAGAACCTCAAGACTGAAGAACTCTTTCTTCCCCTCTGCCATCAGACTCCTAAACAGCTGACAGGAGTTGCAACCATCAACATAACATAACATAACTGTTACACAGACACAACTGTTTACTTGGACACAACTGCTTACGAGTCACATTTTGAATTAGCACACTAATTTTTTTTCAGAAATGCACTACCTCACTTTATTGCCTTTTTAAGAACTGCACTTCTTCTTCTTTTCCTTTCGGCTGCTCCCTTTCAGGGGTCGCCACAGCGAATCATGTGCCTCCATCTAACTCTGTCCTCTGCATCCTCTTCACTCACACCAACTAACTTCATGTCCTCCCTCACTACATCCATAAATCTCCTCTTTGGTCTTCCTCTAGACCTCCTGCCTGGCAGCTCCAACCTCAGCATCCTTCTACCGATATATTCACAGTTTCTCCTCTGAACATGTCCAAACCACCTCAATCTGGCCTCTCTGACTTTATCTCCAAAACATCTAACATGAGCTGTCCCTCTGATGTACTCATTCCTGATCCTGTCCATCCTCGTCACTCCCAAAGAGAACCTCAACATCTTAAGCTCTGCAACCTCCAGCTCTGCCTCCTGTCTTTTCTTCAGTGCAACAGTCTCTAAGCCGAACAACATTGCTGGTCTCACCACCGTCTTGAACACCTTTCCTTTCATTCTCGCTGATACTCTTTTATCACACAACACACCTGACACTTTTCTCCACCTGTTCCAACCTGCCTGCACTCGCCTCTTCACCTCTTTTCCACACTCACCGTTGCTCTGAACCGTTGACCCTAAATACTTAAAGTCCTGCACCTTCTTCACCTCTGCTCCCTGTAACCTCACCGTTCCACCTGGGTCCCTCTCATTCACACACATGTATTCTGTCTTGCTGCGGCTAAGCTTCATTCCTCTGTTTTCCAGAGCAGACCTCCACTTCTCTAGATTTTCCTCCACCTGCTCCCTGCTCTCACTACAAATAACAATGTCATCTGCAAACATCATAGTCCAGGGAGATTCTTGTCTAACCTCATCTGTCAGTCTGTCCATCACCAGAGCAAACAAGAAGGGGCTCAAAGCCGATCCTTGATGCAGACCCACCTCCACCTTGAACTCCTCTGTCACACCTACAGCACACCTCACCACTGTCTTACAGCTCTCATACATGTCCTGCACCACTCTAACATACTTCTATGCCACTCCAGACGTCCTCATACAATACCACAGCTCCTCTCTCGGCACCCTGTCATACGCTTTTTCTAAATCTACGAAGACACAATGCAACTCCCTATGACCCTCTCTGTACTTCTCCATCAGCGTCCTCAAAGCAAATACTGCATCTGTTGTACTCTTTCTAGGCATGAAACCATATTGCTGCTCACAAATGTTCACCTCTGCCCTTAGCCGAGCTTCCACTACTCTTTCCCACAACTTCATTGTGTGACTCATCAGCTTTATTCCTCTGTAGTTGCCACAGCTCTGCGCATCTTCCTTGTTCTTAAAAATTGGTACCAGTACACTTTTCCTCCAGTCCTCTGGCATCCTCTCACTCTCCAAGATCTTGTTAAACAAACTAGTCAAAAACTCTACTGCCACCTCTCCTAGACACTTCCATACCTCCACAGGTATGTCATCAGGACCAACTGCCTTTCCACTCTTCATCCTCTTCAATGTCCTCCTCACTTCACTCTTACTAATCTTTGCTACTTCCTGCTTCACAACAGTCACCTCTTCTACTCTTCGTTCCCTTTCATTTTCCTCGTTCATCAACTCTTCAAAGTTCTCCTTCCATCTTCCCATCACACTCCTGGCACCTGTCAATACATTTCCATCCTTATCTTTAATCACCCTAACCTGCTGCACATCCTTTCCATCTCTATCTCTTTGTCTGGCCAACCTGTACAAATCCACCTCTCCCTCTTTAGTGTCCAACCCATCATACAAGTCCTCATATGCTCTTTGTTTGGCCTTTGCCACCTCTATCTTCACCTTACGCTGTATCTCCCTGTACTCCTGTCTACTCTCTTCAGTCCTCTCAGTGTCCCACTTCTTCTTAGCTAACCTCTTTCTCTGTATACACTCCTGAACTGCCTCGTTCCACCACCAAGTCTCCTTGTCCGCTTTCCTCTTTCCAGATGACACACCGAGTACCCTCCTACCTGTCTCCCTGATCAAATTAGCTGTAGTAGTCCAGTCATCTGGAAGCACCTCCAAACCACCCAGAGTCTGTCTCAGCTCCTCCCTGAAAACTAAACGACATTCTTCCTTTTTCAACTTCCACCACTTCGTCCTCTGCTCTGCCTTAGTCCTCCTTATCTTCCTCACCACCAGCATCATTTTGCACACCACCATCCTGTGTTGTCTGGCTACACTCTCCCCTACCAATGCTTTACAGTCACTGATCTCTTTCAGATTACAACGTCTACATAAGATGTAGTCTACCTGAGTGCTTCTCCCTCCGCTCTTGTACGTCACCCTATGTTCCTGCCTCTTCTGAAAGAAAGTGTTTACTACAGCCATTTCCATTCTCTTTGCAAAGTCAACCACCATCTGACCTTCTGCGTTCCTGTCCTGAACACCAAACCTGCCCATAACAGTCTCATCACCTCTGTTCCCTTCACCTACATGCCCATTGAAATCTGCACCAATGACAACTCTCTCACTTCTGGGGATGCTCTGCATCACTTCATCTAACTCACTCCAGAATTTCTCCTTCTCTTCTAACTCACATCCTACCTGTGGGGCATAACCACTCACAACATTGAACATCACCCCTTCAACTTCCAGCTTCAGGCTCATCAACCTGTCTGATACTCTTTTCACCTCTAGAACATTCCTCACAAAATCCTCTTTCAATATAACTCCTACTCCATTTCTCTTCCTATCTGACCCATGGTAAAACAACTTGAACCCTGCTCCTAAGCTTCTAGCCTTGCTACCTTTCCACCTGGTCTCCTGGACACACAGTATGTCCACCTTCCTTCTCTGCATCATGTCGATCAACTCCCTAGCCTTCCCTGTCATAGTACCAACATTCAAAGTCCCTACTGTCAGTCCTACATTCTTAGCTTTCCTCTTCTCTCTCTGCCTACGAACACACCTTCCTCCTCTTCTTCTTCGTCTTCGACCAACAGTAGTCCAATTTCCACCGGTACCCTGTAGGTCAACAGCACCGGTGGCGGTCGTTGTTAACCCGGGCCCCGACCGATCCGGTATGGAAGTCTTTGTCACGATTCGCATGTTTGATTTGGCATGTGTTTTACGTCGGATGCCCTTCCTGCCACAACCCTCTGCATTTATCCAGACTTGGGACTGGCACAAGAAGACACTGGCTTGTGCCCCCTTGCGGTTGCATTTTTTAAGAACTGCACTACCTCCCTAAAAAGCTTTAAATTCATTCAAAATGTGCAGCAGGAGTACTGACTGGAATTAGCAAAAGAGATCATATGTTGTTTTGTTGTTGCGTTTTGTTGCTCTTTTCTTTCCTCTCTCCACTTTCCACTCCCCACAACCAGTCAAGGCAGATGGCCACCAACCATTAGCCCGACTTTGCAGGTGGTTTCTTCTATTTAAAGGGATCTAAACTTCAAGGCATCAATGTTTGACACCTATAGCAATATAAAGCCTAGAGTCCACTTAGGGAGTTGGTCCTAATGCTTCTATGGTCCAACACAGGACCTTCCTACGGGATACAAAGGCTCAACTCCAGAGCGAGATGTTGTGTGGTTTAATAATGATTGTTTCACTACATTCCACACATTTGTTATAGTAAGGAGGTATGTAAAATTGTTTATACTGAGTATTTTATGTTTTAATTTAACTTTATCCTTAATTTGTAGTCCCAAACCTAACCAAGCTGTGTTGGTGCTAGAATCAACCAAACTCTGACGTTTCCACAACTAGGTCTGACACATAAGCACCATCGTTGCTGTGGTTTCAAATAGTGTTGCTCCTGGGGCATCCAATGGTAACACTGAGGTAACTCTGACACTGGGGAATGAGAATGTGTTGCTCATACTAACCTTGAGAAAGTCAAACTACATAAATGTATATCATTGCCTTGACTACTATAATTCAGTGTATTCAGATTTTGGCCAAGAAAAAACTAAACAAAAAAATATTCCAGTAGTTACAGTAGTATAAAAAGCAGCTGTTAGATTTAAACAACTTTACAAAATGACACATGAGCCCTATTTTCACCTCCCTTCACTGGCTACCAGTCAATTTTAGAACTGATTTTAAGATGTTACTGATCACACGTAAAGCAGTCCGCGGCTTGGAGTGGACTTTTTACTTTGTTGTTATTATAAATTTCTTTTCGGAATAAAAGTTTTTTTTCATTGCCATTTACTCAACAAATAAGAAATGAGTTACTTTGGTTTAGTGGAAAGAGGAACACTACCACCTATGCTCTTGCCAGAGCTTTCCAAATGAATATACTGTAATCCTACATATTCCTGCTCATGGTGAGGATGATTCCCTCTGCCATTTCAGTCCGAATAAATCTGATGTGACTCCGTATAGTTATAAGCTAAATTAATAAACAAGTGTACTTCTAAGTGAAATGCCACTGCTAATTAGAGATGTTGATGTGAACCTTGGCTTCAAATATCAGACCAGTCACACAGACAATATTAGTATCTATCCTGAAATACATATTTGATTTCTTAACACTTTTTTTGTACAACAAAAACCTCCTCTAACCTTCTGTATGTACTTCACTTCTACCACTGACGATGTATTAATTTGCGGAGCAGCAGTTTAAATAACAATATAATGTGCTTTTGTTGCATGTTTAAAGAAACTTGCAGGAAATTTTTGGTGATTTCCTACCACTGCATACAGTCCAAGCTTAGCCAGGATGTGAGGGAACCATAAAACCATCCTCAATCAGCAAAGATGATGTTAGTGTGATGTCTTGTGCAAAGCTCTTACCACTCCAGTCATTCATGAGCACCATGCCAAAAATGTGTTCATGGGCTTTGTTGATAGGAATGGGCTCCCCAATCTTATTCCCACCTCCAACAAAGAAAGCCTAGCAATAAAAAAAAAAAGCAGTTCAATACAACAGCTATGATATAGTGATGTTTTCCATTGTGTGATGATGAATGTAACACTGACTGATGGAAGGCAACTGAGAAATTATGGTATTTTAGCATGTATCAAACATTACAAACATGTGATAAGATTAAATAAACACTGATATCACCATCTCCAGCTCAATGTCCAACTGCTTGGATGGGCCAAACACCGGAGGTTTCACTAAGAGAAGGGAAAAGACAAACATGTTTGTCATCAGCTGTATTTTTTAATTACTGTACAATTTGCTCTAATAATCAATCCCCTAACGGGTTTTCACTTCACACTTGGAGGAAGAATCCTGGTTGACATAAGGCAAACTAATACATTTAGGAGTTAATGGTGCCACAGTTTACAGTGCATCCAGAAAGTATTCACAGCGCTTAACTTTTTCCGACATTTTGTTATGTTACAGCCTTGAATTAAATAATGAATCAAATTTATTATTTTCCCTTCAAAATTCTAAAAACCATACCCCATAATGATAAAGTGAAAGAAGTTTGTTTGAAATGTTTGCAAATGTATTAATAATAAAAAAAGAAAGAAATCACATGTACATAAGTATTCAGGGCCTTTGCCATGACACTCAAAATTGAGCTCTGGTGCCTTCTGTCCGTAGACATCTGTGACAATAAAACCATACTATTTGTCCATTTTGCCTTTTTGGTTCCCCTCACTTTTACAGAAGTCGGGTTAGTTGAAGGGTTTTATGGCCACAGGGAGAAAGGATCTCCTGTGTTGTTCTGTGGAGAACTTGACTGATCAGTCGCTGGCAGAAATTGCTCCTCTGTGCAGCCAGCACACAGTGGAGTGGATGGGACTGATTGTCCGGTATTGAGACGGGTTTGGACAACATTCTCCTCTCAGCCACAACATGAGGAGGGTCCAGTTTCTCCCCCAGAACAGAACCAGCCCTCCTTATTACTTTGTCCAGTCTGTTGCTGTCCACCACCTTTATATTGCTGCCCCAGCAAACCACAGCATGGAAGATGGAGCTGGCTACCACAGACTCATAAAACATCCACAGCATGGTGCTGCAAATGTTGAAGGACCTTTGTCTCCTTAGAAAATACAACCTGCTCTGTGTTTTCCTGTATATTGATGCTGCATTAACTGACCAGTCTAGTTTACTGTCCACGTGGACACCCAGGTATATGTACTCTGAAACTACATCCACCCCCTCTTCCCATATGGAGAGGGGATTGACAGGAGTCCCAGACTTCCTGAAGACCACCACCAGTTCCTGATGTCAATGTGGAGATGATTGTGATCACACCAGTTAACAAAACTGTCTCTATACTCTGTAATATCCAAGCTGTATACATCAAGTTACCTCTGAATGTGGCAGGATTCTGAGTTGTACATGACGTCAGAGGTATACGAGGTGAAGATAAAGGGAGATAGAACTGTCCCTTGGGGAGCACCTGTGCTGCAGGTCACAGTGTTAGACAAACTGTTCTGCAGATGGACATAGTTACAGGTCCTTAAAAATCCCCAGGCTTGTCGACGTGGGTGTAGATGTGGTGTAGCAGGTGGATGAGCGCGTCCTCCACCACCAGCTGAGGCTGATAGGCAAACTGGAGGTGATCCAAAGATGCTTTTACCAGGAGCTGGAGGAAGTCAAGGACCCGTCTGATGTAGGAAGTTAAATCCATAGGTCTGTATTCCCTTGGGACACTGTGTATTCCATGGGTCACTTTCAGTGCTGGCACCTGGGATGATGTGTTCCATCCCACAGGCAGCCTCTCCAGCTGCAGGTTGAAAATGTGAAGGATCATCAGGACCTCCAGCTTTTATGGGGTGAAGCCTGCATAGCTCTCTCCTCGCCTGGTCTGCTGAGATGGTCATTGCTGCAGAGACAGGAGTGGTGATTGAGTCATGCAGGGGAGAGACGTGAGCTCCTTGGGGGGATGGATATGAGGCACATCAAATCTATTGAAAAAGGGCTTAACAGTTCACAGTGCATGTCAGAGCACAAACCAAGCCAATTAGTCCAAGGAATTGTTTGTAGGCCTCTGAGACAGGATTGTATCGAAGAACAAATCTGGGGATAGGTACAGAATAATATCTGCAGCTGGCCAAAGTGAGCGATTGAGAGAGCAAGACCTTAGTCAGCGAGATGACCAAGAACCTGATGGTCAAGTGTTTCTCTGTGTAGAGAGAAGAACCTTCCAAAAGAACAACCATCTCTGCAGCACTCCACCAATCAGGCCTGTATGATAGAGGGGCCAGACGGAAGCAACTCCTCAGTAAAAGGCACATGACAGGCTGCCCGAAGGACCATGAGAAACAAATTCTATGGTCTGATGATTCAAATTCTGAACTTTGTGGCCTGAATGCCAAGTGTCATGTCTTGAGGATACCAAGTACCACTGACTACCTGGCCAATACCATCCCTACATTAAAGCGCAGGGGCAGCATCATGCTGTGGGAAAGATTTTCAGGGCCAGGAACTGGGAAACTCAGGATGAAATCTAGTAATAATCTAATAATCTAGTTCAAAATAAGGCTGTAACATAAAATGTGAAAAAAGTTAAACGCTGTGGAGACTTTCTGGATGCACTGTATGTTTGATTTGCTACACCTAGAGCTAGAGAAATAGCTTCCTTTATTAAATCTACAGAAATACTCATACACAGTCATACCATCTGGATTATGCAGCGTTCCGGCTACTTTCCAGTACTTGATGAATAAAGCAGTGTCTGGGTTAGCTGGACGCTCAGTGTATTTGGATGATGTTGTTATCTAAAGTGGCACCTGGGAGGCACATCAGGTCAAAGTCAGGTTCAACCTGTTAAAGCTAAGGTGCTAGCTATTAATCAGTTTCCTACTCTGACCACTTCCTGGGTATGGTGGGTTACTCCAGAGAATTTAGTATAACTTTGTCCACGGTAGTAGCACCTCCCGTTGCCCTTCTCAGTACAAAAGTTAAATTCAACGGATCCCCTGAATGTCAGAGAGCATTTGAGTCTGGGAAGTCACTGGTGTGTTCTGCCCCTGTTTTGTTAGATCCACAGTTGAATCAACCTTTGAAGTTATTTGTGGATGCCAGTAAAGTTGGAGCTGGTGCAGTGCTAATGCAGGCTAATGCAAATGGTGTTGACTGTCCAGTGAATTTCTTTTTCAAAAAGTTTGATTCAAATGAGCAGGTAGCTGGTGGGTGGATTTGGAAGGCTGGTTGCCTGTTGCTGTGGCAAATGGGCGGAGTCTCTAAAAAGGCATAGAATGCAGCCATTTTGAAGCTTTTTCTGTCTTTTCTGGAGTCTGGGATTGTCCTCAGTCTACCTCCCACCTCCTGATTTGCTGATCTTTTTCAACACCCACCCACCACCATATTCCATCCATTCACACCCGTCACATTCAATCCTGAATTTTGCTCGACTAACACACCCAGCCAGCTGGTAACACCCATAGGTTCAGTGTCACCATAGCAGATCAATAATCCACATGTTGATTTAGCACAGTTTTTACACTGGATGCCCTTCCTGGGGGATGGGGATGGGCTGATGGGCATGCAGTGTCTTGGCCAGGGGAAGTATTGATTGAGGCCGATTTAAAGTAGATATAGCTCTACTTTTGTAATAATTCATCTGATGCAAATGGGGGTTGTTCATGTACAAAGAATCGCCACACAAATCTGCAGCTCTCCCTGCTTGTTATCTGTAGTTATCTCAATGTAAATTGTAAGTTTTGTCCATTTTATGTTAATTCTAATAACTTGTACTGTCTAGTTTTGATTTTTACACCACTTTATAATTTATAAACAGGAGTCTGACTTACTAAAATACTATAATATAAATGCAGCGGATGTTTTTCATGTCAAAACGAAAACCCAAATCTTTGTGAAATGTAAAAACAAAGAAAAATAAATTAGTGATTAGCTGTTAGCATATCTGCATATCAATGATATGTCAATGTTGTGTTGACAACTTTTTTGCCACATCTAAGTAGACATAAAATCAGTTCCTGTAGGTTTAAGAACAAGCTGAGGGTTAGAGTTAGATCTAGTATCAGTGATCTGCCCCCCTAAGTTACAAATCTCATGTCCTTTCAGTGACGCTACAGTACAGGGTGCCTGTGGTGCAGGAAGGTAGAGCGGTGGTCCACTATTCTCAAGAGCATTTTGGTTTTCTCCAGGTTAGTTGTAATCTTCTTCTCCTGGTAATATCAGGTGCACAAATTTGAGTAAGGACTTATTAATTTGTTTGATAAACATTTTCTTGATACATGCATTCAGAGCCAAGTATGAGGAGGGTCCACTCTGCCAATGTGATGTCAATTAAGGGAGCATTCATATGGTTGGTACTGTATTAATTTGTTCATCCTTTCACAATGTTTCAGTGAGCAAAATGTTAAGACATCAGAACCAAACAATGGTGAATATACATGCAGGCTCTTACTTGGGTCAGGTCTCATCTGGCCTGATGGACGGTGGATCTTAGTCCCAGAAACTACTATTGATGATGCTCTGCCGTGGTACCCGACTGGAAGCCTCAACCTGCAAAACACAAACCCCAACAGTAACCACACAGGCTGCAAAGCCTGACTTAGTTTCATTCACTGTTGTTTTGCTGTATTGGCAATGAGCTCAGGCAGAAACACCAAAAGCACCATATAGGACGTCCCAGTCCTGCCCAGGGATTGAAGTACAGCCTTGCAAGAGCAACAATTTCTTAGTGTCAAAGATTCAAACTTGCTGAAGCAAAGTTTGCAAAAGTTAGCTACATATATATAGGATGCTTCTGCAGCCATGTTTCAGTGTTTAGATGCACACAAAACACTAGGAATGTGTCAGTTTTATGGATGTGTACCAGTTTGGCATCAGAGCATTCTCCTTCCCCCGGAACATGATACCAACATTAGTGGCGTGGTCTCTAGAAGAGTAGAAGTCAGTGTAATCGCCTGTGAAAAAGAGTTAGAAGAGTTTAGAAGAGGAGCTGAAGACTGAAATAGTTACATCTACTGCCTTTGCCCTTTTGGCTGAGATCTATCAGCACAAACCTGAAGCAAGTTAGAAGGTACAGAAATGTGTGAATAAACACTGCCCCCTGGTGCTGATGTGCCTTACGGTTATAAATCAGCCTACACAAGCTGAACAGCCCTGATATTGGGAGAGGCTCACCAATGTCTGCAGGAAGATGCATGGTGGCTGTGCTCTGATGGACAAATGCTCTGTGGGGGACAAAAAAAAAAAAAAAAAAAAGAAGTCTTGGATGAAATAAAATGACCCGAGAAATGAGACTAAGTTCAAGATTTCAAATTTAAGGGTTTTTCTCTTTTTCTCTCCACCATGTGACTTTGCATCTAAAAAATCTTTTGTGTGGCTCAGAGGCCAATAGAAAATACAAAATCACCTATTCAAATGACAATAACTGAACAGCAGAGAAGTCCAGCTTTAGGTTTATTAACTCATCCATATATGTGCATGACAGCAGTAAATACAGTGAGAGGAAATGTCCCTTTTTCTGTAAGTTAAACAGAAGGGTGAGTGCAAACCAACTTGGATGAAAAGTCGACTTGCAGGTAAAATTCCAGCAAAGTAGTCAAAGTAACACGGTTGTTAAAAGTGACCAATAACTAGCAAACATGGCAGATAAGTTATTATGGATAACCACAAAACCACTATACTTTACTATAGTAAATACAACAGCAGCAATATGGCCAAGAGACAACTGAAGACTGGGTACGTTTTTTCACTACTCGGCTCTAAACAGACTGACCTGCTCCGAAGGCTGACATCATCTCTCAGTGTGCTCTCATTGGCTGATAGCAGCACTTGTAAGGTCCTTCTAGCTTCCCTCCAAGCTTCATAACCAAGAGCCATGCAAGCATTCAGTGTGGGCTTGTAAGGAAACGGATAAGAATTGACATATGATACATGAAGCATCCCTTCTTACTATCAGCTGACATATTTCCAGAACATAAAATGACATAAGTAGCAGGTCTGAGAGACCACCATGCCTTTATGACATATTAATAATGTTTTGCATGTACAGACGTTAGTGTGTGCAAAATGTGCACACAACTGCAGTAAGGAGCAGATTCACTTAGCCCAGTTGTGATAGCACTATAGCAATATATACTGCATAATATACTGTGTTTGATATTGTACAATGATTACACCACTATGATGTTGCACTGTACTTGTGTATCCTACTAAACGGGTAAAGTGTGTTGTGGAGCTGTTTTTCAGATAATTCCTGGTGATTAAACTAACCTGGTCAAAGACATCCTGATGTTTGGAAAGCACAGGTCCTCGAAACAAAGACTTGATCACACTGAGGTCCAGTATCTGGTCTCCAATGGCAACACCAATACGATGTTTGGGCTGGGGAAATAAAGCACACTCTTACACGAAGTCTTACACAAATCGTCTGCAGTAGAGTTTTGTCTTTAGTAGTTCAATAATTCAAGTCACTACTTATTTTACTCAGTTGCCAGGATGAAACATATTTTCCCTCTGATAATAATTTCAATTTGATTGATTTGATTTAATAATTATACTTCATAAATTATTTTGGTAAGGGATATAACATTTGAGGATTTTGAAATGAAAGGTGGAAAGGCACCCAAGTTGCACTGGCTGCCAGCACACCTGGACATACTGTATCCCTCAACACACCTCAAGTGTTACACCTCATGTTATCATGCTCCAGACTCTGCCATCATGGCTACAATGTGAAACATGTTTATTTTATACCTCAGAAAAATGTTGTAACCAGCTGAGGTTTGGGTTCTGATAAGTATATGGGCCTTTTCTACCTTTTGGTAGTCAAATCACTTTACACTGCTTGTTATTCACCCATTCGCACTCACAATCACACACACTCTGACACTAATGGAGGAGCTGCTATGCAGCTGGCACCTAAGCTGGGGTTCAGTGCCTTGCTTAAGGCATTGAACCAACAACCGCTTTACCTTCCTGCGGCACATTCGCCCCGGTCCTGATAAGGACGTACTGAAGTAACAATGCTTACATTTTAAAACCATTAAGAAAACAGCTGTATCTCAAAGTCCAGCTCTATCTCATCACACACAAAATTTGATCTCCTCCTCAGACTTTTACTGTACTTTTAGCTGCTCCAATTGCCTCATTATAACACATATAAATGGTGCACTTAGTTGAAGCTGGATTATTTAAAGGGTAATGCCAGACATTTAATAGGAGGATTTTATTTCAACCATCAGCAAATTATGACTATTCTAAAAAGAATACAATTTTTATCATTGACCTGAAATTCTCTTTTTGAGAATCATGACCAAACGTTCTCCCAGTGTCTTAATGAAGCAATGCTCAGTTTTTTCTCTTTACAAACCCAGAATAATAAAGGAAAGTGCACTTACATCATCAGGAGTGGAGAATATTCCATAAGGGAGGTTGTGGAAAGAGAAATCCGAAGTTTCATCTACTTTTATAAAGGACATTTTGTCTTTAGCAGTTGTATAGCAATCAGCCTTAGCGAGTTACTGAGTGACTGAGCAGCAGCAGTAAGAGCTTCCAGATGTTTAACTTTGGACAGGCCCGCCTCCCCCTGCACGGCCAATCACGTGCTGCCCACAGTATCCACCCCAATGCAGACCTCAGGGCTTTAATGCAATCCAGCATGCGAAATGACTCAGCAGCATTCCAGCATGGATGGAAGATGGAGAGGGGGAATAAAAAAACCCAGAAACCCAAACAAGAGGGTTAATATGTGTTAGAAAAGACATTATTTTAGTTAATGACGGATAAACTAAAACAAACTTTAATTAAAAGAAATGGGCTGATGCTAATGCATTTTAAACTAAAATCAATCAGTGACATATACAGTAGTTGACAGCAAACATAGTCAATTAATGGACACATGTGATACATATTTGTACTAAACCAAAGGTTTTTTTGTGTTTGAATTAAAACAAAAGACCAATCAACACACACACAACTTTAGATTTTCATACTGTAGGTGTCCAAAAATCATCTATCTTAATTTATCATAATAAGGTTTAAGGCAAACTGGGTCTCAACATTGCATTTGTCAACATTGATTGGTTTTATGAAAGCGCTTCAACTTTATCATACAAACAAGAATAAAGATTTGAAGGCAGCACAAATGTGTTTCGCAATATGTAAGGTCAGCCGACAGTTGAGGTTCCAGAGGGAGGTTAGATGATCTGCTGAGCATATAACAGAAATACAAGGACTGGGATTCACATCCACAATCCTCTCTGTGGTTCGATTCAGGCAACAAAAGACTTTTGTTAACGTAGTAGGATTATTTTCATCCAATGTAACTAAACATGTATCTGTGGAATATTATTTTATTTCAGTATTAAAACCCGACCATTATCTTTCCCCAAACTTTCAAACATACAATTAACAAGGAGCACTGATGCTGTTCTGGAGGTTTATGTAGGAAAAACTCATTTGCATTTGTTTAATCTAGCAAGTCATTGCAGAAAATTTCAAACTAATCAAGTACAAATATTGTTAACATCACTAGGTTTGAAAGATTAATTTCTTAAATATATAAACATTCCTAAAAACCACGCTGAAAGACTCAAGACAAAATGGCTCAGTCTCCACCAAAGTGGCCCGGGAAAAATTTGTGATCACTATATAACAATACTAGAATTTTAAAATGCCCTTTATGTCATAGTGACTCAAAATAAGGTCCCCAATAATAGCATATTTAACTGGAGTCTCCATATCAATCCTTGTACATTTAATCTTAGCTTCTAGTCCACAAATATCCATAATTATTAAACACAGTGAACAGACAAACACCTGTGATAAATAAACCAAAAAAACTTTCAGCCCTCCATTCGTGTACCCATAACTATATTCTTATAAAGAGCAAAGTGATCACTCATCACACACACACACACACACACACACACACACAGCTCTGTCGAAGCTCACTTACAACTGTTTTCTTACAAATTTTATGAGATCAGGATACATACAGAGATGAGAGATGTTGATATTACATGCATTTTTTAGATTATGCATAAATAGCATAGCCCTTAGAAAAACCCTCAACATTTATTTTTTTACTTTTGCATTTCTGATTTCTGATAATTTCTGATTAATTTAGTTAAAAACTACTGAAGAATTCACATACGCAAACATTAACAACTTGAAAAATATCATAAAAGAATAAAAGTACAATTTTAAAAAGGTGTCTATGTTTATGAGAGGCATGCTGTTTTAAGTAGAGTAATAGTGTGGGTTCTTCAGAAGATGACAAAACAATGACACTGGGAACTGAAGCGGTTAATCTTCTGCTGTGATTGCTTTTAGATCCTCTGGATCTTCTCTCCAACGATAACAGGGTTTTCTTTTTGGATCTTTTCTGCAGCATCAGCTTTGTAGTCAAAGGTGCAGTTGTGAACATCTGAGTACCGGTGTGTGCTGCAGAAAACTCCTCCACATCTGCAATAAAAGCCTGCAACACAAAGTCTTAATATTAAGGACAGTAAAAACACTGAATGTGTACAAAGTTTGCAACGACACTACCAGTCGGAGACCTCCCTCAGAGGACCCCGCCTCTTATTACTCTGTAAGTAGCACATGACAAACAGGTCTAATGAAAAAATGAAACCAGCATCTTCTAATTCTGGGAGCAAAAAAAATTGGAGAAAAAAGAAGAACAGGGGAAGAAAATGCAAGATAGTGGTAAGTGGAGCAGTAGAGATAATAACAATTAAATATAATAAAGCAAACAGCGTTAGCTTTGTGTCCAGCTTTGCTGGAGTCACCAGAAGTTAACTGGTTCGCTCAGCTAGCAGGCTGCAAATAATCAGTTAACATGGACAATACTTTTTCTGTAGTAAAATTTGGAAAAGTGTACTATAAATCAATGATGTACAACTGTGTGTAGTGTGGTAAGTATATTATTGTAATTTCTATATCTTAAAGATAGTGGTTTTATGTTGCATAAAGGTTTGCTAGGGCCCCAACAGACTCTAGGATCGCTGCTGCTTGCCTCTAAGTATGCATTGTTGAAATAACACTCACTCACCGAGCTATTAAAGCGAGTAAGCTATAGATACACACCCAGAGCTCAGCAGTGGATGGCAGTTAGAGAGCTGCAGGAGCACTGCAGCACAGACTGTGTAAAGCAGTGTAAATAAGCCCTCACCACCTGGAAACTATCCATTTTCAAGATGACCCTCCTGTTCAATCGGTGTGCAGTACTGAACAAGTAAATGAACAATGAACTGTGGTGAGCACACAGTGGACAGCAGCTAACAGCAGCCAGTGCCCAGTGCTCAGGTGCACAGTGTCTTAGGCTAGGCACTGTTGCTTGGCAACCCCACTCTGCCCAGATGTTATTCACCTAATAATAAAAGTTAGCCACATTGCAGCTCCCACATCAGTGTTTAAGTGTGTAAATGGGTGAATGAAAAGCAGTATAAAGCTTGTTGGGTAGCAAAAAGGTAGAAAGGCACTATAGAAATGCAGAGCATTCAGAGTGTATGTAGTGATGAGTGGAAGTTTGAACATTTGAAATGATCGGGTCCAAACGAGTGCTTGTATTCTTTGGTGAAACGTGGTGGAGAGTTTGTCTTAGTTAAAGCTGCATTTCAATCAGTTGTGTTGGTGATAGTGAATTAAGGAAATGATGCAGTGCGACTTAAGTAACCAGGGTATAGTCAGCTTTCTCAGGAAGGCAGTTTTCTTAACTGTCATGTGAAGGGAAAGCTGGTTTCGAAAATCAGAGTAGGGGATTAGTGAAACCTGATTTCCCCAGGTAGATTTCTGTCAGAGATTTTTTTTAAATTCACACAGTTTGTGCTGTGGATCAGCTGTGGATCTCTCTCCCCTCTTTGTTCCTCTGTCCCAGTGTTGTCATGCTGCAGCAGCTAAAAAAAGAAAGAAGTCAAGAAGCAGCATTTCTTGTCACTATAAAGTTATAACCTGTGAGCTGTGCTTTCAAAATAAATCAGAGGTGGATGAGAAATCACGTTACTCTTTTGCTGCCTGCATACGTGCATTTCCAGTAACCAGGTTTCTTACAGTAAGTGCATGTAAACTCTGTTGCTCGATTGCCTGAGAAAGCGGATTCCTCTTAGCAACCTGGTTACTTAAGTGAATGTGAAGTCAGTCAACAATACAGTCCAGACTTGAATATCATAGAATATGAAACAGTATATCTTCACCAGGACAGAGAAAGACATAAAAGTCAGCCTAAGTCTAAAGAAGAAGAAACCGTATTATAATAAACTAGCAGATTACTTAAGAAAACATCAACACAGCATTTCCGAAAGAATTCATGTGCAAAGTGAAGGGGAGGTCTACTTTAGGAACTACTCTGTCTCAACCAATGATCAACTTCTCACTCTCTTCTCGACAGACAGGATCAGAAGAAGAAACAGATTTTATAGCAGGGGGTGGTGGTTGATTGGTGATGAATGCTGGCAGTAATACATCTCCTGTGACAATTGCAGGGACCACATTTCAAACAGTCCCTCTGCATATTTATTGCAAATGTAAAATTCAGAAATTTTGCGCAAAAAAGGCAAAAGTCTTTTTTTTTTTTTTGGTCCTTTCGGCTTATCCCGTAAGTTTAGGGTCACCATGTTGATTTGGCACAGTCCTTCCTGACACAACCCTCCCCAATTTTTACCGGGCATCTTGGGATGAGAAAGGGCTGTTGGAGGTTCAGTGTCTTACCCAGAGTTACCAGCTGATCTACAGACACCCCCAGACCTTGAAATAGGTCTATAAGGATTATAAAACAGCTAACCCAATGATGGCCTCAAACTTCTAATAAACACAAATGATGCAAATGATCACTGGAGACCAAAATATGTAATTTTCTATATGTGGTTTAACTTTTCTAATCATGTATTTTGTAATTAAAGATGAAGCTCAGTAGTTTAGTGTATATTTACACTAACACAACACTGTCCAAGACATGCAGGTTTGGTGAATTGACAGATATAAATGTGGTTTTCTGATTGCCGAGGTGTCCTGGGTGTCACTTTATCTCCTAATGATCCTGGGCAGAGTAAGTGGTTGATAAGCTATGTGTGAAAGGGAACTTTGGTTATGTGTGGAACAACACTAAAGAGCAAGATACACATCTCCATCACGTAGATGCCTACACCAAGTGGTAAAACAGGGCACTGAAACCCCCCTTCTTTAATGATTCCAGTGGAAGTGTTTGATCCAGTTCTTTCTGCAGACTGTCTCATACCTGTAAGACCAACTTTTTTGCGGCACATGAAACAGCGGTTTTTCTTGGCTTTAGGTTTCTCCTCCGTCTCTGCAGGTGTGTCCACTGATACTTCAGACCTTGATGCTGAAGAACAAACACATCAGTCACATAATTACACTCACACAACAACCAGCCAGCAATGAAGTGACACTACATCTACACTGAATATGTGTCGACTCAAGGTGTGTCAGGTCCATTCTGTATTATCCTCCTTTTAGATTAAAGCAAAGATAAACTGGTAGTTCTGAATGTAAATATGGTAAAGGAAAAGCACATTTGGAGGGTTACTGCTTACTGTAAAGACATTTCGTGTATCATTTCATATCCTTTTTATCTGAAATTACCAAGCCTCTTTGTCACTGAACAAAAAAAACAAAGCATAGTTTATTACCCAAAGTAGATGGCTGCACTCTGGCTTGCTCCTTATGGCTCATCAGTTACCTCTCTAAGGCTTCTTCACCAGCATTACCGTCCTGGTGGAGGAAACTAAGCTACCTGCCAAACACTGACCCCCCCTGCTCATTGACTAAGGCTTTGCTCTGTCTGACATGCATGAACCTAAAAGACTAGATTAATAACACAGACACACAGAGAAACAGGTCATAAAGCCACAAGATGTCACTGTCCTCTAGTGTTCAGTGTTCAGTGTCCAGGTTCTGGTTCCTGGACACTGACTATTCAGCATCAGAGCGATGAGTTTGCTTCCCTCAAACATCATCAGACGCTGTCTTTAACAAGTTGATAATATTTCCTACTGGACAGAATGTGGTGAAGACCTTTTCTCTTTTACATTTGTCATGTTTAAATTATGTCTTGCATGTTAAGGCAAAGATTCTTTCAATAATTCTTTAAATAATGCAGCTTTTAAGCATTATAGTCCCATTAGCTGTAGTATGTTTCATTAGTTGTGGTTACAAGGACAATATTTCTTTAATAAGATTGAAATCATTCAGACTACACATTTTAACTTAACTGTTTACACAGACACTAATCTGACAGGATGTGTGTTTATGTGCACAATTATGTATTAATCACAATAGAACTTTAATGATATGCAAAATGTGGTTCTGCCCACTGCTAAGTATTTAGTATGCTGGAAATGTAATAAAAGAAGACCAAGGTGGAATCTCTTTAAATTTGTAACCATTAAGTCTCATCAAGGAAGAAAAAAAGAATTAAAGGAAAAGAAACTTGCCATGTCACCTATGTTACCCCCCAGCATGTGGAAACATGCCCAGGAAGATTATATTATTCCAACAAGGGACAAACCACAGCTCTCACTCAGGTTTAAAATTCATTCTGATTATGCCAGTGTGTTCTGATTTGCATAGTTACATGAGGTTTTATTCAGATTTTGCTCTTAATCTTATTAGTGTAATATTTAAGTCCATGTTAACACAACTCTTGTTTTAATGATCCTCAAGTTGGGTAACTGGTGGATAAACAAAGAAAAATGTCACAAATAGGACATGGCTGATCCAATTCAAATCCAATCATACAATTTGTGTCAGCCCCAGCACTTCATCAGCGTTTATTGGTTGAGCAATGAACTTTATGCCCGAGTGAGAGCCATAGGAGTATTATAATACCATACCATTTCCTTTGACTATTTCTAAAAATCTGAAATATCAATGCGAGCAGGCTAATCCCTTTGCTCCATTTGATTTAGCAGCTGCATAATGTGAAAAGTTTAGTTCAGCTTAGTTATTAATTAGCTGACTTGCACAATACCTCAAAGTAGAAACATAAAAGGACAAAGGTATGTTTGCATGGAACCATGCAACCTGCACACAAACTACTGGTCTTGTTATGAGGTTGATGGGGAGAAAAGTGTTTACCACTATCTTGTATGTTTTCATTTTACATCAGCTGACGGAGCAGTAAGATCCATCCAAACATTAAAGCTCCTTTAACACATGCCCTGGAATTCTGACAGTCTCCTGGCTTTCTCTGGAGGGGCTGTATGTGAGAATGCCCTAATGAAACGCTCCCGACATTATCGTGTCCGTATTATGTGTGTGTTGTAAGTCGCTTTGGATAAAAGCGTCTGTTAAATGATTAAATGTAAATGTAAATGTAAGGACACTTCTTACTTGAGTGATCTCCTGCTGTGTATTACATGTGTGAAACATAACTTCGGACCAGGTCCAAGGCTGATACATGACATTGTCCGAAATTCATAAGTGAAACAGGCTTAAAACTTTGATGATTGGTGTTCGGTTTGTTGAGAATATAAAAAAATCATACTGTGTAAAGAGTCCACTGTCACATTGGTCGTTGCTCCTGAGGTCCTCTCTTCTTTTGTGGTTGCTGAGGCTGTTGTTAGTCCACTAACAAAACAGAGCATGAATGAAATAATTAGGAAGAATAAAAACGTATTGAATGTTAATACACTATCAAGAAATGGATTGTTTGTTGCTCAGTTGTGGATATTTCATTTGAATACATAGTCTGTTCCACACTAACTTTGGGTTTTACCTCTTAACGTATTTCTCTGACAAGAGAGACCAGTAGAGAAAGTCACTGACAGCCAATAATATTATATCTGAAGCAGTACCTGCAGGGTCCAGACTCTGCGTCTGCTGGGGATGTGACTGTAGTACTGTTAGAGCACTGTGCTAGGAAACACTCTCCAATGCTGCTTTCACTAGATGAACCTGAATGAAAAAACATATTTCACATGGTTTTTTTGGTTTTTATGTTTGATATAATAATGTGTGATGGAGTCACAATTTAAATTCAATAAATAAAAAGATAATTTTGTTATAAATTTGATTAATTTAGAAAATTACCAATCTCCATACAGTCACTATTAACTTACTCAATCATCCTGAAGACCTCAGTTGTTGTCCAAGAACAAAACACATTACCAAGACAAACCACTCACACATGTTTTTGCCAAAACACATGATGGGGACATTTTTGATCAACACTGTTCCAAAGGCTCTGAATCACCATAATTTCACCAGCACTACTTCAGAGTGCTGTGCAAAGCTATAGCAAATCAGAGCTTCGGGTATTTAATTTAATTAATTAAAGTTAGTTATTTTAAAACTTACCAAAGGTAAGATAAATCCATTAATGGAATAGTATTTCTGTCCCTCCGAATGCAATTTCCATCACCTTGCTCACTAGAATTTTTATTTTTCACTACTTTTTACCATTTCATAGACAAAACAAATCATTGAATAGCCTCCTTTCTCTCACCTGCTGTTTCATGACTTTACCTAAAAAAAAAATCTTCAATTTAAAAGAAAAGTGATGTCACTGGCTGCTGTGGTTCACATGTACATCACTGCAGAAAGCTGAGGAGTTAAACCACCGGTTATTATATAAGTGCAGTTTCAAAGTCAAAATGAAGAGATTTACTCTGTTTACATACAATATATCATGAGTGACTGTTGGCACACAGACAGGCTGTGTTTTGTAACTCCTACCTGGTGGGCCAACACATCCATTGCTGTTTTGTCTCTGGAGAAAGTCTTTGTAGCACACTGAACACATGCCATTGTTCCTGGGGCTGCCATAGAAACCACAGCCTGTGGAACAGAGCAGAGGATCCTGCCTCTGGTTGGTCTCCTGGGCCATGTTCCCTTCTGTGGGAAGACAGAAGTTCAAGGGTACAGGTCAGCACTATTGAAAGACGTGATGCTACTGGAGAAGTTTGATCAGCAAACCTGGATTCACACGGTGAGATGATGGTTTCAGATTCAATGCAGTGCACTGATGAATAGTGGTAAACACCAGGTAAAACAGCAGTTTTCTCCCACAGTCCAATAACCTGCATGTTGTTGGACTCAGGGAGAATAGTTTCTCTGTGTCTACTCATCAGCTCTGTGATAGGCTGGCAAATCTGTCCAGGGAGGACCCCATCTCTCACTCAATGACATCTGGGACTGTGGTTTAGATATTTGATGGAAGAAATTTATTGGAGTGACTAATATACTCAAAAGTCTACAGGAAATGGGGTTTGTACAAATATGGCCAGCATAGGCTGTTTTCATGCTAATACAGTGGTGAGCATGTAGAATTTGGCTTGGTGCTACTCAATCTCCTACATGTACAGTATAACACTCTGTGTGGTGTGATTATGTATGAAAACACTCACACACTTTGTGCAGTTTTCTGCAGGAGAATCCAGTGCAGCCTGTCTGATGGAAACAACTTTAGTTTCCTACTGACAGTGCAGTAGCAGTACTGTAACAATATTCATTTGTTAATATAAAGTTGTAGATGGTCAAAGTGGAGCAAGGTTTTAACTACTTATTTGGGAATTCAGTGCAGTATTTGCGTATATGGGGTCAGGCCTCATGAGCCTCACATTAATCTGAGGAGCTGTAGGGATGAAGAAACATTGTGCAACTTATGCACAGCTTCTTCTTTTCCTTTCAGCTGTTCCCTTTCAGGAGTCGCCACAGCGAATCGTGCCTCCATCTAACTCTGTCCTCTGCATCCTCTTCTCTCACACCAACTAACTTCATGTCCTCCCTCACTACATCCATAAATCTCCTCTTTGCTCTTCCTCTAGACCTCCTGCCTGGCAGCTCCAACCTCAGCATCCTTCATCCGATATATTCACAGTTTCTCCTCTGAACATGTCCAAACCACCTCAATCTGGCCTCTCTGACTTTATCTCCAACACATCTAACATGAGCTGTCCCTCTGATGTCCTCATTCCTGATCCTGTCCATTCTCGTCTCTCCCAAAGAGAACCTCAACATCTTAAGCTCTGCTACCTCCAGCTCTGCCTCCTGTCTTTTCTTCAGTGCCACTGTCTCTAAGCAGAAGGTCTCACCACTGTCTTGAACACCTTTCCTTTCATTCTCACACACTGTGTAAACATTTTCTGAACAATTCTCTAATCTGTACTTTCTTGCATTGTTTTCAATTAACTGCTGTTAAACTGATGTATCGGACAATCACTCGTTTGTTATATTATATTACACAACACACTGTATAGACAAAGCAGTTGTCTAATAATGACACAATTAATTAAAACTAATAATGGTGAAATGTCCTGAACTAGATTTACACTTTCTAATTGAGGGGCGAAATTACCTCACAAGAAGTATTACTGCCATCTGCCTGGAGCTGCTTTAGAATCCAATTAATTAATTCTGCAGAGGTTTGCTTGTGACTTGTCCTGATGCAGTAGAATGGGTTAATTGGACCTGGCAGATCTGATTATCAGTTTCCTTTTTCGGTTTAGATAATAATGAGCTTACTTCTACAAGGGATGTGTGAATGTGTATGGAACAAAACCCAGCAGCATGTAAAGGTGCAGCTGAAACATCAGCATTTATTAACTGATTATATGTTGAACTAACAATCAGCATCTTCAACGTAACTAAAACTCTCTAAATAATGTGATGGAGTGAGAAGTATAGTAGTACAGCATAGTATGTGAACTACAGTGGAGCAAAATAAAAGTAACATAAAATTGAAATAATCCAGTAAAGTAGCCTACAAGTTCAAAAGTGTATATAATGTACAGTAATTGAGTAAATGTACTTAGTTACTTAGTATCTCTGGTTAACTCACTGTTAAACTGCTAAACTAAACACAGCTAAACTCGTGTTGGACGTTTTTAACGTAAACTGTTGAGCTACCACTAATTTATGAGGCCAAATATTGACATGGTAGATGATTTTGAAGGAGACAGAAAATGAGTGTCCGACCCTGGAAACTTTTCCAGCAGAGAAGACACATGTTGAGCTCTACAGTTAAATCTCCTGCAACACAAACCTCTCATTTCCTGCTTCCCTGTTCCCTTTTGTTCCAATACCAGCATCGGTGTGCTAACATATCCCCACACACGCTCCACACAGAAACAACACACCTATCAGTCGGAAGAGATAAAAAAAAATAGTTTTAATTGGAGTGACAGTTGGAATTGACCGACCTCAATAATTGTCCCAAATCCGCTCTCTGCACTTCTTTTTCTTCGTTTCTATAAAGACAACATCCGACATCATAAGCGTCAATCCACAGTATAACAGCCCACAGCGAGCCACCATTGGCTGGTTGTTACCTAAACCACCTCACATGCCGGAGTTCATTGGCTGAAAGGCACGTCAATCATTTTTAAGGGCGGGGGGTTGTTTTCAGTAAACAGCTGGCTGGGGGAAGGGAGCAAGTCCTGACAACTGAAAATAAGTCACATTGATAAAGAAAAACGGCTTTTATAAGTAAATGTTGATCAAGATACACTTGTATGGGTTTTATGGGAAAAATGGAAATAAAGAAATAAATACAAATACAAATAAAAGTAACCAGGCCGTGTAATTTAAACCTGGCCAATGTCCCTTTTCAGAAATGACACAAAGCCTGCCCAGAAATCTAAAGCTAAAGAGTTTACTGGCTATAAACTTGTTTACTGATCAATACATCAATTTGGTGTTGCATTTTATTCATTATGTCAGTAATCAGCTAGTTCTCTATAGCAGTTGGTTTGCCACAGAAGAGTTGGCCTGTAACAGACAAACTTTAGGTTATTCAAAATCAGTTTGCCTTTACCCCTGCAGTCCTCTCAGAGTATTAGTTATAGTTATAGTCTTGACTTTATTCTGTAAAGTGCCTTGAGATGACTTTGTTGTGAATTGACGCTCTACCTCCTGCACCACAGTTGCCCAATGAGATCTGTATTTAAAACTACAGGTATGTGAGGTGAGTGACCTATTTAAAAAGACATAGTGTGGATTTTCTCTATCTCCACATTAAACAAATAACCAAGCTGTTAGTTCCTTGTAGGCTAAATGTGGTATACTTCATTTACAACAGACACCAAAGGAGAAAGGAGTATGGTTAAGCAGTTATACCAAGGAAATCATTTGAACACAGTCATCAACTGAAATAGAAACAGCTCTGTAGGAGGCTTAAAACATGTTTAACAAGAAATGTATTTTACAAGTTTTCAAAAGATTGTCTTGACATTCGACAGTGTTATACATGTCCCCACCGATAAGTCCAAATGTAAAATCTGACCTCTCAAAGATTAAGGTAAAGCTTAAACATCGAATTGACACATTACATCCTCGTAACTTTGTATAATGTAATACACCAGTTAATACCACCTGATGGCTTTGAAGCAGACCTTCGACAGACCTGACAGAACCACATGTGTGATGGAGTATGCTGTATATTCTTATTAATAAAAAATATGAAAAAAAAATAACTTGTGTTGACCTGACCTGATGTGGGAGACACATAACGTTTGAGCCCGATCCCCCGGTTCACACTCCCGTTCAGCAGGTGGCGCTGTGTAGCTTCTTCGCTGGTTTCTGATCCGCCAACTAATAAAAAAGAAACAGAGCGTTTTCTGTGTTTGGGTTTTTGTCCCATGTGTCAAAGTGCAGACTCCAGTCTAACAGCTGGAGCTGTCATGGCTCCACCTCATGCTCATTACTCGTCTTAATTCACCGTCAGTAAAGGCGGGATGGCTGCTGTACGAGCAGCGAAACAAGCCCTGAGGAAAGAAATCAAGCGACGGGTCGCAGCGCTGAGCGCCGAGGAGAAACGACGACAATCTGTAGTCGTGTCAGAGAAGGTGAGTGAACCCTGACGGCGGCTGGAGGCGTCAGTGAAACAGTAACCAGCCACCAAACGTTGCTTTTCCTGCTGTCACTTCTTCAGCTGTGGGAGGCACAGGTGGTGTAGGCACCTTGCTGTTGGATATTCAGACACTGGGAAAAGTTAATCCTTGACTTTGAGGTAGCAAACTAATCCTCGTCAGAGTTGATGTTCATTACAGACAGAAACGTTTCTAATGCTGCTCAAGTGCTTTCTGTACCTCAAGATTTGTATTTAAAGCGGAGTTATTTAAAAAAAAGACGACTTGAGTGTATCCAGTCTTAATCTTAAGTTAGGGAGCGTCTCTAAAGTGCGTACAGCGAGGCCAATAGGACTAATAAATGATTCGCCCATTTCTTGTGTTGATATTTCAAATGAGTCCACTCATTACACAATCTACTATTGGTTACAGGTGTTACAGATTTTTTTCTTATAGCTTCATGTTGAACTAAGTCATTTATTTTTATATTTGCTTTGACTTGTGCTGCTGTACTCCTGTCACAAATTCAAACTTTTGCTTTCCCTGTTTTATGCCAGCTTTTTAGACATCCCAAGTATGTGTCCTGTAAGCGGATTGCAGTGTTTCTCACCATGGATGATGAAGTGCGCACTGAGCAAATCATCAAAGACATATTTAAACGGGGAAAAGATTGCTTCATCCCCAGATATAAGAGCAGCAGGATCCATATGGACATGTTGCAGCTCAGCAGTCTGCAGGACATGGAGACACTGCCTCTGACATCTTGGAACATTCGGCAGCCTGCTGAAGATGACAACACCAGAGAGGAAGCACTAGATGGAGGCAAGCAAGTACAACAGTTCAACAAATTTCTAGTTCAGTTTATATTACAGCTCTGGGGTCACGATTTTCAGCTCTTTTTGGTAAAGCTGGAGGAAAGGGTATTGACAATTGACAAGGTTATGAACTGTTTTCTTAAAATTCAGAAAAAGGACATAAGGCACATTATTAGTGTATAGTGCTTATATATTAGCAACAAAAAAGCTAATATATAATTTTAAAAATGAATTCATGGGTTGATATGAAGGGAATATATATAGTTCTAGTAAATTGCTGAAATATGCACTTTCTCTATATAGATAGATATAGATAAGATAATAAGCCCATCTTGGATGGAATTAGCACATTGCTTTTAAATTTACAGGCACGGTTAGCATTTGCAAGACCTTAACCAGTGTCTACCCTATCTCCTCTCCATATCCAGGAGGTCTGGACCTTATCCTGGTGCCTGGGCTGGGTTTTGACGGCTTAGGGAAGCGGCTAGGACGAGGGAAGGGCTTCTACGACACCTACTTGGACCGCTGCATGAAACACCCAAAAGGAAAGCCCTACACCATTGCTTTAGCCTTCAAAGAGCAGCTGTGTCAGGAGATCCCTGTGAGTGACAATGATGTGCTCATTGATGAAGTCCTGTATGAGGATGATGACAGTGGCGGTCCATGAACTCACAACCTGCTCCATGTCTTTGCTGTTTACAGGTTAATGGTTGAACCTGTCATTTTTCATTACAGTAAATACCTATACACACCTTTCCCCGCATTTTGATTGATTTGTTATATGGATGTCTTAAAGCATATGCAGTAAAAAGGTTTGTAAAATGGTACAGCAACTAATTCAAACTGTTATCTTAAAAATAATAAATGAGAAATCAAGGTGTTAATTTTTTGTTTGCAACCAGCAAACCAGTCATTGCAATGCAGTTTGTGAAGTGATCACTATATCAAAACAGATGGGTTTTTCAGCTTCTGTATATCAAAACATGATAGAAAAGAAAGAAAAAAGGAGAAGCTGCTGACTGTGTGGTTTACACTAAAACTGTTAAAAATGAATATGTCAATGATGACTGAAGCCATAAAAAATGCAACACAAAGAAGAACAATGAGGTAGGTTATTGTTAGAAGGTGTCATTCATACCTCCTGGAGCATGAAATCCCAAATTTTTCTTTTCTTTTCACCTCTTTCTCTGATCACCTCTATATAAGCAAAACATGCTTGGCCAAAAGGGCTGATTGTAATCTAACACAGTGAAACAGTTTTCCACATTATGTCACGTTACCACAAATGTAAATGTATTTTATTGGGATTTTGTTTGATAGACAAACACAAAGTGGCACATAATTGTGAAGTGGAAGGAAAATGATAAATGGTTTTCAAACTTTTTTTACAAATAAATATCTGAAAAGTGTGACTCAGCCCCCCCTGAGTCAACACTTTGTAGAACCACCACCTTTCGCTGTAATTACAGATGCAAGTTTTTTGGGATATGCAGTGGATCCACAAAGTATTTAAAGTGCTTAACTTTTCTTTACATTTTGCTATTTTACAGCCTTATTTCAAAAGGAATCAAATTCATTATTTTCCTCGAAATTCTGCAAACAATACCCCATAATGACAATGTGAAAATAGTTAGTTCGAAATCAAGGCCTTTGCTGTGACACTCAAAATTGAGCTCAGGCGCATCCCGTTTCCTGTTACCATCCTTGAGTTGTTTCTACAACTTGATTGGAGTCCACCCATGAGAAACTCAGTTGATTGGGCAGGATTTGGAAAAGCAGACACCTGTCTATCCTGTCAAGCCATGAAGTCCAAGGAACAGTTTGTAGACCTACGAGACAGGATTGTATTGAGGCACAGATCTGGGGAAGGGTACAGAAAAATTTCTGCAGAATCAAAGGTCCCAAGGAGGATAGTGTCCTCTATTATCCGGAAATGGTAGAAGTTTGTAACCACCAGTACTTTTCCCAGCGTGGGCTGGCCGTCCAAACTTAGCGATCCAGAGAGAAGGGCCTTAGTCAAGAGCTCCAGCCTTTCTCTGTAGAGAGAAGAGAACCATCCAGAAGAACAACCATCTCTGCAACACTCCACCAGTCAGCCCTGTACTGTAGAGTGGCCAGACGGAAACCAGTCCTCAGTAAAAGGCCCATGACTGCCCGCCTTAAGGACTTTCAGACCACTGGAAACAAATCTTTCTGGTCTGATGAAACAAAGATTGAACTCTTTGGCCTGAATGCCAAGTTTCATGTCTGGAGGAAACCAGGCACCTCACCACCTGGCCAATACTATTCCTACAGTAACGCATGGTGGACAGAATGGTTTTTCAGCAGCAGGAACTAGGACACTAGTCAGGATCGAGGGAAAGATGAATGCAGAAATGTACAGAGACATCCTTGATAAAAACCTATTCCAGAGCACTCTGGACCTCAGACTGGCGCAACGATTCATCTTTCAATAGGTCAACAACCCTAAGAACAGAACCACGATAACAAAGGAGTTGCTATGGGACAACACTGTGATGTCCTTGAGTGACCCAGCCAGAGCCCAGACTTGAACCCAATTGAACATCTCTGGAGACATCTGAAAATGGGTTTGCACCAACACTCCCCATCCAACCTGAAGGGCTTGAGAGGCACTGCAGAGTAGAATTGGAGAAACTGCCCAAAAATATTTGTGCCAAGCTCGTAACATTATATTCAAAAAGACTTGAGGCTGTAATTGGTGCTAAAGCTGCTTCATCAAAGAGTTTAGCACTGGGAAAAAGCACTTGTGATGCTTTCTGGATGAACCGGATGCTTTGATCTGCTTTGGTTTTGCGACAGATTTTTTAAATAATAATGTTTTAAAAACGTGTCTTGCAAAGTTGTTTATGTTAAATTAAATGTATTTCCAACATTACTAACTTTTAGAGGGATTGATATTGTTCAATAAATCAATTACTGTTCCAACCTAATGTTCTGTACTCAAGGCGCTTTACACTGCTACTAATTCACACATTCGCACTTGCAATCACACACACGCTAACACACCTATGGGGGAGCTGCTATGCAGCTGGCCAAGCTCACCGTACGTGGGCTAGACCTGATGAAAAATAATAATTTGGTTTGTTTACACTTCTATGAGAAAATCTGATCTAAGTAACTTTTTTAGTGTCAGAGATTCTGCGCTCTGGCTTTGAAAAAAGTTATTCTCATATTGCCCTTGGTAAAAAAAAAAAAACTAGTGATGCTAATAAATGAATGATTATGAAAATTATATCTGCAAGAGTTTGCATCCTCCTTGACACATTTCTTAAAATCACTTTGGATTAATGTTTGATAAAGGAACATTTATACTTGCTATTTGTTTTACTCTTTTTGCCAATTCAAAATACGGGTATGCAAACTTTTGAACCTAACTGTATCAAGACAGATATTTTATTTAAATTTGACACTAATCTAAGCTTAAGCAGCCACATCAAGACCTGAGTTCTTACAAGAAGAAAGTGCAGCCAAAACACATTTTCCGATCTCCTTAGAGATACAAACCCAGTACAGCTCTAAAAGCCCATTGAACCTTGGGACAGAGTCAAACAGGGAGATGCTGCTTATACAGTAGCTACTAGTATATGTGCCACACTAATTTTAAATGTTCTTCACTTATTTAGCACTCTTCTACCTATTGCTACTCTATTGGTACTGAAAGTGCTTTACACTGTACTGCTTCTCATTCACTCATACGCACACACACACACACACACACTGATGGGGGAGCTGCTATGCAGCTGGCCAACACTCACTGGGAGCAACTAAGTTGGGAATCAGTGTCTTGCTCAAGGACATATCGACATGTGACCGGAGGAGCTGAGGATCGAACCAACGACTGGGGGATTGGTGGACGACCACTCTACCTCCTGTGCCACAGTCGCCCTGCACCAGTAACATATATCCTAATAGTTATGCATCTTAACAAATCTCACAAGTGTTCCCTTTACTATGACGCTGTAAGTATTCAAATAGCCCATGTGGTTGCAGAGATTTACTCATTTAATTATGGGTATGCAATTTCGACTAGAGGCCTAAAAATATGCTTAGGGTTTAACATAAACATACATGCAAATAGTGGAGCATTTACTATAGCCTTGAAGACAGATCAGAGTTGCTTGTCAATGATTTAATTCAACTTCTAGTGTAGGTGAAATATGATCTAATTTCAGTCAGCACTTTTGCTGCAGCATTTTGGATTAATTGCAGGCTTTTTAATAGTAATAATAATAATAAAAATAGCTTTATTTTTAAAGCACTTATCAAACAAAGTATAAAGTGCTTGTACATTGAAAGGAAAATATAGATAAGGAGAATAAAATCAGGTTAAATATAAAATCAATCAGAAAGTAAAACTACATCAAGTGACATAGATAGAATATGCTATTTATACTAAAACAAGAATCTCACATCTCAGAAAAGGCAATTCGATAAAAATGCATTTTCAGACGAGACTTAAAAGATGACACTGAGTCAGAGAGCCTGATTTCCTCAGGCAGGACATTCCACAGTCTGAGCCATGATTGAAAATGCTCTATCCACACTTGGTTTTTAAATCAGGAAGTTGGAACAGAAAAGAATCCACTGTCTGATGATCTAAAGTTTAGCAATGACACATATTGAATTAAAAGATTAGAAATATAGGATGGCACTAAACCATGGACTGCTTTATAAGTAATCAGCAAAATCTTAAAATTTATCCTAAGATGAACAGGGAGCCAATGTAGAGATGCAAAACAATGAGTAATAGTGAAGTGAGGAAAATAGGCTATTGCAATAATCTAGACGAGAGGAGATAAAAGCATGAATATTAGTCTCAGCATTATTAAAATTGAATATAGGTCGGATTTCTGCAATGTTCTTAAGATGATAAAAGCAGGACCAAACTAGTTTAGTTATGTAACGCTCAAAACTCAAGTTGCAGTCAAGTAAACGGGTGAACGAGACTGTGGCGCAGGTGGAGCGGTTGTCCACCAATCTCACAGTTGTTGGTTCAATCCCCGGCTCCTCCGGTCACATGTCGAAGTGTCCTTGAGCAAGACACTGAACCCCAACTTAGTTGCTCCCGGTGAGTGTTGGCCAGCTGCATAGCAGCTCCCCCATCGGTGTGTGAGTGTGTGTGTGATTGTGAGTGTGAATGGGTGAATAAGAAGCAGTGTAAAGCGCTTTGAGTGCCAATAGGTAGAAAAGCGCTTTATAAGTGCAGAACATTTACCATTTAAAACACCAAGATTCCTGGCAACTGGCTTAACAAATTTTAATAGAGGCCCTAAGGATGGCAGTATATTACTGGAAATATTTTGAGGTCCTATTATGAGAATTTCTGATTCTCATAATAGCTTCATCCTACTATATCTTTATATATATATATATAGTGTCAGCTATATCATATATATATCAGCTTAACAGTGAAATTAAATATGTCTGCGTATAACATCACCCAGTAGAAGCATGTAGATAGAGAAAAGAATTGGGCCAAGTATCGATCCTTGTTCTGACTGATTCTGACCATACTCCGAGGGGGAGGGGATGACATATAATTGTGAATGGAGACACAAGATGTCCTATTAGATAAATATGAATCAAACTAGTTTAACGCTGTGCCCAATATACCCACCCAGTGCCTCAGTCTATCCAACAGAATATTATGATGTACTGTGTCAGATGCAGCACTTAAATCCAACAACACTAGGACAGAGCATAAGCCAGAATTAATTAAAAGGTCATTTGTGACACGTAGAAGAGCTGTCTCTGTGCTGTGGTTTTTGTGAAAACCTGATTGGAACTTTTCAAAACTGTTATTTGTTTCCAAAACTGTCAGCAACTGCTGTGTCACCAATTTTTCTAGAATTTTAGAGACAAATGGCAGTTTGGAAATGGGGCGTAGCTGTCCAGGACAGAAGGATCATATGTTATCCTTCATATACATGATGATATGTTCAGTATGCCGTGAGAGCTAAAAGTTCAAAATATAAATAACACACAAATATAAAACAAAATACTTCTTTGACATAAACAAATATAAAATATAAGATAGAAGATGCAGGTGACTAACCTACATTAACATATGCTGCATTAACGTATGGGGAGAAAATAAACTTCAGCTTAACAAGTCGTACTCTGTCCCAGTCCTTGGAAAACATTATTACAGCAACGTAACTTGAAACAGTATCTTCGGCTGAACACGACAACTCGGTATCACAAGTGTAGCATGTTGTCACACTTAATAGTAACCTGTCTTTGTCACAGTCCTGTACCTTGTGTTTAGTTGTCCCTGTTTTTCCCAGCTGTATTTTCTGTCCTAGGTTTTTATTTTGTTGCCACTTCCTCTTAGGCTTCGTTTTCCGGATTTGTTTCACTTGTTCCCCTGTCCTGTTATACCCAGCACTCCCCAATGCTTCCAGACAGTTTATTCTGTATTCTCTGTATCCCCTAGGTTCTTTGTTCGTAGCCACCTGTTGCTCACACTCCTGGATCTTCCCCCTTTGGACACTCATCTCTGCTATGCCTGTTCCCTGTTTTGGAATCTGTCCTGTTGCGGTTCTTTTGCAGAGGTCACAGCCACTTGTCCTCTTCCAATTTTGGTTCCAGCCCTGGCGTCGAATACCCCAAAAAGGTTCAGCCGTCGCCCTCCAGTCCGGCTTCCAGTCCGGGGTTCAGCCCCCTTCACTCTCTGATCTGCACTTATATAACGCTTTTCTACCTGCCTTACACTTAGTTTGATTATTATTTATCCTTGTCTGTCAGTTTGTTTAGTTCTTTTCATTAGTCCTTGTTAATTTATCCCTTTACCTTTGTGTTAATGTTAGTTACAGTCTTCTCTGGTCCCTGGGTGAACACTACATTTAGTTCTGTCTAGTCCGTATCCTGTCCATCTTGTATGCACTTGTTGGTTGAGTAGCTGTTGTGTCTGTTTTTTTCCCTGTATGTTAAATTCAACTTCAATTCAACTTTTTTTATGTAGCGCCAATTCACAACAAAGTAATCTCAGGACACTTTACAGAATAAAGTCAAGATTATAAAGATGTATAGAGAGAACCCAGCAATTCCCCCTGGAGCAAGCCATAGGCAACAGTGGAGAGGAAAAACTCCCTTAATGGAAGAAACCTCCAGCAGAACCAGGGTCAGGGTGGACGACCATCTGCCTTGACTGGTTGGGGTGAGTGGAAAGTGAAGAGAGAAAGGAACAGAGCAACAAAAAGCAACAACAAAACATCGGGCAGGTTGGTAGGACCAGTAGCTGCACGCTGGAAGACACACAGCTTCAAAGCTGGGGACACCTACAGAAAGGGACAGAGAGAAGGGGACAGAGAAGGAGAAAGACAACTACAGGAGAAAACACAGAGTTAATGTCATACAATGGTGACAATTGCGGGGTGAGAGGAGAGGAGAGAGGGTCAAGAGGAGGAAAGGAGCTCAGTGCATTTGGGGGTGGGTCCCCCAGCAGTTTAAGCCTATGGCAGCATAACTATAACTAACTGTATGCTTTATTAAAGAGGAACGTTTTGAACCTAGACTTAAAAGTAGAGAGGGTGTCTGCTTCCCGAATCTGAACTGGGAGCTGGTTCCACAAGAGAGGAGCTTGATAGCTAAAGGCTCTACCTCCCATTCTACTTTTGGAAATTCTGGGAACCACAAGTAGGCCTGCATTCTGAGATTGAATTGGTCTACTGGGATGATATTGTGCTATGAGGTCTTCTCTATATGATGGACCCTGACCATTCAGAGCTTTATATGTAAGAAGCAGGGTTTTAAATTCTATTCTAGATTTAATGGGAAGCCAATGGAGAGAAGCTAGTGAAGGTGAAATATGATCTCTCTTGCTAGATCCAGTCAGCACTCTTGCTGCAGCATTTTGGATTAATTGCAGGCTCTTTAGTTACTGGGGCATCTTGAAAGTAGGGAACTACAGTAGTCCAACCTAGAGGTAACAAATGCATGGACCACTTTTTCGCCACCACTTTGAGACAGGATGCTCCTAATTTTGGCAATGTGAACGACGTCTGGTGGTCCCAGCACCGCACAGAAGACAGCAAGCAAAAGTTTTTAGCGCAATGATCCCACGATGGTGAAACGAGCTACCAAACTCTGCACGCTCAGCAGACTCTCTCGCAATATTGAAAAAACTGCTGAAAACAGAACTCTTCCGCATCTTCCTATGCACTTAAATCTCTTAAATAAATAAATAAATAAATCTTTCTGCTCTTTCTTTCACTTGCATCTTGTAAATTGTGAAAACTTTTCTGATAGGACTTTGCTTTGATGTTTTCTCCTTGACTTGGATTTTTGCTGCCTTGTACCTCACTTGTAAGTCGCTTTGGATAAAAGCGATAAAATGACTAAATGTAAATGTAGTGGAAGAAGGCTGTTCTACAGATTTGTTTTATATGTGAGTTAAAGGACAAATCCTGGTCAAAAATAACTCCAAGGTTCCTTGCAGTAGTACTGGAGGCCAGACTTATGCCATCTAGAGTAACAATATGGTTGGACATCATTTTTCTGAGATTTTTTTGCCCAAATACTATGACTTCATTTTTGTCTGAGTTTAGAAGTAAACAATTGTGGGACATCCAGGCCTTTATGTCTTGTAGGCTTGAAGCTGGATTAACTGATTATTTTCATCTAGTTCCATATATAGATATAGCTGGGTATCATCAGCATAGCAATGGAAATGTATGGAGTGTTTTCTAATAATGTTGCCTAAAGGAGACATATATAAAGTAAAAAGTATTGGTCCTAACACAGAGCCTTGTGGAACTCCATAGCTAACCTTTGTGTGCATGGAGGATTCATTATTAACATGAACAAATTGAAATCTATCAGACAGATAAGAACCAACCTAGTGCAGTTCCTTTAATCCCAATTTCATGTTCCAGTCTCTGTAATAAAATGTTGTGATCAATAGTATCGAATGCAGCACTAAGATCTAACAGAACAAGTATAGAGATGAGTCCAGTATCTGAGGCCATGAGAAGATCGTTGGTGACTTTTACCAGTGCTGTTTCTGTACTATGATGAACTCTAAATCCTGACTGAAAGTCTTCATACAAATTATTCCTATGAAGGTGATCACATAATTGTTTTGCAACTACTTTTTCAATTATTTTAGAAATAAAGGGGAGATTAGATATTGGTCTGTAATTGGCTAAAACACCTGGATCAAGACAGGGTTTTTTAAGTAGTGGTTTAATTACAGCTACCTTATAGGCCTGTGGTACATAGAAGTTCATGAAGTCATTGTTGCTCAAAATTAAGGGAATAGTAGGCTCAACAGAACTATGGCTTCCATCCAGTAAGTATTGTACCTTACGCCATCTTTTGCGATGATAAAAATCTTCTCTTACAATTTCTCCAGGTGATGGCAAGACAATAGAAGACTTCATTGTCAGAATTAGGTGATTAGGTGTAAGAGGTTGTGGCCCTGCTCAATGAGTAAGTGTGCCATTAAAGGTCTGCAGTTTATGATTGCCCTAATCTCATAAAGGTAAGCTCGCAATGGTGGAAAATCCAGATTGCGGGACGACTAATCTAGAAAGAACATTAGCGCATTTCTTATTGTCCTAATTTATCTTTCCCAAGCTCCACCCATATGACTTGCAGATGGAGTGTTCATGACAAATTCACAGCCTAGATCAGGGGTGTCAAACTCAAATTACCTGGGGCCCGCAAGAGGCGGTGTCTGGGTGAGGCTGGACATATCGGGTATTCCACAAAAAAAGCTTTATTAAAAAAAAATCTAATCTTCTCAAACTTCACTACTAACAGTTCGTTAACTTCAGTGGGTTCTTCTGAACAAAAACATGAATGGTTCTTCTGAGCATGGCTTCTCTTGCCTAATTCTTGCTGCCAGAGACCTGGCAGCGCTTCTTCTCACATAGCTGAGCCACATTTGGCTTGTGGGAGGAAGCAGTTTAGACCCTCAGTATGGCTTGAAGATGATCGTCAATAAGTTTGACACCTGTACTTGGACTTACTGAAGTTCAAGTTAGAGAAAAGTTTTTTGCACAAAAGCACAGGAGGGGCATCTTGTATAAAAGAAGAAGGGATCATGTCTTTCATGATGACATGAACATAATAACATTTGTAGATGGTAGAAAGTACCAGGATAGCAAGCGCAAAAAAGGGTAAACTGGGGAACTGTTCATTATCAGCTGGGACAGTGGGACACCATTATATATTTATTATATAAAACAATGGGATGCAGCCATGGAGGCGTTATTCACTGGCTTTTATTTTCGATAATAACCCCATGGATTCAGCTGTACGTCCTACCCAACACCGATGTTCCTTTGACTATATAACGAAGGCGGGTAAGCCCCCGATGAGTCAGAAGCGGGACAGCAGGCGGAAGCTGGCTGAGTGTCCCCATCGGAGGTCCACTCCCCTCGGTGACATCGTCAACGGAGCATCTGTGTTGGTCGTTAACGCCAGTAACGTTGACTTTGTCCTGTTCAAAGTCAAACATACTTATTTCAAACACCGTAACAAGTAGTAATTTTATGACGGTCATGTGATGTTACATAGGTGCATCCATAACTGTGCAATGTTTCTCGGCTTGCATCAACCCCGGCTGATGGCCCGCCCTCGGGAGCCATATAGTCCACGGTGATTGGTAGGTTCGTTCAGCTCCAGCTTGCACAAAAGGGAACCTTCCGCACACAACTCAGTAAAGTGCCATTCATATAAAACTTGCGGGCCACACTAACATTAAACTTTCATATTGTCCTGCGGGCCACAAAATATCATCTTGAGGGCCGCAATTGGCCCCCAGGCTGCGAGTATGAGACCCCCGGCCTAGTTGTTTTAGGTATTCTTGGTCCATCTCCTTTACATCTTTCAAGAACTGACGCCTTGCACCAACAATGTTTGTACCCTGATCAAATCGAAGTTGTCAAACATTTCCTTGTAGGAAAATCAGCAGCTCTATGTGTACTGCAGGAGAACACAAACAAGTAAATAGTAAACCATATCATTTCAACTCTTTCCTTCCCTTCTTGACGTAAAATGGGCAAAAACCGTCCATCCGTTCAAGTACTAAGTCTGACATTTTTGTGTTTCTGTAGGTCTTCTAAACTTTCTACACTTAACACACTTGTGAATGCAAGATGACTCAGCATGACTGCCACCAAGTACCATAATACCACTTGATCTTAATTTGTTACGTGTTATGCCACGATCTTGGTGTTGCACTCGCTAATGATAATGCTCAATCAGCAACTTTGATATGTGACTAATCTTTGGTAAAACCACTGGATGCTTGATGTGTGATACTCACCCCCCAATCTGAGGAAGCTGCTATTGTGCCAGAAAGGATTCTGTAAAGGTTGCTACTCTTATCCTTAGAATTCATTTCAACGTTATTCTGCAAGTTTTTTAATTCTACAGAGAAAAATGCACTTTGGACAATCCCTATGATTGTCACAGCATCCACCCTTCCATCCTTCTCTCTCTCTCTCCCTGTCTGTTGTGTATTTTCTCCTAGAGCACCTGGACCGCAGCGGCGGCCACACCTGCAGGCAATCACTCATCCTAATAACAGCAGCTCATATACCGGTCTCCTTCATGCCACAAGTCGCCAGATCGTCTCAGTAACCTCCTTTGTACTCTCTTAGAAAAAGACCCGTTAGTGAAAAACTGCTAACCTGCTCTTTGTCTCCCTGCCCTCAGATCCTCCGGCCGCCCTGCTGTGTTCAGCGATCCCCTTGGTTCCTCGTCTCCTTCCCCCACGATCACCATTCCACCTCCACCTGTGACTTGCCGCCCCATCGCTCCCCCCCCAGCACCGGGCATCAAGCTCCTTGGACCAGCCTCTCCTTTCCCCGGACATCGCCTCCTGGCAGCGCTCCCCTTGTCCCCCGACCCAATCTACTATACCTTCCCCTAAATAAACATTCACGCTTTCCTAACTCCCTGGTGCCGTCTCTCTTTCTAGGTCAGCAGAACATTAAATACACACCTAAGTATGACAATGATGGTAAGTTCTGCATCCTTTCTCTCTTGTAGACTTGTGGCTTCATTGGTTTTTTATGTCAAGCCTTTCAGCTATTTGAGTCTAGCAATAGCTTTGACTAATTTGGTCCAGTTGAAGAATCTTAGAAAGTGATTATTCAACGAGTCTTCCATGGTCAAAGTCTTGTGTACACAGTCTTGTGAACTTCTTCTGGGTCTTCAACTGAAATGTCTCACACCTTAACATCTATGCTGGGAAGTTCATCCGGCTGAAGAAAAGCTGGAGCTATAAACCAGTTGGATGTATTGAGTTCTTTTGCTGTAAGACCTCTTGACGCATGATCTGCAGGATTGTCTTCAGAGGTTACATATCTCCACTGACTTGGATCTGTACTCTGAATGCAGTTTGCCACAGATATATGAAATTGTTTAGCGTCATTGTTGACATGCTGGGGGTAATTCTGTAATTGACTTATCCATGAATTTCGAACATGTGTGAATACCAAACACAAAAAACACACCCTTTCACTTCCAGAGTTTCTTCTGTGCTGTTTAACAGTACACATGAACCCACACTTTGAGGTTTTACTCTCCTTGGCTTCTCACCATGACTGGACTTCAGGGCGTGTAATGGCGTGACTGGATTACAAGCCATTGTAGCTACTAATGTAAGAAAGTCAACACACTGCTTGAAACTTGGGAACGAAACATTTCATTGGTTTCTTCAATTTCTGGATTTCAAGACCTTTGATCTGTAACAATGCTGTACAACAGCCACGGAGAAAATCCACAAACTCTCTTAGTTCAAAACAATCATTGGGTCCCATCCTTGGCCAAAAAGCGAGCTTATCCCTAAAATCCCCTGCGATCACAAAGGAGCTTAAATACCTTTCTGCTAGGATATTCCATGCATAAGCTGTGTCAGTACCTAACAGAAAATAACCTTCTATAGCTTTCCATGCAGGACCCTCTACATACTTGCAAAGGTTATAGACTTTCTCATTCAGTGGAATGTTCTTCTTGTCTATCACATTTAAAAAGACATCTTCCAGTCTGTGTATCTTAGAGGATCTCCACTGAAAATAAAGGTTCTGATAATGGGAGGCGGCTTACATTGATAGACTCTGCTATTGCTTCAGCAAATACTGCTGTTCTTTTTAGGAACATCGGCAGTGGACTCTTTATGGCCGGTTCAGGGATTATAACGGGTTGAGTATTTGTGATAAGTTTTAGCATTGCAAAGTTGTGCTCTGGAAGTTCACTTATAATAACAAAATACATTTGTTCTTAATCATAGAAATTCCCCTTTTTACACACAAATTATTTATTTTTTAACCAAAACAATAAACATTATAACTGCTGTTAACAGCAGTTACAAACAGTTTTCTTCAAAATGGGCTGTATGCAGGGAACTTTGAAATAATCAGGGACACAACCAGTAGTAAATATGATAAGCAGGTATGGTGCTATGCAGTTTAACACTTCCAGTAAAACGTTTGTTGGAATAATGTCAAGTGGAATAGTTGATGCTTTCATATGAGATATTGTATGCAGTAGGTTAGACATTGTACTGGGAGAGAAATAATTCAGGAAGCCCCGATAAGGACAGACCACATTCAGAAATGTAGGGCTTTGAGTGATACCACCCCCAATCTTCTCCACTTTGCCAATTGTGTTACTGATTGTAATAAGTTTTTATCACACTTGGCATGAGGGGGTAGAGGGTTAACCAGCATATCAAGAGTATGAAATAGAAATCTGGGATTTTGATGATTGGCATATCCTTCACCGTCCTATTGAAAAGTAATAAGTTTTGTTTCATTATAATGAAATGTACCATAAGACCAGGTTTCTTCCATTTAAGCTCAGCCCTTCTACATACTCGTTTATAATTTCGTATGTTCTCATTAATCCATGGTTTCTTCCTGGTCGATGTATCAGGTCTATTTCTTAAAGGAGCTATATGGTCTTAGGTTGACATGCAAAGTGAATTAAAAGAATCAACCATTTCATTAGTGCAGGTGGGGTCAAGGAATGTCATGTGTTAAATGCCAGAATTAAAGAGTATAAAACTTAATGGCACAATACTGATTGAACACACGTAAACACTACGAGCAGTTCATGGGGGGCAATAAAAGACAACAAATTCAATTCAATTCAACTTTATTTATATAGCGCCAATTCACAACAAAGTCATCTCAGGGCACTTTACAGAATAAAGTCAATATTATAAAGATATATAAAGAGAACCCAACAATTCCCCCTGGAACAAGCCATAGGCAACAGTGGAGAGGAAAAACTCCCTTTAACGGAAGAAACCTCCAGCAGAACCAGGCTCAGGGTGGACGACCATCTGCCTCGACCGGTTGGGGTGAGTGGAAAGGGGAGAGAGAAAAGAACAGAGCAACAAAAAGCAACAACAAAACATCGGGCAGATTGGTAGGACCAGTAGCTGCACGCTGGAAGACACACAGCTTCAAAGCCGGGGGACACCTGCAGAAAGGGACAGAGAGAGGGGGACAGAGGAGGACAAAGACAACTACGGGAGAGAACACACACAGTTAATGACATACAGTGGTGACAATTGCGGGGTGAGAGGAGAGGAGAGAGGGACAAGAGGAGGAAAGGAGCTCAGCGCATTGGGGGGTGGGTCCCCCAGCAGTCTAAGCCTATGGCAGCATAACTATAACTAACTATATGCTTTATTAAAGAGGAAGGTTTTAAGCCTAGGAGTCCAGTTACTGTGCTATGGTTAAATTGATCTACACAACAAAAGACGGCAGGAAGAAGCAGGTGAGTAAGCAGCTGTATTCCGCAGCGTATAAGGCCAAGAGAAAAACAAGATGAGGTCAGGCAGGGGTCAAAACCAGAAAAAACTACTGTATCTATATTATTGTGACAGTACAACTCACCAAACAAACTGTCAAAGAATAGAAGAAATCGTCAGGGAAACCAAGGTTAATAAACCAAGACGGCACTTGTGGAGCAGAGTCAAGTGAGATTTGAGGAAAACTAGGCAGTGGGGGAGGGGCAGGAAAATGTGCCCCCCCTCCCGTTTAGTATACTAACTAGCCCACATTAGTATTTATGTTCCCTACTATGTATCAAGTGATAGATTTCTGGAAATACTAATATACTTCAGACATCAGGGTTTAATTAAAGTCTGTAACTGATCAAACACAGGAGTCCTTATTGGACCAGAACCAGTGACACAGAATCCTTTATTTCTGTCTATCACAGTGGAAAAGCTGCTCAGTCTATAAAAAGATATGAACAAAAGAAAACACCAAAAAGTGTGAAAATGCATTGTATGGTAAAGTGAATCAATATTAGAAAAAATTAACAATATAGTTATAATTTTCAATAATAGCTTTTCTCTAATCTTTTCCTATTGCCCTAAAATCTAAGCCCTAAGGCTCTATTTCTGTACTTACACACCCATGTAGGTAACAGGAGCTGCTGACTAGTGTGCAGACATAAAGTTATAATCAGCTGCAAGACTCAGTTGTTTTGCATCCTGGGCGTCTGACTTGTGATATATCTTGATCTGAGTGACAGTTCCCTCTGCAGTCAGGAAGAGTCCGTGACTGCTGGGAGAAATTACATGCACTGACAGCATGAACAAGCTCTTGCTCCTGAACCTACATCAGTCTTTTTTAGGAACACACACATTCTGCCCTTTGCCCTCTGAGCAATCCTTACACCAAGAGAGACATGGCATTTTTTCCATGAACATTTAAAACTTATTCTACCCATTTTCAATCAGCATTTCTTTAACATAATACAGTCAATCCCTTTATGATCAATGACAGATTCACTGATTACCTTTTTCCCAAACCAACATTAATTTAATAATGCAAAATAATTTATGCTAATTATTCAATTTAACTTCAGTCTTTATCTCCTACGGTTGTTACTTCTTCTCACTTTCTCAATCCAGGAGAAGAAGAAAGGGACACTAACCCTTTGGGCTTTCTATTGTTAAAGGCTGCTTTCCTCTCTTTATCTTATTGTTAATATTTTCCTTAGTGCCACTAGTTTGACACTGTAATTCAGGCCATTGCTCAAACCTGCTGTCTCTCTTAAGCATAAAGACATACTCACTTATTCACTCACTTTTATTCCAGGCCTAGTATGGCAACCATATTGGACCTGTCACTGACTGGGATACAGTGCACTATAGTACTCCTGCGGTTTTTTGGCCTGTGGTTGATGTTTTCATAAATATTTGCTGTGGCGTGAATTTTTGAATTTTCAATAAACTGTTGATGGTACTTGCCATGGCTGCTTTTCTGAATAATATAGCTTCTCTGCGTCAACACTAACAGCACAATGTCAGAACCATAACCATAGAACCATAACCACTCCTAAGCCCACATTTACAGCTTCTTGTATGAATGCTAAGGGCCCTGAGTTAAACAGTCTATGGTCCAACACCTTTATAGAGATGAAGTACTCAGATACAGAATGTATGTTGATATCAGAGGGGAATGACAAAAAAAAATTCTTGCAGCTTATGTGTAAATGGAACAAAAGGTAAATTAAAGTTATAAATTGTTTAAATTATTTGTTTTTTAAATGTATGTGCCATGTAATGTATGTGCACAAAGATATGCTGGGTCAGTTCTCTGCTGAGGGGCTATAACTCGGCAATAAATAAAGACAGCACATCTGTCTGTGTGTGTGTGTGCGTGTGTGTGAGCGGACTCATTAAATAATTTTGCAGTTTCACTGACTTGATCTGCAGTTGGACTGAACACTGACATCTTTGCCCCTTTGAAGCTGTGTCGGTTGCCTCAAGCCTTGTGAAACTCACATTAAATCACTGATTGCCAGACCTTATTCACAGCTGACAAAAGCTGCTAATTTGCAATCAGACCAAAAAATATCAGCTCCACAGCTGTGTTTGTACAGACTGAAACGATTTTTTTCGAAGCCATCTCCATGACATGATGGTGAATGAACTGCTAGAACGGACAAACTCTTTGAAAATACAGGTAGATAAGAAGGAGAGAAAGTTGGCAGATCAAGACAAGATGTGAAAACCAGAAAGAATGATATGATCATAGATGATATCCAGGAATCTGTCTGGGAAAAGTGGTCTGATACAGACAAGGGGAATTGATAACAGGAAACAGATCTGGAAGACTTACTGTATATCATCTACATACTAGTCCTTTTCATTGTCAAGGTTTTTTAGCACATAGAAAGCCAAATTCCTCACAGGATAAACAGTTTTGCTCAGTTACGATTTCCCACAGTGCTCTTGAAAATTTAAGCAGACAGAAATACTCCTCTGATCAGGGACTGCTGACTGTCTGTGCTATTCCAAACTCATTATATACTCGCTCTCCAAGAAACTACATTCCAGCAATGACATACAGCATCAATTCCTTACTCCTCCTATGCTCTATATTAATCTACAGTTTTAGTGCAAAACATTTGCAGTGCAGTATTTCACATCCTATAATTAATGATGCACTGTAAACAAGCCAAGAGATACCATTCATCAATCAAGTAAAAAGCAGAGTGTCATCTGCTCTGTAGTTTTAAGTGCACTGCTTTTGTATTATCTGGTTTTTTGCATGTGTGATTTAATTGATTTTCAATAAGCAGGTTGCACCAGTCGGTGCAATGTGGGCTACAAGCACAAGCAATAAGCACAAGGCCAAATAGCTAGATCTGAATAGAAATATGAAGCTGAAGGCCGAGCTGTGTGGCACACGGCCCCATACATTTAACACATTTTACCCATGTTTCAATAAAAGCTTTGTGATGACTTGTGTTGCAGTAACAGGAGTAACTGTGACCTGGAGCATCTTTTGAGGTTTCAGGTGAATATTCTTGATTATCACATTATCACCCACACAGCAGTGGCTATATGCATCCTGTGTTTACACCAAAAAACTGTTATGTCTGCTCACTAATTTGTTTTTTTCGCCTCCTTTTTATATCTCATATCTGGTTCTTTTTTACATAAATGAATAAATAAATAATACATCCATAAGGTAAACTATAGCAGAAAGTCCATCTTTCATCTTATTGTCCTTTTATACACTTCACCAAATACTCCACTATTTCCTAGTGTGTCTTCTTCTTCTTTTCCTTTCGGCTGCTCCCTTTCAGGAGTCGCCACAGCGAATCATGTGCCTCCATCTAACTCTGTCCTCTGCGTCCTCTTCTCTCACACCAACTAACTTCATGTCCTCCCTCACTACATCCATAAATCTCCTCTTTGTTCTTCCTCTAGACCTCCTGCCTGGCAGCTCCAACCTCAGCATCCTTCTACCGATATATTCACAGTTTCTCCTCTGAACATGTCCAAACCACCTCAATCTGGCCTCTCTGACTTTATCTCCAACACATCTAACATGAGCTGTCCCTCTGATGTCCTCATTCCTGGTCCTGTCCATCCTCGTCACTCCCAAAGAGAACCTCAACATCTTAAGCTCTGCTACCTCCAGCTCTGCCTCCTGTCTTTTCTTCAGTGCCACTGACTCTTTGATCACACAACACACCTGACACTTTTCTCCAACTGTTCCAACCTGCCTGCACTCGCCTCTTCACCTCTTTTCCACACTCACCGTTGCTCTGAACCGTTGACCCTAAGTACTTAAAGTCCTGCACCTTCTTCACCTCTGCTCCCTGTAACCTCACCGTTCCACCTGGGTCCCTCTCATTCACACACATGTATTCTGTCTTGCTGCGGCTAAGCTTCATTCCTCTGTTTTCCAGAGCAGACCTCCACCTCTCTAGACTTTCCTCCACCTGATCCTTGATGCAGACCCACCTCCACCTTGAACTCCTCTGTCACACCTGCAGCACCTCACCACTGTCTTACAGCTCTCATACATGTCCTGCACCACTCTAACATACTTCTTTGCCACTCCAGACGTCCTCATACAACACCACAGCTCCTCTCTCTGCACCATGTCATACGCTTTTTCTAAATCTACAAAGACACAATGCAACTCCCTCTGACCCTCTCTGTACTTCTCCATCAGCATCCTCAAAGCAAATACTGCATCTGTTGTTCTCTTTCTAGGCATGAAACCATATTGCTGCTCACAAATGTTCACCTCTGCCCTTAGCCGAGCTTCCACTACTCTTTCCCACAACTTCATTGTTTGGCTCATCAGCTTTATTCCTCTGTAGTTGCCACAGCTCTGCACATCTCCCTTGTTCTTAAAAATTGGCACCAGTACACTTCTCCAGTCCTCAGCATCCTCTCACTCTCCAAGATCTTGTTAAACAAACTAGTCAAAAACTCTACTGCCACCTCTCCTAGACACTTCCATACCTCCACAGGTTTGTCATCAGGACCAACTGCCTTTCCGCTCTTCATCCTCTTCAATGTCCTCCTCACTTCACTCTTACTAATCTTTGCTACTTCCTGCTCCACACCAGTCACCTTCTACTCTTCGTTCCCTTTCATTTTCCTCATTCATCAACTCTTCAAAGTTCTCCTTCCATCTTCCCATCACACTCCTGGCACCTGTCAATACATTTCCATCCTTATCTTCAATCACACTAACCTGCTGCACATCCTCAAATCTCTATCTCTTTGTCTGGCCAACCTGTACAAATCCATCTCTCCCTCTTTAGTGTCCAACCCATCATACAAGTCCTCATATGCTCTTTGTTTGGTCTTTGCCACCTGTACCTTCACCTTACGCTGTATCTCCCTGTACTCCTGTCTACTCTCTTCAGTCCTCTCAGTGTCCCACTTCTTCTTAGCTAACCTCTTTCTCTGTATACACTCCTGAACTTCCTCGTTCCACCACCAAGTCTCCTTGTCCACTTTCCTCTTTCCAGATGACACACCGAGTACCCTCCTACCTGTCTCCCTGATCAAATTAGCTGTAGTAGTCCAGTCATCTGGAAGCACCTCCAAACCACCCAGAGTCTGTCTCAGCTCCTCCCTGAAAACTAAACGACATTCTTCCTTTTTCAACTTCCACCACTTCGTCCTCTGCTCTGCCTTAGTCCTCCTTATCTTCCTCACCACCAGCATCATTTTACACACCACCATCCTGTGTTGTCTGGCTACACTCTCCCCTACCAATGCTTTACAGTCACTGATCTCTTTCAGATTATGACGTCTACACAAGATGTAGTCTACCTGAGTGCTTCTCCCTCCGCTCTTGTACGTCACCCTATGTTCCTGCCTCTTCTGAAAGAAAGTGTTCACTACAGCCATTTCCATCCTCTTTGCAAAGTCTACCACCATCTGTCCTTCTGCGTTCCTGTCCTGAAGACCAAACCTGCCCATCACATTCTCATCACCTCTGTTCCCTTCACCTACATGCCCATTGAAATCTGCACCAATCACCACTCTCTCACCTCTGTGGATGTTCTGCATCACTTCATCTAACTCACTCCAGAATTTCTCCTTCTCTTCTAACTCACATCCTACCTGTGGGGCATAACCACTCACAACATTGAACAGCACCCCTTCAACTTCCAGCTTCAGACTCATCAACCTGTCTGATACTCTTTTCACCTCTAGAACATTCCTCACAAAATCCTCTTTCAATATAACTCCTACTCCATTTCTCTTCCTATCTGACCCATGGTAAAACAACTTAAACCCTGCTCCTAAGCTTCTAGCCTTGCTACCTTTCCACCTGGTCTCCTGGACACACAGTATGTCCACCTTCCTTCTCTGCATCATGTCGATCAACTCCCTAGCCTTCCCTGTCATAGTACCAACATTCAAAGTCCCTACTGTCAGTCCTACATTCTTAGCTTTCCTCTTCTCTCTCTGCCTACGAACACACCTTCCTCCTCTTCTTCTTCGTCTTCGACCAACAGTAGTCCAATTTCCACCGGTACCCTGTAGGTCAAAAGCACCGGTGGCGGTCGTTGTGCAACAGCACCGGTGGCGGTCGTTGTTAACCCGGGCCCCGACCGATCCGGTATGGAAGTCTTTGTCACGATTCGCATGTTTGATTTGGCATGTGTTTTACGTCGGATGCCCTTCCTGCCACAACCCTCTGCATTTATCCAGACTTGGGACTGGCACAAGAAGACACTGGCTTGTGCCCCCTTGCGGTTGCATTACTATTTCCTAGTGTGTCATATTGCATAATTCCATTAGTACACTATTGCCCATAAAGTTGGAAGTTTTCAGACAGGTTTCTCTTTTGTGCATAGTTTAATTGTGGTTTAATTTTCACTGCGAAATGTTTGGAAGAGATTGACAAATACGATTTTTCAGAATATATAAACTTTATCTATCAAGAATAACTTATATTGTCACGATAATTTCATGAGAAGAGACAAAAAATATTTTATTTCAACTTTATTGGCAACATTATATTATCTAGAGTACAGCTACTGTTTAAGTAACCAATAGTGTATCCAGTTGTTACCAAATGGAACAATGTGTCACTGCTGCGACTGCTGTCATCTTTCAGAATATTAATATTGGCACATTTGAAGTTGTGTTGTATTCTACACCAGCACAATTTGACTGCACTCTTTATTTGATTACAATCTGTATTGAGTTACAATGTGTGTATCAGTATTATATTGTAAAAACTATGCTGGAACTGGAAAGTGTGATAACTCACCAACCAACTGACTGATGTGAAATCAAACAAACCACCTACTGTACACATGACATGGTATTAAGCAATTTCGATTACTGAATAATTAACTTAGAGTAATTTTAGTCTGAACATTAGCCTTTGTGTTTCATTTTCCCAGAAGTCATAAATGTGTATTAGTTCATAGCTGCAGGGATTAACGTAGTGTTATGAATATTAATGATACATCACAGATTTTGTTAATGTCTCATTTTCTAGCAGCACCAGCTGGGACTAAAATCTGCTGCACGAATCAGGCCTGACTTCTACCATCACCATCCACCACATCAGTCAACTCAAAGGCTGGGGCTGCAGGAGAAGATCAGACCCCTCCGGCTTCCTCTACTGAGATTTCAGCTGCACATAGAGCTAAACTTGCACGACTGGTACAGAGCAGTGCCTGTTATGTTGTTTCATGTTTTCCGCTCTTTTCTGCTGCTTTATTCAGACTAGCCATTGCCTTGCTGTATATGTAGCTTAGTTGCACTGAGGAATCCCAAACCCTTGCTAAAAAAAACTGCTCCACCTGGCATGTCTGAGGATGTCCTAAAATGGATGACTAGACATGGAAATCCCAACGTGGAACCAGTAGGACTGAATTCACACTGGAAAATTTATTCCAACTAGGGCCAGTGAATACTTCTATGCAGTAACAATAAGATCTGGTCCAGTTCAGGCTGTTTATGGGTTTAATCTTTATGATCTACAACCTGCTTAAAGGTCTCAAGGTTAAGGAAATAACATGTCCAATATGTTCTACAAAACCCCCTCTTGTGATTTTCTCCAATTTTGTAACTGTGTTTTAAATGGTTGGGAAGCTGTAAGTATTGTCTCAAATGGCAAAGCGCAGGATACAAAGCCTAGTGTAGGGTTAATCAGGAAGACACTTTATTCACTTTCTTATTCCTATTCCTCTTCTACCACACTCCTGCTGCACCCTAGCGTAATCAGCTTTCACTTCATTCTCTGCCATGGTTTCCATAAATCCTTACGAGTCAAAGTTTTAAATTTGGCTCATTATACTTGGTGTTTAAGTGCAGCATGAGCTTCATGGCACATGTTCTTTCTTGATTGCTGAGGTTGTTATCTCTGATCACCAAGGTGATGATTCTGACCGTGATCTTCTCCTGATCGACCCTGGCCCTGAGTAATGGCATCAACTTGAAAAGACCTGAGTGAATGGCTCCCTCTCAGATGAAACAGACTCAAATATCAAGGCATCACTCCACCTCCAGGAGTAGTATAAGACTGGCAGCTTTGCTCGTGTGTGTGCGTGCGTGTTTTGTACCGTGTCCGTTTTGACTGTTTGATGGTATCTGCTTGACCAGCCCAACATTGAGGTGCGTCCCGGTGTCCATTTTTTGATGGCCTAACCCCACACCTCGCGGTTATGCAAGTGTTGTGTCCGTTTGACTTGACAGTTACTGAGGAAACACAAACCAGCATCTAGTGACCCCCCGAATGAAGTCTTTCTAAGTCATACTGCAGGGAACTGCTCCTTTAAAACTAGCGGCATATATACGCTAAACTAAAACTAAAATGATCTTGTATTCTTTGGAGAACACTGAAAAAATGGTATCCTAGCTGTTGCTGATATTTTATCTTCTGCTACTTTTATCTTTATTTGGATTTTTATTTTTTTTAATCACCATAAAAAACAAAAAAACAAAAAACGGTACAAATCACACAATACAAAACATAAAAGCATAACTACTGTGTGAGATACAACAAAAAGACACGACATCCTATGTGTTACCTATGTACAGTGTATGATTGCTTATGAAGGTGCATCGTGGTTGGAGAAGTGAGGAGAAGTAGTGAGGGGGAAAAGGAAAACTACTACTACTACTACTATTGCTACTATTGCTACTATAATAATAACTATAATCATAATCAACTACTACTGCTAATAATTTTTTCTTTTGTCCTATTGGTTTATCCCGTGAGTTCAGTGTCACCATAGCGGATCATTGTCCGCATGTTGATTTGGCACAGTTTTTACACCTGATGCGTTTCCTGACGCAACCCTCCCCAATTTCTACCGGGCTTGGACCGGCACTGCACAACTGCTAATAATGATGGATAATAATAAGAGTGATGGTATTTATAATAAAAATAAAATAAAATTAAAAAAGGATCATAACTATTCAAATTTTTTGCTCTTTGTGGTGGGACTGTGTGTGTGGAGATGTGCGTGGCTTCAGTCCCAGGCATTTTGTTGAAGTGAAAATATTCTAAGAATGGATTCCAAGCTTCATCGAAGTTTTCTGTATTGTTTTTGTATGTAACTGATGTTTTCTCTATGGTTATGTGTTCTGTGAGAAGATTTGTCCAGTGACTGATATGTAGTGGGCTTTTAGATTTCCAGTTTTGAAAGATTATTTTCTTGGTGATTGTTAAAGAGATGAGTACTGGGTTTTTATATTTAATTTGGAGATGATCAACTTCTGAGATGTTTCCAAGTAAACAGAGGGATGGATATGTGGGGATTCTGCAGCTCAGGATAGCAGAGAGTGTCTCTGTCACTGCTTCTCAGAAAGAATCCACTGGGTTTCAGGCCCAAGTGGCGTGGAAATAATCCTCTGTGCTATCTGAGGTGAATTGTTAGCAGGTATCTGTGTTGGTTAAACTTTTTGCTTTGAGTGATGTGGGTTCTGTGAATGGTCTAGTATTTTATAAGTTGTAAATTTGTGTTGCTAGTCATGGAGAAGTCGCTACAGATTTCTATCCAAAAGTCAGCGTTGGGGGAGAGAGTAAGATCTTTTTTCCAGTTTCTATTAGGACTGTTATTATACTGTCTTTGTTTGATATCACTTTATAGAGTTTACACAACAGTTTATTTGACGTAGGGATTTTTATTATCTCGTCAGTTAGTGTAGGGGGCTGTGGTGGGTTGTTCGTGATATTCATTCTTGATTTAATTATGAATTTTAATTGTTGGTATGCAAGGAACAATTCTCCCCCAACTCCATACTTTTCCATGAATGTCTTACAGTTTTTACCAACTGCTTACACACAAAATCTTTTCATGTCACACGATTTTTGAAACCTCTCACTCAAAGTGCAAAACTACATGGCAAATCTTCAAAACCACAAGCTATTTCTCAGCCTTTGACTCAGTTTTCAATTGCATAAAACACTTTTTTCTAAACACTACACACAATTCTCTACCTTAAACACAAAGATCTATCAGGAAGTGACTTGCTTTCCTTTTCCAAACACAACCAATCAAAATGCTACACTTATTCGCCAGGTCACAAAGACACACTCCTCACATGTGCAAACACTAATTGCTTCACTATCACTAACCAATCACTGCTTTACTTTACAGTAGTATAGATAGGCCTATAAATAAGTCAAAGGTCAGATTACCTGTTTTGAACAATGGATGCTAACAATGAACAGAGTGCAAGAGGAGTAGGAGGAAGAGGCAGGGGACAACGAGGACAAATACCAAGAGGAGGAGGAGGAGGAAGGAGAGCCATCTCTGATGAGATTAGGGCAACACTTGTTGATCATGTAATCAACCACGATTTGACCATGAGAGAGGCTGGACTGATCTGGACTAATCTATCTAATGACTATTTTAGCATTATAGTAATGTACTGTAAAATACGTATGACTGCACAGTATTGCATAAACATTTGTAACTCTAAGCAATTTACTGCACTGCATTGAATGAATGAGGTTGGATATCATGCTGTACTACATCTTTTTTGTAAATGGTTTTCAGTTCCTATGCTGAACACATACTTTGTTTGAATTCTGTAGAGAGTGGAAAGGCAAAGACATCATCGAGGACGAGGACGCTTGTTTACAGATGTACAAGAGACTGCAATTATAAATATGGTTTTGGCCAAAAATGCAATAAGGATTTGAGAGATAAGAGAGCATATATTGAATTCAACAACATCAATGCTGTAAGCCTGTCGACCATACATCGCATCCTACAACGGCACCAAGTGACCATGAGACAACTTTACAAGGTGCCATTTGAGAGAAACTCTGACAGAGTCAAGAATCTGCAACATCACTTTGTAGAGGTATGTATGCAACACTACTTCCAGTACTTCAGACATACCATATTTACTCATCTGCATATAATTTTGTTTGTTACAGAGACTGTTGGAGATGGATGCCCATGTAATTCGTCACAAATTTATTTATTTGGATGAGGTTGGCTTCAACCTCACCAAAACCAGGCGCCGTGGACGAAATGTAATAGGACAGAGGGCAATTACCAATGTCCCTGGACAGCGTGGGGGTAATATAACCATGTGTGCTGCCATCACTCAAAACGGGGTCCTGCATCACAATACCACACTGGGTCCATACAACACCGGCCATGTACTCACTTTTTGTGGATGCAATTCACACAATGCTTGTCCCTGATCCGGATCAGTTGCCTGCTAGATTTGTGGTTATATGGGACAATGTTAGTTTTCACTGGGCTGTTCTGGTCCAAAACTGGTTTGCCACCCATCCACAATTTGTAGTTTTGTACCTACCCCCATATTCACCTTTTCTAAATCCCATTGAGGAATTCTTCTCAGCCTGGTGCGGGAAAATGTATGATCGCCAACCCTTTGCCGCTTCTCCAGGCAATGGAGGACGCATGTGGGGACACAGAGGTTGCCTCTGTCCAAGGTTGGATACGCCATGCTAGGAGATAGTTCCCTCGATGTTTGGCAAGAGAAAACGTATCTTGTGATGTGGATGAATTATTGTGGCCCAGCTCAGAGAAGAGATGAAGCTTAGCACTGGGGACTGCACCCCCCTGCCAATTCCTGGATCGGGACCACACACACAATTGACTGTATTCTACTGTAAACATTGGTTTACATGTTTATAGTTTTGTTGTATGCTAATGTATACAACAGTAATGTTTGGCCTAATAAATATTTTCTGTTTCTACATTGCTTTGCCATTTTCGGTGTACTTGTTTCCCCCTCACAGTGGATTACTTTCAATGTAGAACATTGTACTGAAATGTAGATATAAGCCTATGAAAGACCAAAGAGCTTTAGATTTAGAACAGCAGTGTTTTCATGGTATATTTAGAAATCTATTATTATGGAAGAAGTGTTTGCCATTTGATACAAATGCTTCATTCTGACATGTGTTTATGGCATTTTGAATGCAGTGTTGCATTTTGAAGGAGATGTGAAGCTTTTTGCATTTTGTGTGTGCAGTTTTGAGAATTGTGTGTAGAGTTTTGAAAAAAGCAGACTTAGTTTTGAAAACGTGTGGAAGCAATTGGTAAAAACTAAATTGTAGAAATTGGTTATTCTCAAATAGGTGTTGAAGGTGAGTGATTCCTTTGTGCTGCCATGCTGGAAAGTGAATTGGGGTGTTGTGTAATTGAAAGTCTGGGTTGTGCCATATTTGGTGTATGTTAACAAGGTGCTAGTGTGTATTTTGTGATTTTATGAGCTTTCCACCAGGCTGTCAGAGTTGAGGAGATGGTTATTGTCTTAAAATAGTTTGTGGCATAAAAGCGAGATCTGAAACTGATGTGGGTTTACATTGATTCTGTTCTAGGTCTATCCATGAGTTGTTTTAATTATCCTTTTGAATCCATTTGACTAAGTATTGCAAGTGTGTTGCTAGGCAGTAGTGTTAAAAATTAGGTGCTTCAAGGCGGCCCTGTGATTTGTCTTTTGTAATGCTGACAGTGAGATTCTATATTCTAGCATGTTAGTTAGTAGTTAGTGATTTGAACCAGTTATCTATGGAAGAAGGCTGTTCTAGAGATTTGTTTTATATGTGAGGTTAAAGACAAATCCCGGTCAAAAATAACTCATAGGTTCCTTGCAGTAGTAATGGAGGCCAGACTTAGAAGTAAAACATTGTGAAACATCCAGGTCTTTATGTCTTGTAGGCTTGAAGCTTGATTAACTGATTTTTTTCATCTGGTTCCATAGATAAATATAGCTGGGGATCATCAGCATAGCAATGGAAATTCATCATTTGCACACCATGCACACAAAGGTTAGCTATGGAGTTCCACAAGGCTCTGTGTTAGCACCAAACTTTTTACTTTATATATGTCTCCTTTAGGCAACATTATTAAAACACTCCATAAATTGAAAAAAAAAAATCAGTTAATCAAGCTTCAAGCCTACAAGACATAAACTAGTCCATGCCTTTGTTACCTCTATGTCAGGATTTTTGGTTAAGGGAGGGACCAAGTAAAGAGACCGTGAAAGGGATTGCAAATAAGGGGATTTTATTGACTGACTTAAATGGTGAACAGGACCAGCACACGAAAGGAGTTAACTTGAAAACAAGAGGGGACCAGAATGACCAGAATAAACACAGCTAAGGGTCAGGGAATAAGTTAGACTAGGAGAAGAAAGAACTAACAGAGGCTACTGGGTGGGTGGCGGGGGACTGGAGGTGGGCTTGAAGCCCTCCAGTACGTGACAGGAGACCCAGCAGGGAGCCGTGCAGGTGGCTGGCGGTGACAGGAGGAGACCCAGCAGGGAGCCGAGCAGGTGGCCGGCGGCGACGGCAGAAGCCCTCCGGGGGCCGGACGGGAGGCCGGCGGCGACGGCAGAAGCCCTCCGGGGGCCGGACGGGAGGCCGGCGGCGACGGCAGAAGCCCTCCGGGGGCCGGACGGGAGGCCGGCGGCGACGGCAGAAGCCCTCCGGGGGCCGGACGGGAGGCCGGTGGCGACGGCAGAAGCGACGTAGAGGAGAGCTGGTAGATTGACAAGAAGGAGTGTTGGCTGGCCCGGAACCAGGAACAGAAGCAGGGTCAGTAGTGGGCTGGACCAAGCCAGGAACTGGAACCCGAACAGGAACAGAGCAAGGCCGGACCACGGCCGACCCGGCAGCAGGAGCGGGAACCAAAACAGGATCAGAGCCAGGCCGGACCACGGCCGACCCGGCAGCAGGAGCAAGAACCAGAACAGGAAAAGAGCCAGGCCGGACCACGGCCGACCCGACGCCAGGAACAGGAACATAGTCAGGCCGGACCGCGGGCGACCCGGCAGCAGGAGCAAGAACCAGAACAGAAAAAGAGCCAGGCCGGACCACGGCCGACCCGACGCCAGGAGCAGGAACCAGAACAGGAACAGAGCCAGGCCGGACCATGGCCGACCCGACGCCAGGAACAGGAACAGAGCCAGGCCGGACCGCGGCCGACCCGACCCGACAGGTGGCGACGGCAGAAGCGACGTAGAGGAGAGCTGGTAGATTGACAAGAAGGAGTGTTGGCTGGCCCGGAACCAGGAACAGAAGCAGGGTCAGTAGTGGGCTGGACCAAGCCAGGAACTGGAACCCGAACAGGAACAGAGCAAGGCCGGACCACGGCCGACCCGGCAGCAGGAGCGGGAACCAAAACAGGATCAGAGCCAGGCCGGACCACGGCCGACCCGGCAGCAGGAGCAAGAACCAGAACAGGAAAAGAGCCAGGCCGGACCACGGCCGACCCGACGCCAGGAGCAGGAACCAGAACAGGAACAGAGCCAGGCCGGACCATGGCCGACCCGACGCCAGGAACAGGAACATAGTCAGGCCGGACCGCGGGCGACCCGGCAGCAGGAGCAAGAACCAGAACAGAAAAAGAGCCAGGCCGGACCACGGCCTACCCGACGCCAGGAGCAGGAACCAGAACAGGAACAGAGCCAGGCCGGACCATGGCCGACCCGACGCCAGGAACAGGAACAGAGCCAGGCCGGACCGCGGCCGACCCGGCGCCAGGAGTGGGAACAGAGCCAGGCCGGACCACGGCCGACCCGGCAGCAGGAGCGGGAACCAAAACAGGATCAGAGCCAGGCCGGACCACGGCCGACCCGGCAGCAGGAGCAGGAACCAGAACAGGAACAGAGCCAGGCCGGACCACGGCCGACCCGGCGCCAGGAGCGGGAACAGAGCCAGGCCGGACCACAGCCGACCCGGCGCCAGGAGCGGGAACAGAGCCAGGCCGGACCACGGCCGACCCGGCGCCAGGAGCAAGAACCAGAACAGGATCAGAGCCAGGCCGGACCACGGCCGACCCGACGCCAGGAGCAGGAACAGGAGCAGAGCCTGGACCAGAGTCGAGGCTGGGCGAGGCGGCGAGCGACCCGGAGGCAGGTGCCGTAGCAGGACTAGTGTCGAGGCCGGACGAGGCATCGAGTGACCTGGAGGCAGGTGCTGTAGCAGGATCGTCATCGGGGCCCGGCGGAGCACTGACCGGTCGAAAGGCAGGCGCCCAAGTAGGATCAGAGTCGGGAGCTGGACCTGGGCACATAGAAACAGGACAGATGGGCAACGGGCAGGCGGAGCTAAGGCAGACTCAGGGGGGTTGTCAGGGGCAAGCGATTTGGTCTGAGGTTTGGACCTCCTCTTACGTCTGAGGCCTTTGAAAAAATAAGGGTCGATGTACCTGACTGAATAACGAGGACTGGGTTCTTCAAAAGAATAAACTTGAGAGTCTGATTGCTCTCTTACCTGAAGCCATAACTCAATTGCTTCAGACAGATTAATGATTTGCCCCTTACACGTCTCAGGGTCCCAATTCTGGCCAGATCCTACTGTCAGGATTTTTGGTTAAGGGAGGGACCAAGTAAAGAGACCGTGAAAGGGATTGCAAATAAGGGGATTTTATTGACTGACTTAAATGGTGAACAGGACCAGCACACGAAAGGAGTTAACTTGAAAACAAGAGGGGACCAGAATGACCAGAATAAACACAGCTAAGGGTCAGGGAATAAGTTAGACTAGGAGAAGAAAGAACTAACAGAGGCTACTGGGTAAATAAGGCACAGATAAACGTTAAACCACAAGAGCACATAAACACAAGGACTAAAGGCAGGCAGTCACAAACAAACTCAACATAAGGCACTGGCAAACCTAAACATGAAAGAAACCCGGATAAAACAAGCGGAGAAAAACTATGGACTAGACCAAAATACTGAATTAAACAAAAGGCAAAACCTCAGACCAAAACCACACAGGAAACACAGAGTCCAGGATACCAAAGTCCAAGATGCAGGAGTCCAGATTTCCCAAGAGTTCGAGGAACGTAAGTTTCAGGCTTTACCAAAAGTCCAGAGTCTACTGTGGAGTTGATGAGGGTATTAATGACGACAATGATGCCCGAGATGAAGACAGTGACCACGATAGCAGAGACCACATTAACAATGACGAGGATCTGGCAGGGGAGTGAAGGGAAGACTGAACTTAAATAGAGGGTGGAACCGGTGCAAACAATGAGGGACAACGAGGGCAAAGCTGGGGAAAAGAACCAAGGACAGGAAGTAAGGAGAAGGGGCCACAAAATAAAAGTCCAGGGACAGGAAGTGCAACAAGACCCTGACACTCTAGGTTGGACTACTGTAATTCCCTACTTTCAGGATGCCCCAGTAACTCACTAAAGAGCCTGCAATTAATCCAAAATGCTGCAGCAAGAGTGCTGACTGGAACTAGCAAGAGAGATCATATTTCACCTTCACTAGCTTCTCTCCATTGGCTTCCCATTAAATCTAGAATAGAATTTAAAACCCTGCTTCTTTCATATAAAGCTCTGAATGGTCAGGCTCCATCATATATAGAAGACCTCACAGCACCATATCATCCCAGTAGACCATTCGGATGCACTAAGATCTAACAGAACAGGTATAAAGATTAGTCTGAGTCCAAGAGAAGATTGTGTGTGATTTTTACCAGAACTGTTTCTGTACGATGATGAACTCTAAATCCTGACTGAAAGTCTTAAGATAAATAATTCCTGGAACACAGACACAGACACAGTCTGTGTTCCTGGAACACAGACACAGTCTCTATTGGTATGTGGGAGTTGTGGGGGGGTGACGTTTTTGGTTTTCTAATGAAACCAGACATATTGCTTGATATGAAAGCTGCACCATCTAAAGTAGGATGGATGCCATCTCTCCTAATCAGCCTAGGTTTTCCCCAAAATATTTCCAATTATCTATGTAGCCCACATCGTTTGCTGGACACCATCTAGACAGCCACCATTTGAAAGACGACATGAATATCATAGCACCATATCATCCCAGTAGACCACTTCGCTCTCAGAATGCAGGCCTACTTGTGGTTCCCAGAATTTCCAAAAGTAGAATGGGAGGTAGAGCCTTTAGCTATCAAGCTCCTCTCTTGTGGAACCAGCTCCCAGTTCAGATTCGGGAAGCAGACACCCTCTCTACTTTTAAGTCTAAGCTTAAAACCTTCCTCTTTAATAAAGCATATAGTTAGTTATAGTTATGCTGCCATAGGCTTAGACTGCTGGGGGACCCACCCTCCAATGCACTGAGCTCCTTTCCTCCTCTTGACCATCTCTCCTCTCCTCTCACCCCGCAATTCTCACCACTGTATGTCATTAACTCTGTGTGTTCTCTCCCGTAGTTGTCTTTGTCCTCCTCTGTCCCCCTCTCTCTGTCCCTTTCTGCAGGTGTCCCCCGGCTTTGAAGCTGTGTGTCTTCCAGCGTGCAGCTACTGGTCCTACCAATCTGCCCGATGTTTTGTTGTTGCTTTTTGTTGCTCTGTTCTTTTCTCTCTCCCCTTTCCACTCACCCCAACCGGTCGAGGCAGATGGCCGTCCACCCTGAGCCTGGTTCTGCTGGAGGTTTCTTCCGTTAAAGGGAGTTTTTCCTCTCCACTGTTGCCTATGGCTTGCTCCAGGGGGAATTGTTGGGTTCTCTTTATATATCTTTATAATCTTGACTTTATTCTGTAAAGTGCCCTGAGATGACTTTGTTGTGAATTGGCGCTATATAAATAAAGTTGAATATGAATACATGCAGCTGTACATGTCATCAATGGGTGAAGATGAACAATCAGGATGGCAACAACATGGCGCCCTCCGTGGCAGACGTGTTTGCTCGCTCTGCGCTCGAATGTCGGCTTTTCCTTCTTTTTTGTGAATTTCTTGTTTTTTCTGCAGTGCACAAATGTCATGCACTGCTAACATACAACCGACAGGCATTACTGGACATCGCCAACTCACAACACACTGACTTTGCTAGTTTTATTCCGCTGGAGCGACAACTCATTGTTCGATCCCAGAGTCACCACCGTAACCACCCCGGAAGCACCGGGCTCGAGTGAGTTAGCTGACCCCAGGAGAGCGCTTTCGGAGACTACGACGCAAGCGAGGCAAGAGGGGAGGGCTCCATGCTAGGCTAAAAGCTCACGCTAGCCGACCACCGCTACCGAGTCTCCTGCTAGCGAATGTGCGGTCCCTGGAAAACAAACTGGATGAGCTACGAGCCAGGATTACAACCCAACGGGAAATCAGAGAGTGCTGCGCACTGATTTTCACCGAGACCTGGCTCTCAGACAAAGTCCCAGTGGACGCAATTCAGCTACAGACTCACTCTGTTCACCGAGGCGATCGTACGGCCGCGTCCGGTAAGGCTAAAGGGGGAGGTGGGTGTGTTTGTCAACAACTCTTGGTGTGGGGACATACAGACGGTGGATGAACACTGTTCACCAGATGTGGAGTTTCTACTGCTGAAGTTCCGTCCTTATTATCTACCGAGGGAATTTACTGCTGTGTTTTTGGCCGCTGTTTACATCCCCCCGCGAGCTAACTCCATGGCAGCACTCAGCAAACTCCATGACGTCATCAGCGCATTAGAAACTGTGTAGTTTACGGACTGTATTCCCCAAATACCACCAGCATGTGGACATTCCCACCCGTGATAAGAACACTCTGGACCATGTTTACAGTAACATACGTGGTGCATACAGGGCTGCACCCCACCCCCACTTCGGACACTCAGACCACATCTCTTTATTCCTGTACCCTGCTTACAGACAAAGACTGAAACAAACACACCCTGTCACCAAACAGGTTAAACTCTGGACCCCAGAGACCGAGAGCACCCTGCAGGACTGTTTTGTTCTGACAGACTGGCATGTGTTTAAAGCTGCAGCCACTCTGGAGGACTCTTCCATCAGCGTAAAGGATTATGCTGAGTATGTGACTGGGTACATCAGGACTTGTGTCGATAACATCGTGCCCACCATACAAATCAGGAAGTTTCCAAACCAGAAGCCCTGGAAAAACAGTCAAGTACGTCAAATGCTGCGTACTCACTCTCTTGCATTTAAATCAGGCAATGAGACAGAGTACAATGCTGCGAAGTACGGACTGAGAATAGCCATCACAGCGGCCAAGAGGCAGTACAGAGAGAAGTTGGACAGCTTCTACTCTACTGCTGTCTCAGGGCGGATGTGGCAAGGCCTGCAGCACATCACAGACTACAGGACCAACACCACCAACATCACCACCTCAACAGACAGCCTGCCAGACGACCTCAACACATTCTACACCTGCTTTGAGGGCCCCAGCTACACTGCAGAGAGGGGGCCCACACACACCTGGACCACTCAACCCCCCTCCCCTCCACCAACTGTCTCAACGACCCAGGTACACAAAGCTCTGAGGAAGATCAACCCCCGCAAAGCAGCTGGTCCTGACAACATTCCTGTGCGGGCCCTCAGAGCATGTGCCAATGAGCTGGCTGACGTTCTCACCTCCATCTTTAACCTCTCCCTCAGCCAGTGCACTGTTCCTTTGTGCTTCAAGACCACGACCATTGTCCCCCTGCCTAAAAGGAGCCCACACACCTGCCTGAATGACTACAGGCCAGTGGCAATCACTCCAATCATTATGAAGTGTTTCGAGAGAGTGGTGCTGGCCCACATTCAGAGCAGCATACCTGACACTATTGACCCCCTGCAGTATGCCTACCGGCCCAACAGGTCCACCTTGGATGCCATTGCTGCTGCCATCCACTACTCCCTCTCTCACCTGGAAAATAAAGACTCATACCGGAGGATACTTTTCATAGACTACAGCTCCGCCTTCAACACGGTGATCCCCCACAAACTCACCCACAAACTGTCCACACCCAACCCTCTGTGACTGGCTCCTAGAATTCCTGACTGGCAGGCCTCAGTCTGTCAGGATTGGTAACAGGACTTCAGCCAGACTCATCACAAACATTGGCCTCCACAGGGTTGTGTACTCAGCCCCATCCTCTACACCCTGTTCACCTATGACTGTGTCGCCTCCCACAAGGACAACATCATCCTGAAGTTCGCGGACGACACCGCAGTGATAGGACGCATTGCTGGCGGTGACGAGGCAGCCTACAGGAGGGAGGTGGCCAGTCTGGTGTCATGGTGTGGAGACAACAACCTCACCCTCAACACGGACAAGACGAAGGAAATGATAGTGGACATGCGAACGGAGAGGAGAACGCATCAGCCACTGTTCATCTGGGAGCTTGAAGTGGAGAGGGTGAGCAGCTTTAAATACGTGGGTGTCCACATCACTGAGGACCTCACTTGGACACCTCACGTCACGCAGCTGGTCAAGAAGGCCCAACAGCGGCTGTATTTTTTGAGGAGGCTGAGGAAGTTTGAGATGCACTGAGAACGGCACTACCTCACTTTATTGCCTTATTGCTCTTATTTGTTTGCTCTTATTTTTTTAATTTTGTTTTTATCTTATTTTATTTATATTTTTTGTAAATTCTCATTTTACTTACTGTTTGACATTTAGAGTCAGAAGGAGGAGGGCAAAGTAAGAATTTCATTGTACAGGGAAACATGCATTCTATCTGTGCATATGACAATAAACACTTTGAATCTTTGAATCTTGGATCTTTGAAGGATGCCAAGCATGCCGAGAGGATTCTATCAACTGTAGATATAATAGGGTTGGTTGCAAAATCTGCAACCGTCTCTTCAGAGATTCTTTTGAAGTATTAGAACATGTTTATTCTGAAATAGCTGGTCACTATAGGATTGACAAACCTAAGCTTAGAGGGTATCAGAGGCTGTTATCTGTAAATTATGTAAATGCATTGATATGTATGAGAATGAAGAAGTGAACATGATCGAATCATCCAAGAGGCATATGATATCTGGGGGTCTCTGTGGCAAAAAGCCTTGCGGGACATAGTCGGTGAGGGGCGGGTTCCATAAAAGGAAAGGATATGAACAGACATTCAGTGATGAATATTTCACTATATCGGAATGTGTAGCACGAGATCCACTGGTGTACAGGTTAAAAGACTGTGCTGGTGAAACATTGCAGGGGACTTTTTGTGAAAAAGAGTTAAAGCAGGTGATTGTTAATCACTTTCTTAAATGTCTTTGAGCGAATATAATCCTGCATTAAGTTCTACCCCCAAATGTAAATAGAAGAAAAATGCTTAAATAAAATTTTAATTTCATGAAGATATTATTATTATTGATTTATTTGTATCAGTATTTGATTTTTTTTTTTTTAGTAATATGCCTTTTTTCGACATTTGTTTATTGTGACCTATTTCTAATATTTCTGTATTTTATTTTAATATTATTTCTCATCTAATAGTGTTTATATACAGATTTTGACATTTCTTATCTAATACATGTATTTTGTTTTCGTTCTGGTTTTAGATGTGTAACTATTGTGTTATAACATTTTGTATAAGTATCCTGCACTTGCTTTGTAGAATAAAACATTCTGTTTAAGAAACTGCTTAATAACAGGTGGGAATTGATTGTGTATTGCCAAAGCTATCAAAAAGTAACTTTTCTTTTTTAGTGAAATAGACTCGTAGCCAGTGTTCTGGCATTTTAAAAGGGTGTGTTAACAACTAACATGGCAGGTAGCCTGTTTTTTGCTTAAGGGGTTGCATTGAAAGACACCCAAGAAATCAGTCTCTTTGCTGGTTATCCTTTTAAGAATGCTCGTCAGCTATATAGAATTCATGATGTCTAATAAAGTCCATCAAAATGTCTTTTTGCAGACACTTCCAGAGTCGATTCATACACAGTCTATGCCAGAATGTCACCTGTGTGAGGCAGAGGCTGTCTAAAATGAGCTATATAAAGATTTTCTTGGTTACACAAAGGTGTAAAATATGCTACAGAGCATATTTTGCATTAGTTTGTTGCAGGGCCCGGCTGTGGGCCAGTCTCACACTGGGAGACACTGCTGCTTTTTTGATAAATAAACTGGCGGAGACAATACTGACAATACTTGAGTTTCTCTTCCATAGTTTGTAAGCAGTTGCAGAATGCCTCTGTGTGGATATGTGTTGGAGGACGGTGTTATAAGTCTGTCCCCCAGTGTTATATCAACCTGTGAAAAAAGGGATGCTCCCAGATAATTCACAAATCTGTGAATTGTTGTTTAAATTGTTGTTCAAAATTGTTTAAGTCCAGGTGATCTTCTCCACTTGATGAAATGTAGAATCCCAGAGGTCCGCTGGATGTGATGGCAGACAGCAGTGGGATTTCAATATGTGTGGATTTCTCAATACTTGTCTGCATATAGGGTTCGGCAAAAAGGTTTAGTTTGCTCTTTACAAACTCTTGTGACTGGCTGTAAATCAGCTCCATTGTTTTTTTCAGAAGATTTCGGTGCTTGTGAGTCCAGTGCTATATGGGATCTTGCCTCTTTTGTGGCCAGGTTTCTTCTTAGCAATCCTAACGTGATTTTTTTTACTGGTTTTGGGCTCTGTGATGCCACGCCTATATCCCACAGGAGGCCTTTTTATTGGTCTTTTACAGTACACAGCTAGCCCGTTTCCCTCCTGCTTCTGAGTGCTTCTCCCAATATTAGACACCACATCGCCCACAATATCCGTTGCTGCTTTTTGCAGATGAGGAGCGGCAATACTGAATCCCTGTCTAAGTAATGGCTTGGCCATTCTAAAGAGAAATACCCCAGCGGCCTGATTTAGATAATGTGCTGTATATCTCCCATCGTTGTGTGTGTATGGATTGTACACCTCCTTAGCCAGCCATGGTATGGTTCAGAAATATTGTTTTAAAGGTCGAAAGGGGAGTTTAACGATTACTTTGCCGCATGTAAATGTTCGTTTTTGAAAGAAATTTCTACGTCATCAGTGACTGATTTGGAGAGAGATTTGTAGTGTGTCTTATCATAACTCAGACTTTGCATCCTACGCTCGATGCCGCATGTTTATACTCCTTAGGAGGGAGACATGGCTGTCTGTGTGAAAAAGTGTTGCAGACCAGAGGAAACTACCTCAATGAGCCCCACCTCGTGAGCTTCCTTGAGAACTATGGGTCTCACAAGCTTTGTTCTCTAATTCCATATTTTATTGCTTAGGTATATTTGTGATGATGAGTTGCTGGGGAGCGTGTAAAAACAATTTTTGTCCATAATGGTTAAAAATGGTCTGCTCCTCACAGCTGCACACTAGGTAAAGACTAGTGTATCCTGTTAAGCCCGTCATTGCAGATCAGTTATTTCCTTTCTAGGTATTAAAGAGTTAAAAATTTCAGGCCAAACTTTACCAGAACATAATTTTCAAGTTCTACAGTTTTTCTAATCGAAATCTTTAATTTATCTTTACTTGGAGAAAACATAAATACATGTCAGCAGGTACCTCACGTTGTCATTTTTCACAGAATAAAGAGCCATGTCCACCAAATCAGCTTGAAACTGTTGTGTATACATTCAGTTTCAGTAAATACTTTTTAACTTCTGAGAGTGATGGCTGCACCTCTGTGATTGCTCTACTCCCAAGGGTGGGATGGATCATATTATATTTCTTGAATAGAACTTTCCATGTTCGCTTCAGAAACCCAAATGTGTCATTACTTCTTTTAACATGTCTTTAATTTATCATATACGCTACATCCAATCCTTTAAAAACACACAATGATATATAATTCTCCAACCAACCCTATTATATCTACGGTTGATAGAATCCTTGCAGCATATGTGGGGTCCTGTTTGTTCATCTTTAGCCATGCATCCGTAACACCCTGCTCTTTTGGATGGAACACATGCATGATAAACAACCATCTCCATCAAACATACACATGCAATACCAGTGGCTCTAGCTTTAACGTTTCGGACGCCGTATGCTTCTCAACACTCCACCACGATATTCAAAATAGGTTGAATGATAGACAGATCTCCGTGAGACATACGAGCAGATCCAAATGTCATCATATAGAAAAAAATTCAAAAGGAGATAAAAATAGCAGCAGATAAAATAGCTGCAAAACAGATAAAATATTTCCCATTGTTCTCCAAAGAATACAAGATAATTTGACTCGTTAGTTTTGAAGCGACATATATATACGCATAAAAGGAGGAGTTACCTGCAGTATGACAGTATTAATATCCAAATACAAAGCATTTTCTAGTCCTTCTCTCTGCTATCTGATAAAATGGCTATTGACCACAACTCTTGCCTTGAGTTTCTAGGCATCAGTCTGGACCCCAGTGAAGTCAAAGCTCTGTCCTTCTCAAGGAACTACATCTGCAAAATAGCCAAGTCTTTTTCATTATCACAAACCAGATGTTTTAAAGAAGCTGCTTTCCTCCTCCCGCCCCACATTTATTTGTCACCACTGTATGACAGTAAGTTTGTCTTCTTTCTCCTGTAGTTGTCTTTTTCCCTTTCTGTCTCCCTCTCTCTGTCCCTTTCTGCATGTGTCCTCGCCTTTGGAGCTGCGTTTTCCAGTGTGCAGCTACTGGTCCAACCTTTCTGATGTTCGTTTGTGGCTTTTTTGGTCTTTTCTTTTGTCTCTCCACTTTCCACTCACCCGAACCAGTCAAGACAGATGGCTGCGCATCCTGAGCCTGGTTCTGCTGGAGGTTTCTTCCGTTAAAAAGTTTTTCTTTGTTGTATAAATAGAGTTGAATTGAACTGAATATAAGTTATTTTCTGTCCTCTCATTTTTACCATGTGTGTAGTCCCAGAGAGGTAATTTTGTCTCCTGGTTTTACAAGGTTATGATATCAATGTGATAATTCTACTATTTGTTTATTATTGAGGTCAAAGTTGGTATTGTTGTTGTACTGGACTTTATTAAAAGAAGAGGTGGCTGTAATATTTTGGCCACCTAAATAATTTTAGAGTGGCTAAAATATTAGATAATACAGAATTACAGAATTAATGAATCATGGAAATCCAATGTCTCCAACAGGTAGGATGCTTATTCCTAACCTAACAAGTTTTATGTAGGGTTGTGTGTAATAGGTAAGTGTAGTTATTCCGTAGGGTCATTTTTTCCGATTTGCACCTAATTTATTTAGGTACATAGATAATATAGATTTACATAGATTTTATCAAAAAATAGCAAATTGCCAATAGAGTAACATGTTTGTTCTATCTGTCCACCACACATAAAAATACAAACAGATCACGATTTCTTGTTGGTGCTTAAACTCCTGAGCACCCACGGAATTGGCACATTATCGGCTTCTTATGACGACCTGTTTTGTAACCCAGCATAAAACTTCTCTTAAAAGGTATTTCCAAAGCATCTGCTCCTCCCATTGATCAAAGACGTCGATCACAGACAAAAACAATTCAAGGTCCATGCCTCACTGCACATTGAGTTGTCTGCAGGACTGAGTCTATGTGTCAAAATCTTTAAATCTTTATTTTTCTCCTTACCATGCAATCTTTTATTCATGCAATGGTCTCTTGCATGTGTGTCTTTTCTTTTGTGATTGAAATGAAGCTAAGTGTAGGTTCAATCAAGAAGAGTCTTTATTCCTTTTCCCTGACCTGCTTCCTTTTGCACTGCATCCCAACATAATCAGCTGTCTCAGGGTATTCACCTTATATCCAATCACACTCTGCTACAGTCTCAGTGATTCAATCAATTCTTAACTGGCAAAGTTTTAAATTTTCCATGTCTGTCAGCTGTCATATCAATGCTGAATGACTCCAACCTTCTCTCCCCCAAGCATTTCCCCCTCACTGGATCAGCTGAATCTACAGCTCCTACGTAGTCGCTCATCTGGATCGGCACTCCTTCAACCCTGGTCCACCTGCTGTCGATTTTCTCTTGGCTCATCATATGCTTTATCTGTCTCCACTTTGCCTGCCTCTTCTATTCTATTTTATCACAACCATTGTCTACACCCCATCAGGGGAAAATCCTACTCTTGATCTTCCTTTATCCCCTTTAGTTTGGGGAGTTGTCTGCATGAAAGTCTATTGCTCTAAGTCTACTCACTCCTTATTCTCTTGCTCACCACGTGATAAAACTTTTATTCATGGATTATTCTGTTGCATGTGTGTGTATCTCCTGGTTGAAGATTTAGGTTTTTGGCTAAAACACTTGGCATGGCTGTAGAGCTAAGTAATAATTCACCCCAATTTTGAATCTGTGTGTAACCACTTTAAAAGTCATTGTCGTCGGTAACACTATTGGATGAAAAACAATTAATTCACGGATCACGTCCTAATGTACTAGCTGTTGCAGAACTTTCAACTGCATCAGTGCACATCAGTGAATAGTGTTTCACCCAACAAACACAAGCAGAACTAGTTTTTAGAGAGAGGGAGGGGCAGAGAGGGAAAAACTGACACAAAGCAAATCTAAGCAATTCAACTTTGACCTATTCTTTATGCTGGGTGGATTTTTGAAATGAAAAACAAAAATTAGCTATGCTGCTTTGAGCCAGCCATTCCCTCACTGTGTGTATTGTTACCAAGGTTAGTTTGATGCAAAAGGTCTTTTTTTAGTAGTTTGTGTGTTTTTGTGTTATTTGTCTGTGTGTGTGTTTGGGTGGGGGGGAGGTACCTGATCTGTATTAGCACCAAAAGGTTATGTCTGGTCACTTTTTCAGCCACTGAGAAAGTGGAGTGGAGAAACTGCTGGATGCAGTAATTTCATTAACACGTCCTCTTCCATACACCAACACCCTTGCCTACCCCTGAGGAGCGGCATCTCACCCACCAGGTCATCTTCAACCATCGCTTCCATTCTGCCCAGTTCATCGGACTGTGTATAGTCACATTCATGCTCTGATCACATATCCAGATAGTAGCATAACATAGCTGAGAGTGTGTGTGTATGTTATGTGTCATTTTGTGGTGTGTAGGTGATAGTTACATCTTCCTCTCCTGATGAGAGGGAAGAATTCCTGCTGATTGCCAATTTTAGATCAGCCTAGTACTTCCGTCAACCACCCGCTCCCTCTTTTCTATCCATTATTTCCTCTATCTGCTCATTCCTCTTTACCTACACATGCCTCCTCCCACGTACCTCCTCCCCCACATCCTCCTTTTTATATGCCTCTCTCATACTTTTTCATATTAGTCAGTATTTTGAGGAAATGAGTTTATTTTCTTCCTTTGCTTTTGAAGCCATGCAGGTGATGACACTCAATGGCATGGGCCAGACTGAAATGTCTCAGCAAGAATTGATTGAAGAGTTAAAAATAAGTTTATAGGTGAAAATTTGCACATCACCACAGCACAGAGACAACTAAAGAGAAAGAAAAAACAATAAGCCACAAATGTATAAATGAGATCCGAAATGAAATATAAATATTAAAGAAAATGGAAAGGTGTCATTAGTAATACATATGCAGTTTACACACTATAATAACGCTACCCCCAAGTTTCCCATATGTTTACAATAGCTCCTTTCCTCCTATGTCACTCTCTCCTGTCCTTTCAATCCACATTTATTTGTCATCGATGTATGACATTAACTAGTTGTCTTTGTCCTTCTCTGTCTCCCTCTGTTGTTGTGTGAGCTGTGTGTTTTCCAGCGTCCAGCTACTGGTCCTACCAACCTGCCCGATGTTTAGTTGTTACTTTTTGTTGCTCTTTTCTTTTCTCTCTTCACTTTCCACTAACCCCAACTGGTCATGGCAGATGGCTGCCCACCCTGAGCCCTGTTCTGCTGAGATGACTTTGCTGTTTGTGCAGACTTTCTCCAAAACCAGGTTCACAGATGATGTTACTACAGAAAAGTCATTATATATATGGATTGGAGTGTATGCGATTACTATTGTATGTGGATGTTATAGAAACAGCTTCTTTCTCTCACTTTCCCCTCACCACTGTCCACACCTCATGGTGCAGAAACCAGTATTAAAAAGTTTTTTTTAAATAATGGTGTCAAATTTTAAGATAACGCAGACTAATAAAAAATTATATAAGTTCAGTGAATTGTCACTTGGTTAAATATATATCTGTTAATCTTTTCACTTGGATTGAATTTTTGACCACCTGGAACCCTGTGGAAGCTTATGGTAAGGTTAGGTCAGGCAGGCTAAAACAAACTCCCTGACATCCTTAACCATAGTGGGCCACCAGAACTGCTGTCACGCAACAAACAGGGTACGAGAAATACCTGGGGGGCAGAATAAACGAGAGGAGTGAGCCTTGGTGTTTTTATAGTCAGGTAGGTGAGCTAAGGAAAACTGGAAACGGTTAAAGAAGAGAGCCCAACGAGCCTGGTGGAGATTTAGCCTCCATTCCTCCAGAGCTAATTTTACTGAAAACAGTTCTCGGTTTCCCACATCATAAATCTGTTCAGCCTCGGAAAGCCAGTGAGAAAAAAAAGCGGACGGGTGCACCTTCGAATCCCCACCCCCGTATGTTGGACTGCTCCCACCCCTACATCAGAGGCGTGCACCTCAACAATAAACTATCTACTAGAATCATGGAGAGAGAGGATGGGAGCAGAGGAGAACACGTCTTTGAGGTGTATAAAGGCCTGATGGGCTGCAGGAGACCAGGAAAATAATTTCTTCCTAGAGGTGAGTTTGTGGAGAGGCAATGTGGCAATGCAGCTGTAGTTCTTAATAAAGCGTCTACAAAAGTGGGCAAACCCTAGGAACCACTGCAGCTGTTATGTGACTTGGGGATGGGCCCGTCCCTCAATGCACTTACCTTCCTATCTCCATCTCCACCCCACCTGGGGAGACGATGAATCCTAGGAAGGAGATGAAGGGTGAATGGAAAACACACTAACAAATTATTCTGGTATAACTGGGACAGCACCTTTCTAACATGAGTGACGTGTTCGGTCTCAGAGATGGAGAAAATGAGTAGGTTGTCTAGGTTTAACATGTCTCCTAGGACATATTTGACCAGGTTCCGGAATACGGACGGTGCATTACTCAGGCCAGAAAGTCACGAACACATACTCAAAATGAAGTGTTAAAGGCTGTCTTCTACTCGTCCCCCTCCCAATTGTGGACAAGGTGATAGGCATTCCTGAGGTCAAGCTTAGTGAACACTTTAGCTCCCTGCAGCAGTGCAAAAACGGAGGCAATGAGTGGAAGAGGATAATGGTTACGTATTGTTATCTGATTAACCCTGCGATAATCTATGCAGGGCCGGAGGCCCCACCCTCCTTTTTCCCCACGAAAAAAAACCCTGCAACGGCCGGAGAAGATGAGGGGCGAATGAGACCAGCGGCCAACGACTCATTGATATAATTTTCCATGGCCAGAGAGGGAATACAATCAGTACCACGAATGTAATTTACTGGGAAACAGCTCAATGGCACAGTCATAGAGACAATGAGGGGGAAGAGATGTGGCTCTGTCCTTACTGAACACTGATTGGAGGTCATGATAGCTTTTGGGGAAATTAATTAGGTCAATGGTATGGGACGTGATCCCTGGGGAGGTGGCCGGAGGAGCGGCCTGTCTGAGGCATAGGCTGGAGCAGAACGGCCCCCAATTGAAGATCTTACCCTCCAGCCAGTCTTTGTGTGGACTGCGCTGCGCTAACCAGGTAGAACCAAGGTTGATGGGTTGCTGGGGAGAACGGACAATTTCTTACAGTGATTTTACAATGAATAAATAGAGCGGAACTTTGTACAGGGCGCTAGGACTCAGCAGGTAACCTTCTAGAGCTCAGATGGTGATGGGTCTAGCATGTGGGAGCAAAGAGAGGCCCAGCTGACGGGACAGTTTTAGTGTTGTAACTTTTGTAGTTTAAATTTACTGAAAATTAGAATTGGAAGTGAAGCTGAGCTGGTGTTTTCCCATCAGACACAATGACAACAAGACCTTCCTTGTCTGGGTGAACGAGGAGGATCACCTGCATGTCATCTCCATGCAGAAGGGAGGCAACATGAAGGAGGTTTTCAGACGCTTCTGCATTGGCTGTTACGGTTTGTATAAGTAATTTACAAGGACCCAAGTAAGGAGATGGCAAGAGGAGGTATAAAGAAAAGGGTATTTAATAATAAAGAAACAGGAGGGTTTAACACAACTGAAAATCACTCCAACAGGAGGGTAATAAACTTTACAGAACTAAAGACAACAAAATCACAGACTAAACATGAATAGGGAGAACGACAGACAGTACAGCTATACCAACAACGAGGTGCACACGTACAAGACTAACACAAAGTAGGGTAGATTCAGGCACCAGACTAGACCTTAACTAATTCTAATACCCAGGTAAGAGGGTAAATTAACAGGGACAAAGAAACTAAACATGAATAGACAGAAGGGAATAAAACCTAAACAAACTAAACTAGAGGCAATAGGAAATTAACAGGGGTCACTAATACAGGGAACAGTGTAAAGTAAATGAATAAACTAATAAACTAATGCCGACCTAACAAAGGAGAACCAAACCACTATAACAAGAAATAACCAAATCACATAACTAGGAACAACAAAACCACGTAACAAGGAGAGACCAAACCATGGACCAAAAACCTTGACAGAGACCATACAGGGATCAGGCAGGTGACAAACACAGACAGAGTACAAACCAGCAGAAAACACTGGGGACAGCAGGATATAAAAGGACGGGCAGCAGGTGAAACAAATCAGGACAAAACGAGGAAGGTAAAGACAGCAAACAGACTCACAGGAAGAGACACAGGAGGATCAATAAAATAAAAGCCAAAACAGGAAATAAAGCCAGATAACTTAACACAGGGACAGGACTGTGACATTGACCTGCAGTAGGTAACACACAAAAACCAATGTACACATACTGTAGTGAGACTAATGTGGCTACATTTTAACCATCACACTTTATTTCACTTCCATCTTCTTCACTGGTCAGATGGAAGAGATCTTCAAGAGAACAGCTTAACATCTTTGTTACATTCTGACGCTCCAACTTGGGAACTGCCCCGTGTGTTTCATGCACATCAGCACACACCCCAAGCTTGAGCAGATTCTGAGCAGACTGCGCCTGCAGAAGTGCGGCACAGGTAACAATCTTATTTATACCAGGTTAAATCAAACTGCAGCACTGAACTGAGAGAAGTGGTATTTCCTCTGATTAACCATTAAGCTCCTGAAACGACACAGAGCCAATCAATCAACACATTCACCTGTGACTCATTTCATAACAAAGTAAAACACATTAGACAAATAGTAAATGGGCTGCATTTATATACCTGTGGAACTCAAAGTGCTTCTTATTCACCCATTCACACCAATGGGGGAGCTGCTATGCAGCTGGCCAACACTCATTGGGGGCAACTAAGTTGAGATTCAGTGTCTTGCTCATCAAACCACCAACTACTGCAGGATTGAGGGACAACCGCTCTACCTTCCTGCACCACAGTTGCCTCACAACGTAGAGTCTTGTAAGTTACGCACACACACACACATAATAATCCAAACAAAACCAGACCGTGTGCAGACTTCTGGTATACGTGTTTTGTTTTTAGTTGCATTGGGGATTTTCTTAGGTGCACATGAGCTGCCATGTTATGGTGCTTGTTCAAAAACATCATCACACAAAGAAGGAATTTTACAACTTTGGTTGTCGACAATACAATTTATGGCACAGCCCTAATCCACAGGTACCTGTCAAAGGTCTTCTGACCTTTTCTTGAATCCAAAAGATTTACTTACTTTTGTTTGCACCATTGTACTGTTTGTTTCTACTAAACTTTCATGCATAATAAAGTGCAGCAGTATAACTTTAAATTGCAAGGAGGTGGCTGTAGCTCATGGACCACAGGGTCAGTGGTTCAATCCCCGGTCCCGTTATTGTGCCATTGTAATCAGAGGACCTAGAGCCCAGTCTCCAGATCCTGATACACTGCATATAGCCATGCATGGAGCCCAACATTAAAGGTTATTTGCATTGGCAAAGCAGCAGATGTTATTGGGATATTTGATTTTCACCTGCTGAATAAATGCTTTTACTATTGTTTGGGATCTATTGAATAATTCACAGGTTTCCATTTTAGTAGTTGCAGATGTTCATATTTCTTTCACTAATAGTTACACTAATAGCCTTAGTGTCCACTAGAGTGTTCACACAGATCACCTGAACTTTATATTTCTATTTTGTCATTTAGCAGATGTTTCTGTTCAAAGACATTTTGATGCATGATAGTAAAACACACAAAGACAGTGGTGTGTGGTGTCTGGATGGTTGTGGATGTGGAGGCCAAAGACCAACATATGACCCTTAACAACTGTAAAGGCCTCACTCCACAATAATGTCCTCACTCAATAAGATACTTTACTGGTCCTCACTACAGCATATCGCAAGTTTATGACCAACCATTCTCTCTCTCTCTCTGTCTCACACACATGCACACGCACATGCACACGCACAAACACACACGCACTCGCTCACACAGACACACACATGCACTTTTCTTTGTTGTCATCTTTGTTGTCATGGCTGACAGTTCATCCCAGGGTGGCAGCAGGTAGCAGAGCATTCACAGTCAACAAGATTAACCCTCAAAGACACACACACATACACACACACATATAAATATATACACACAGGGAAGAATAACTCAGAACTTCTGAGACAAATGCAAAACTGCCCATGTGTGTTGTCAATGGCGCTTGATGTGTGTAAACACTCCCCAAGGAAAGTCATCTTGTGACTGAATGCTAGAAGATTCTGTAGGTGAGAATGGTTTAGACAAATGGTTTCTTGCTTCTCTTCTCACTGGAAATTTGACTGGAGACAGGCTCAGAGACCTGGTTAATGTGTTTGCAGTGCTACAGTCTGGTGCAAAGGTTTGGATCCCAAAATGCAATTTATAAAAAATACCCAAAACAATTTTGATGAAGGAAAATTAGTAATAGCTGACATATTAAATAGATAAAAAGTCTTTGTTTGGATCTTTTTGGGAATTTCAAACCCAGGCAATACATAACCCCTACACAGTAGAGTCATTACACACCACACAAAACACATCGCTCTTGACATAGCAGGACAAATGTTTGTGAAAAAACATTTATAGGTAAAATCGAAAAACAGCAGAAAAAAAATTATGAACTGCAGTGTATTTATGTGTCTCTACAGAACAAAAAGCCAATTCTTCATTCTGCTACAGCAGCAGGTCTGTGGTCTGGGTCAGGTCACAGGACTTTGTGTTGCCATGTTGCTTTCAATTCTACAGTACAAACAGTCTACTGGTTTCCTCCTGATGCATGTTAGGTTAGTAGGTGACTCTAAACTGCCTGATTCCATTGCAGAGATAACCTGCCTGGTTGCAACTGCTAGAAAATTCTATTGTGACAAAATATATGAAACCACAGATGCACATAATAATAAAATTAAATCTAGTTATAATAATAGTGATTTATTTTAACTTCAGATTTGGTCTGTTCTCCTTGTCCTCAAAGGCACCTACTAGCTTTTCCATCTGACAGGGGGTGGAACATGGGGTGGCCCATTAGATTTTGGGGGACCAGACAAGGACCTGTAAGAGCTCACAGATGAGATTCAGGCCGCTTTCACTGACCATGGGTTGTGTTTTAGAGAGTCAGAGAGTGGGCAGAGAGTCCAGCCTAATCTAATCTGCTACACTTTAGCAAACAGGGCCACTAATACAATTACTCTACTGTCACTCTGGTTTGAATATTTCGTCTGCAGAAGTAAAAAATAGTCCAGCGTCAGCAAACCTCAAAATAGCAATGACAATGGCAGTAAGCACAGGCTTTCTGAACTTGTTTGCGCTCATTTGCATCTTAATACTACACTCTGTTCCAATTGAGTCACAGTTGATCATGCATGGAGAGAACACCAATGAAAAAGGAAACCTGGGAACTTTGGAGCAGACATCCAAACATACTGAAAGTGTTTGGTTTGTCTACTCAAAATAGCAAGATTTGCTGTCCTTGTCTGTTGGTGAACTAAATGGGTGGGTGAACCATCTTCAGCCTCTTTTGATGTAAAACGATGTGGACTACATAGACAATTGGAAACGTTTTTGGGGAAAACCTAGGCTGATTAGGAGAGATGGCATCCATCCTACTTTAGATGGTGCAGCTTTCTTATCCAGAAATATGGCTGGTTTTATTAGACAACCAAAAGTATGACAATCCAGAGTTGAGCCTAGGATGCAGAGATCCAGTCCTACACGTCTCTCTGCAGTGTCCTTACAACCGTCACCCCCCCACAACTCCCACATACCTATAGAGACTGTGTCTGTTCCCCGACCTAAATTACATAAAGTAAATATGACAACAAGAGGAGTTAATCATAATAACCTAATAAAAGTTAAGACTACTCCTCTTACAGAACAAAACCCCAAAACTATTAAATGTGGATTATTAAATATCAGATCTCTCTCTTCTAAATCTCTGTTAGTAAATGACTTAATAAGTGATCATCAATTCGATTTATTTTGTCTCACTGAAACTTGGTTGCAGCAGGAAGAATATGTCAGTTTAAATGAGTCAACACCCCCAAGTCAAATTAATTATCATGTTCCTAGAAGCACAGGCTGAGGTGGAGGAGTTGCAGCAATCTTCCATTGTAGCTTATCAATAAACCCTAGACCTAAACATAGTTATAACTCATTTGAGAGACTTACTCTTAGCCTTTCACACCCAAACTGGAAAACTCAAAAACCACTATTATTTGTTATCGTGTACCGTCCTCCAGTCCCTTATTCAGAGTTTTTGATTGAATTTTCTGATTTTCTATCTGATTTAGTGCTTAGTACAGATAAAGTCATTATAGTGGGTGACTTTAACATTCATGTAGATGCTGACAGTAACTGCCTGAGCACTGCGTTTAATTCATTATTAGATTCAATTGGTTTTTCCCAAAATGTAAATAAACCCACTCACTGTTTTAGTCACACGTTAGACCTTGTCCTTACGTATGGAATTGAAGCGGATAATTTAACCATATTTCCTCACAACTCTCTTCTGTCTGACCATTTTTTAATAACATTTGAATTTACAATAACAGACTATATAGCAGTTAGGGAAAGATTCCACTATAGCAGATGCTTAAGTGAAAAAGCTGTCAACAAATTTAAAGAAATTATTTCTTCATCATTTGCTTCACCATATGTTAATACAATGGAAAGTAGCCACCTTAATGTTACTCCTGCACAAGTAGATTATCTTGTTGACAATTCTGCAGCCTCACTACGTACAATACTCGATAGTGTTGCCCCTCTGAAAAAGAAGGCAGTAAACCAGCAGAGGTGATCTCCATGGTATAGTTCACAAACACGCAACTTAAAACAGGAAACACAAAAGTTAGAAAGGAAGTGGCGTTCCAGAAAGTTAGAAGAATCTCATTTAGCCTGGAAAAATAGTTTAAAAATGTACAAAAAAGCTCTCAGTGATGCCAGAACAGCATATTATTCATCATTAATAGAAGAAAACAAGAACAACCCCCGGTTTCTGTTCAGCACTGTAGCCAGACTGACTAAGAACCATAGTTCTGTTGAGCCTACTATTCCCTTAACTTTGAGCAGCAATGACTTCATGACCTTCTTTATGAATAAAATTGTAGCTATTAGAGAAAGAATTCACCAGATCCTCCCCCCAAAAATTACAGATAGATCTTCATGTACAGCAGTGCTAGAACCAATAAGGCCTCAATCCCTGTTAGACTGCTTTTTACCCATAGATCTCTGTGAGCTAACTTCAATTATTACCTCATCTAAACCAACAACCTGTCTGCTAGACCCTATTCCAACTAAGCTGCTCAAGGAAGCTTTACCCTTAATAGATACATTCATATTAGATATCATCAATCTATCTTTAGAAGCAGGCTATGTACCACAGGCCTATAAGGTAGCTGTAATTAAACCATTACTTAAAAAACCCTGTCTTGATCCAGGTGTTTTAGCCAATTACAGACCAATATCTAATCTCCCCTTTATTTCTAAAATAATTGAAAAAGTAGTCGCAAAACAATTATGTGATCACCTTCATAGGAATAATTTGTATGAAGAGTTTCAGTCAGGATTTAGAGTTCATCATAGTACAGAAACAGCACTGGTAAAAGTCACCAACGATCTTCTCATGGCCTCAGATAATGGACTCATCTCTATACTTGTTCTGTTAGATCTTAGTGCTGCATTTGATACCATTGATCATAACATTTTATTACAGAGACTGGAACATGAAAATGGAATTACAGGAACTGCACTAGGTTGGTTTAAATCTTATCTGTCTGATAGATTTCAATTTGTTCATGTTAATGATGAATCCTCCATGCACACAAAGGTTAGCTATGGAGTTCCACAAGGCTCTGTGTTAGGACCAATACTTTTTACTTTATATATGTCTCCTTTAGGCAACATTATTAGAAAACAAATAATGATGTGCAAATGATAAATTTCCAATGTTATGCTGATGATACCCAGCTATATTTATCTATGGAACCAGATGAAAATAATCAGTTAATAAAGCTTCAAGCCTACAAGACATCAAGGCCTGGATGTCCGACAATTTTTTACTTTTAAACTCAGACAAAACTGAAGTCATAGTATTTGGGCCCAAAAATCTCAGAGATATGATGTCCAACCATATTGTCACACTAGATGGCATAAGTCTGGCCTCCAGTACTACTGCAAGGAACCTTGGAGTTTTTTTTGATCAGGATTTGTCCTTTACCTCACATATAAAAAACAAATCTCTAGAACAGCCTTCTTCCACCTATGGAACATTGCCAAAATTAGGAGCATCCTGTCTCAAAGTGATGCCGAAAAACTGGTCCATGCATTTGTTACCTCTAGGTTGGACTACTGTAATTCCCTACTTTCAGAATGCCCCACTAACTCCCTAAAGAGCCTGCAATTAATCCAAAATGCTGCAGCAAGAGTGCTGACTGGAACTAGCAAGAGAGATCATATTTCACCTTCACCAGCTTCTCTCCATTGGCTTCCCATTAAATCTAGAATAGAATTTAAAACCCTGCTTCTTTCATATAAAGCTCTGAATGGTCAGGCTCCATCATATATAGAAGACCTCATAGCACCATATCATCCCAGTAGACCACTTCGCTCCCAGAATACAGGCCTACTTGTGGTTCCCAGAATTTCCAAAAGTAGAATGGGAGGTAGAGCCTTTAGCTATCAAGCTCCTCTCTTGTGGAACCAGCTCCCAGTTCAGATTCGGGAAGCAGACACCCTCTCTACTTTTAAGTCTAGGCTTAAAACCTTCCTTTTTAATAAAGCATATAGTTAGTTATAGTTATGCTGCCATAGGCTTAGACTGCTGGGGGACCCACCCCCCAATGCACTGAGCTCCTTTCCTCCTCTTGACCATCTCTCCTCTCCTCTCATCCAGCAATTGTTACCACTGTATGTCATTAACTCTGTGTGTTCTCTCCCGTAGTTGTCTTTGTCCTCCTCTGTCCCCCTCTCTCTGTCCCTTTCTGCAGGTGTCCCCCGGCTTTGAAGCTGTGTGTCTTCCAGCGTGCAGCTACTGGTCCTACCAATCTGCCCGATGTTTTGTTGTTGCTTTTTGTTGCTCTGTTCTTTTCTCTCTCCCCTTTCCACTCACCCCAACCGGTCGAGGCAGATGGCCGTCCACCCTGAGCCTGGTTCTGCTGGAGGTTTCTTCCGTTAAAGGGAGTTTTTCCTCTCCACTGTTGCCTATGGCTTGCTCCAGGGGGAATTGCTGGGTTCTCTCTATACGTCTTTATAATCTTGACTTTATTCTGTAAAGTGCCCTGAGATGACTTTGTTGTGAATTGGCGCTATATAAATAAAGTTGAATTGAATTGAATTGAATTGAATTTTCTTCTCTTGCCAGCGATGATTTAGTTGAAGCAATACAAGGCGGTTTTCTACCAGGAAAGCCATTTGAATTTACGTGACATGACAGGCACCTGTTGAATGATCAACAGTTTTTTTGTGAAATGATAAACCACTTACCACCACGCAAAAAAAACAATAATTCTCCAGATTAAAAAATATTGTTCGAAAATACAAATGTGGTGACAGCTTGGTCTCATGTGCTTGTTTCCCTGCAGGATATGTGCAGCAGCAGTCAATTAGATGCTTTGTAAAGCTACAGTAATATCAGAACCTCACACACCGAAAGAAGTTACTGTTTCTATATGACCTGCACAAAAATGTGTACTGCTTGATTGTGTTAGGATTTTATGGTTAGATGAATTTTAGATGAGTTTTCTGGTTTGCAGTACATTTCCTTTACAGTGGTTTTATGGACTTCACCTGAGCACAGCACATTGTAGGACTGGAAGCTTGGTTGTTTTTCAATCTATGGAGCCTCTTGAACAAATAGCAATTCAGTATGTAGCACTCAAACAAGCCTATGTTTCCACAGATAACAGAAAACGACAGAAAACTGTGGGTAACATTCTTGTATTAAATAACTATTGTGAAAATCGTGTCCTTTTTTATGGCTTGAATCCCTGCTCCCAAAATGTCTGTACCTGGCCTTAGGCGGTAAAGCTGTCATTAGACACATAAATCAGCAGTTTAGCAAAACCAAAAGGCTCTATGAGGTATTATGTGGTACCCCCACCAACACAAAATATAGTATCAGAGGACACAGGTACTTTAAAAGCAGAGGATAGTGTTGTGGTAAGTGACAAACCTATTAACAATGTTTAATTGCCTATGCAGTTGTGAAGATCTCAGATCATCTGATTAAAATGAAAATGTGTTGGCATGTTCTTCCCATGTTTGCATGGATTTCCTTCGGGTACTCTGGTTTCCTCACACAGTCCAAAGGTGTGAATGAGAGTGGTTCTCTGTCTGTGTTGACCCTGAGATAGAGTAGAGACCTGTTTAGGGAGGACCCTGCCTCTCCCCCTATGACAGCTGGGATGATGGATGAATGGATGGACTAAATGCAGTACAATAAAAAGTTGTGTTGCTTAGGAGAGAAAAGCATGCTAAATTAATTTTCTTAGTCTGCACGCTGCTCCAGTCCAGAGGGAGTTCAGGCTGGTCTTACATTCTATTCCCCGACAAGATAACACCTCATTAATAACGTTGAATAAATCATGTGCAGTTAACAGTGCCATTAAACACTCATTTAAACTCTAATTGCTTTGCAATCAATCTCACACCCAATACCAACACACATCCTGCTTTCTTTAAATGTGTAGGAGTTTAGAAAGTATTTGCGTTTCCCTACTTTATGTGTTTAGATTCGGGTGAAGTGCATACTCTTAATTTATGGTTTCTGCTTTTGGTCTGGTTTTCTCAGCTTTTTCTGCAGCCTCCTTTAATTTGTTGTCTTCCTTTAATCTCCTCTTCAGCAGCTGACCTACTGTACATGCTCTGTTTGGTTAAGGTCTGGTGATAGGCTCAGCCAGTCTAAAACCTTCTACTTTTCCTTTCTGATGACGTTTTTAGTTGAGGGTAGTGTGTTTTCAATCTTTGTCTTGCTGCATGACATCATTTAGAATATAATTAAATTGTATGCATTCTCTCTTAATATATAGAAACAGTGAACTAGTAACAGTGAAAACCTCTGAATTGATTCAAATTCTACCATCATGGGATAATGTAGAGTAGTTCATGCATAAAGATCAGTGAGCATGTTCCAGGAGCAGCCATCCAAGCCCAAGCCATGACACAACCTTCACAGATAAGCTTGGATGTTTTACATCATAAGCAGATGATTTTCTTTATTTCAAACCTAGATTTCTACCTGCATTGGCCTTCGCATCTGGGTTGAGGTTATTCTTGGTCCCATCAGTTCATGAAGCTTTTCAGCATCATTGTCACGATCTGGCCCTCAATTACAGTTCCTGCCTTTGGACTTTTATTTTGTAGCACCTTTTCCCCGCTTCCTGTTCCTAGTCCTTTCCTTTAGCCTTAGCTTTCGTTATACCACATTATTGTTCCAGCTTTCCCCACAGTTTCCTGCCAGATCCTTATCTCACCCACTGCCTACATACCGAACTCATGATTTACCTGACCTGGGCAATCCTGGCTCCTGTGAACTGGACTCCATTTTCCAGCAACTTTTGGTCTGAGGTTTGGTGTGTTTCTGTTCATTTATCTCCTTAGTCTTTTTCTGAGTGTTAATTTGGTTTTCCTATTTGTAGTTGAGATTTTGTCCGTGTCTTATTTTATACCTTAGTCGTTTCCCTAGTGTTTCTTTTGGTTTACTATGTATTACTTCTGTTTTCGATTTTTGTTCTGTTTGACGTCTTGTTTTAAAAAGTTAATTTCCCTCATGTGCAGTTGGGTTGATAGTTTGTGTTTAGTCTTTTTATTCAGCATTCGCTACTTTTCACATCCTCCTCTCAGGAGCGATTGTTGTTTAATTCTTTAGCTTTTACAATACACTGGGTTATTGGTTACTCCCTGTCACATTCTCTTCATTTGGGTCTTTCTCTGTACAAATAGCAAGAATCATGTTTATAATTCTGTGTAATTCAAACCAGGAATGAGATGTACTGAAAAGATCAAACTCCAGTGGGGCTTGCAGATTATTAAAGGTTATTATTAGACCAATTTGTTTTGCTTTGCAGCTTCCATCAGTATATAGCAAAGTATATTTAAATAAAATGGATGTAAAAGCTTTTTTTTTTTTTTGAGTTTTTTAGACACTGTGGTTTCGATATTCTATTAGGATGTGTCCTCCGTGCTTCATCTCTGTCATCATTTGGCCTGCAAACATCTCTGAATGACTAGGAAATATTGGAAAATGTTGCTGTTAACTGGACTTCCTTGCTGAAACTGCTGCCATCACAATATGATGCAAATAAATGAAGGATACTGGATATTTGCTCTAATATTTTTTTTTCAACACTCAGCTCCACTATATCCGCAAAGTTTTTGCAGTGGCTGATATAAAAACTCTCTGCTACAAGTATGTCCTCCCCACCGAAGGTATAAGGGAATACTAGAGGAGGCTGGAACAAAATAGCTTTTTATTAAAGCGTGTCTGAATCGTTTATTTGACAGCACAAAAATTGAGAAATCTGCTGCAAGATGTAATTTCTGTCAAATGAAACAAAGACCTCTGAGATACCCTGGATCTAGCTTTACACTTTACAACCTAAACAGTGACATGGTCATTGACATGGAAATGCTCTAGTGCAATGTTCACTCATGGGCAGATTGCAGTCAAGATTCAGACTCTATCCTGTCCAGACCCAGAGACGGAACTGACACAGAGTTTTTATTCAGTTTTGGCTTGAAAATACAATTTAACTGTTTCTACAGTGTTTCTACAACCGTTGTGCTTGAAACTTATTATTGTTATTATTATCACAAAAGTAGTTATAATTTTCAGTTTAATGTAAAATTTACTTTGCTTTTGCTTTTTTATTTATTTTATTGTATACAGCCCTGCAAAGTTTGACAGTAAATATTGATTTATAGATTTCTTCATTTGATTTGAGTCGTTAACTTCACAGATTGCAGATGTTACGATATATAAATTTATTGTAACGTATAACTAAATTATAATGCAACTTAAACATGATGATCCTGCGGACCTGAGGTTTTCTCTATCTGGAACTCCTTAAATGATAATGACTACCCCTGCTGTAGAGGTTAGAACAGTCAACGCATCAAACCTATTAAAAAGTGCAATTAGATGCTAAAGGAACGCCTAAAGAATAATTCACAAATGACTTCCATAGAGACATTTTCATTCCTGTCTCTGATAATAATATAGTGCTGAGTTCCTTGCTGAAATCTGTGGTATGACTATTTGAGGTTCAAAAGAACAAGAACATTCTCTATAATTTCTTAATATATAATTTCTTGTTTTAAGAAACCCAACGTCATTTTTTTGTTCCTAAACATTAACAGTGATAGTTACATCGCAATACCTAGGTGTTATAGTTTTAATTAGTTCAATACACCAAAATATGACATATGGTAAGATATGGTAAGGTAAGAGCATATGAAAGTGTAGAAACAAATACATTTGATTTGTGTTTTGGATGAAGGAATGGACTGGCCTCAACTTTCAATATGCAACTACACAGAACTAACCACTTTAAGCTATTTTCTAAGCACCAAGTATCTCAACAAATGTATTATCTTTAATGATGGTGAACCTTAATGGCAGATGGAAGAACCTCTCTATCAGTCGATTCTTTGTCAATTTATTAGGATTTGCTGCTGAGCTCTGCAGTTTCCTTTGCAGATCATCAAAGTCCCAGCATTTTATGATTACATGCGTGTAAATCAGTGTTCTGGAATGGTAATTTCCTAATATCATTCAATTCAATTCAATTCAATTCGACTTTATTTATATAGTGCCAATTCACAACAAAGTCATCTCAGGGCACTTTACAGAATAAAGTCAAGATTATAAAGATATATAAAGAGAACCCAACAATTCCCCCTGGAGCAAGCCATAGGCAACAGTGGAGAGGAAAAACTCCCTTTAACGGAAGAAACCTCCAGCAGAACCAGGTTCAGGGTGGACGGCCATCCGCCTCAACCGGTTGGGGTGAGTGGAAAGGGGAGAGAGAAAAGAACAGAGCAACAAAAAGCAACAACAAAACATCGGGCAGATTGGTAGGACCAGTAGCTGCACGCTGGAAGACACACAGCTTCAAAGCCGGGGGACACCTGCAGAAAGGGACAGAGAGAGGGGGACAAAGGAGGACAAAGACAACTACAGGAGAAAACAGACAGAGTTAATTTCATACAGTGGTGACAATTACGGGGTGAGAGGAGAGAGGGTCAAGAGGAGGAAAGGAGCTCAGTGCATCGGGGGGTGGGTCCCCCAGAATTCTAAGCCTATGGCAGCATAACTATAACTAACTATATGCTTTATTAAAGAGGAAGGTTTTAAGCCTAGACTTAAAAGTAGAGAGGGTGTCTGCTTCCCAAATCTAAACTGGGAGCTGGTTCCACAAGAGAGGAGCTTGATAGCTAAAGGTTCTACCTCCCATTCTACTTTTGGAAATTCTGGGAACCACAAGTAGGCCTGCATTCTGAGAGCGAAGTGGTCTACTGGGATAATATGGTGCTATGAGGTCTTCTATATATGATGAAGCCTGACCATTCAGAGCTTTATATGTAAGAAGCAGGGTTTTAAATTCTATTCTAGATTTAATGGGAAGCCAATGGAGAGAAGCTAGTGAAGGTGAAATATGATCTCTCTTGCTAGTTCCAGTCAGCACTCTTGCTGCAGCATTTTGGATTTAATTGCAGGCGCTTTAAGGAGTTACTGGGGCATCCTGAAAGTAGGGAATTACAGTAGTCCAACCTAGAGGTAGCAAATGCATGGACCAGATTTTCGGCATCAGTTTGAGACAGGATGTTCCTAATTTTGGCAATGTTCCGTAGTTGGAAGAAGGCTGTTCTAGAGATTTGTTTTATATTTGAGTTAAAGGACAAATCCTGATCAAAAATAACTCCAAGGTTCCTTGCAGTAGTACTGGAGGCCAGACTTATGACATCTAGAGTAACAATATGGTTGGACATCATATCTCTGAGATTTTTGGGCCCAAATACAATGACTTCAGTTTTGTCTGAGTTTAAAAGTAAAAAATTGTGGGACATCCAGGACTTTATGTCTTGTAAGTTTGAAGCTTTATTAACTGATTATTTTCATCTGGTTCCATAGATAAATATAGCTGGGTATCATCAGCATAACAGTGAAAATTTATGGAGTGTTTTCTAATAATGTTGCCTAAAGGAGACATATATAAAGTAAAAAGTATCTCGCTGATTGTTATTATGATAACTAATTATACATTGCAACATATGCAGCTATCTATGGTGGACCAGCAAATATAATCAATTTCAGGATGATGGCATTGTATGAATGAAATAAAACCTGTGGCAGAATCAGTGTGGGAAACATTTCTTCAAGGTCTAATTCAAAATACACACTGTCAATGAAAGCAGGATCTCCACCTAAGCCCCAAAGAAACCATGCCTCTATTAATTCTAATGTATTCAACTAATATCCTGCTCAGAGATACACTGAATAATTTAATAAGAACTGTGTTTAGTCATCATTCACCATATCCCCATGAAGACAGCTTTCTGTTGCATCATCCTTGTCAAATGATCTTTTGCATAGCCTCTGTAAGAATATGTCATCAAAAGTTTTGACTAATTAATATTGTTCAATGATCATTGTCTAGACCTGAATAAATGAACAGAGGTCTTGCTCAGGGGGATTTCTTGGGTTTAGTCTAAATTATTTTATAGTCTTGACTTTATTATGTAAAGTGCTTTGAGATGACTTTGTTGTGAATTGGTGCTATATAAATAAAGTAGAATTGAACTGAATAAGGCGAATACACCAAAACTTAGAGTTGATCCTAATACCCTGCTAAGGGTTGCGGGGGGGCTGCTGCAGGGTGCACCCTGGATCAGTCTCCAGTCTATCTCAGGGTTAACACAGAGAGACATACACAGACAGACAACCATTCGCACTCACACCTACGGCCAATTTTAGAGTCATTAGTTTACCTAACATCCATGGGAGGAAACGGGAGGAAACCCTCATAAGCATGGGGAGAACATGGAAACGCACACAGAAAGACCACAGACAGGGGAAATTGATGTAATAGCAAACTGTTAGATTCAGGTTTAAAGAAAGAAATCTATGGCTGAATAATGAAACAAATATGTTACAAAAGAAATATGAAAGAAAATAGAGTTAGTATTAAGACATGTATACACTATGTACAGTACAATAAGCTGGATTCTGAGTTTCCAAAATGTTTGCAATATTTGTGTGAGTCCCACAGATAGTTCACAAGAATTTCCACTGTGCCATCAGCTTTTTGGGTCAGAGTTCAGCAAGGAATAGTAGCAGCTTCATGTTGGAGCCTAAAATGAGAAAGCTTTTTTGAAATATAGGCTACATTTAGTCCAAAGTTCAGCTGCACTATCATCATTGTTACGCGTAAACATTTTTCAACAATGTAACCAAATGTGATTTATATTGAATTGGCCTAATGTACAATAAATGCAGTAAAATCAAAACCTGACCTGTTATAAAGTCACAGCTATAAACATGGACAGTGCACACATTTCATTCTGAGCCAAGGATGAATCAAATTTATGTAATATCCTTTTTTGAAAGTGATGGCAGAGTTTGGTGTCTCTGTCCTAATCTGATGTATCCTACACAGATCACCCATAACATTATGGCCACTAACTGAAGTGAATAACATTGATTGTCTTGGTACAATGATACCTGGAAGTGAATTGAACATGCTGTATTAAGCAGCAGGCGAACATTTTGTTTCTGAAGTTGGCTGGGCAGCTCTGGTACCTGTCTTCAGTGGCCAGGACCTACCAAATCTTTCTAGAGAAACTCTGACTTGGCAACAGGATCATGGGTGTCATTGCCTGAAATATCAGTGTGATGCAGAAAAAACACGGGTCATGCCCTTCATGTGAATGTTCCTTTGACTTCTCCCAACTACCTCAACATTATCGCTGACAAAGTTAACCCCTTCATTCAATTCAATTCAATTCAACTTTATTTATATAGCGCCAATACACAACAGAGTCATCTCAAGGCACTTTACAGAATAAAGTCAGGACTATAAAGACGTATAGAGAGAACCCAACAATTTCCCCCTTGAACAAGCCCTAGGCAACAGTAGAGAGGAAAAACTCCAGCAGAACCAGGCTCAGGGTGGACGGCCATCTGCCTCGACCGGTTGGGGTGAGTGGAAAGTGAAGAGAGAAAAGAAAAAAGAGCAATAAAAGCAACAACAAAACACCCGGGCAGATTTGTAGGACCAGTAGCTGCACACTGGAAGACACACAGCTTCAAAGCCGGGGACACCTGCAGAAAGGGACAGAGAAGGAGAAAGACAACTACAGGAGAGCACACACAGAGTTAATATCATACAGTAGTGACATTTGTGGGGTGAGAGGAGAGGAGAGAGGGTCAAGAGGATGAAAGGAGCTCAGTGCATTGGGGGGTGGGTCCCCCAGCAGTCTA